>NC_064931.1:91847728-92164811 GCF_023897955.1 Schistocerca gregaria
ACACAAAATGCATGTTACATCATCTGGCACAAGTGTATTTGCCTGAAAACTGTGTACAAGGCAAGGAACCTGTCAATTTTTGAATACCAACTTGATAAACAACTTAATTCTCAGGCAATTTGCAACTATTGAAAATATTTTAAATCATCTTTCAATTTATCCTCAATCTGTAATAAACTAATTTTTTACAGCACATTATTCAGCTTAATTTCAGCATCTTGAAACAAATATTTATTTAACAGACCATTTACCTGGAGGACAATATAGTTATTCTTAAAATATTTACTATTCAACTGTAAAATATACTTATACAATTATAAAATTTATCAAAATGTAACTGACATGTAACAAAAATATTTCTCATTGGAATATCACTGAGAAGTTAACATAATACCTTTAGTGCTCCAGGTTTGAATAATATGTTCAAGTATTTCAAATTTTGTCAATTTGGATATGCATAATGCTCATGTGCTTTTCATCTTGCTCTGGCAGTTACATTCGTTGTTTCATAATGTAAGTGGTATGGTTTCTTATGCCACTCATTTTACAGATTGTTTTAAATTTTAATGTTTAAAACAAATATTTCTTATATTAGTACTTTGTGACCAAATACTACAATCCATACGGCACAGACATCTCATTATTGTAAAACTGAGGCTAAATTCACAACAAATGTCATCATATAACTGTCAGGCAATAGCCTACAGATCTTTTCAGCACTGAAATTCAGAAAGGTGAAAGTTTTATCTCTTACATTCCAACCATTCTTTTTTAATATTCACAAATACGAGCAACTGTAACATTTTGTTTTTTGTACAGCAACATCTGTCCTTAATTTAAAAAAAAAATTAAACAAAACTCAGAGAGTTAATTGGAATGTGTTTTGTCAACTTTTACAAATTGAGTTTCATCTCTGAAGGTTGCACCAGACAAAAAAATAAGACTAATAAAAGTACAACAAAAAAATTAAGTCCATTTTTAAAATAAAAATTTAGTCATTTTTATGATCATAATAAAATGCTGTTAAAAGTGATAAACTAATGCCAAATACATTAAAAGTGTAACACTGAACCACTTTCATTAATTCTTTTTATTTTTAGTGCAAGGGGAACACCAACAATGAATTAAGAACATTGTAAATACTTTAACTTGTTCTAGCTTATACAACACAATGTTATTTCCTCCTATAATATTTCTGTATAATAGCTGACACATAGCAGGATTTTCAGTACACTGTTCTATGCTCAGCAGAGGATACTTGGACTTTTCATGATTTATTATCTTAATCTTTTCTGAATCATACAAAGGAGAACTAACATTGTCCGAATTTTGACTACTGTGTAACAGTATGAGATTCTGCTACTGTATCATGCATTTGATAAGCTTCTTAGATCCATCAGTGATACTGCTATTCGTACATGGATTGGGTTGGAGCAACTTCAAGTAGTAGTTGTAGGAACACATTAATGAAACCTGGAATGTAGATAAAGTAAACATTGGTGAAAAAATTTTAAACAACAAAATAGTCATAAGATATGAACTTCAATAACATATTAAATTTTATTTGCTAAGTAGATTTTTCCAGTAGTATGTAAGTGTTGTTTGAAAAAAAAGTAATAAGCAACTGTCAACAAAGCAAACCATAATATAGATTATTCCTTTTTAACAATATGAAATGGAAAGATTGGATATAAAGGATACACTGAGCCACTGACAGACACAATGGAAAAGAATGCTAGCTATATTAAGTCATTGGACTATGTCATTCATCAGACTGTAACTGTTCTGAAGTGAGCCATGATCTTTGCTATGGTGGGTAGTGGGTGTACCAAAGAGGCATAGGGCAGAGAGGGGGAGAGATATCAGGGTATGGGTGGGGGAAAATGCTATCACTGTGCTGTCACTGCCTGCGGGAGCATGCAGGAATGTGATAGGGACAGGATAGCACTGCTAAATGCAGCTTGGGGTTGTTGTGCTGGGAGGATGAGGGGGGAGGGGAGGGGAGAAGAGAGGAAAGGAGAGGAGAGGAGAGGAGAGAAGCAGAGAAGGGGCAATGACTATGCAGATGCACTGGCAGAATAGAAGGCATGTGTAGAACTCTAGGGGATGCAGTGAAGGGGATAATCAGGTGGAGGGGAAGATCTAGTGCCAGTCCTTGTCCTCTACCTTCCTATCTCCTCCGCTGCTCCCACCCCAGTACTAAACGTGACTTCCATCCCACCAGCATAGCTGATGGTCCTTTCCCCACTTCTGCTTCCCTTTTGTGACAGTGCTTCATTAATCTTTATTTTTGCAGATTCTACCCATTGTTTGATATTGAAAGTGTTGTTTGTTAATCTTTTTTTACTTTCACTACTACTATGGTGGGAGACGTTTGAAGCTTTTGTCTGATAATATTTGGCATGTAACAGTATATTAAATCCAGAATGAGATTTTCACTCTGCAGCAGAGTGTGCACTGATATGAAAGTTCCTGGCAGATTAAAACTGTGTGCCCGACCGAGACTCGAACTCGGGACCTTTGCCTTTCGCGGGCAAGTGCTCTACCATCTGAGCTACTGAAGCCATGTCTCCACAATATCCTTTCTTTCAGGAGTGCTAGTTGTGCAAGTTTCGCAGGAGAGCTTCTGTAAAGTTTGGAAGGTAGGAGACGGATACTGGCAGAAGTAAAGCTGTGAGTACCGGGCGTGAGTCGTGCTTCGGTAGCTCAGATGGTAGAGCACTTGCCCGCGAAAGGCAAAGGTCCCGAGTTCGAGTCTCGGTCGGGCACACAGTTTTAATCTGCCAGGAAGTTTCATATCTGCGCACACTCCGCTGCAGAGTGAAAATCTCATTCTGGAAACATCCCCCCCCCCCCCCCCCCCCCCGGCTGTGGCTAAGCCATGTCTCCCCAATATCCTTTCTTTCAGGAGTGCTAGTTCTGCAAGTTTCGCAGGAGAGCTTCTGTAAAGTTTGGAAGGTAGGAGACGGATACTGGCAGAAGTAAAGCTGTGAGTACCGGGCGTGAGTCGTGCTTCGGTAGCTCAGATGGTAGAGCACTTGCCCGCGAAAGGCAAAGGTCCCGAGTTCGAGTCTCAGTCGGGCACACAGTTTTAATCTGCCAGGAAGTTTCAGTATATTAAATGTTGAATACTGCTTGTTTTGGCCAGCCTATGGAAATTTTCAATCTGCGTTCATTGAGAATTCAGTTCGCTGAGAGTGTCTGCAGTCCATTGGTCATTTTCCTATGTTTGGCTATCAGGTATAAGGATTTGCAAAAGTTTGGGTGCAGTTCAATAAGAAGTGTACATTACCATGGAAGACTAAGTCACTTATATTGAATGCTGAACTACACTTCAAAGTGACAAAGAAACATGGCACTATTTTTCCACATAGTCACCTCATTCTTTAAACAACAGTCAGAACATTCTACCAATCATTCAATTCCTCAATGATAGAAACTAGCTCCTTGGTTGTGGAGCCATTGGATAACCTCTTTGTGAATGTCCTCATAATTGGAAAATCTCTTTCTTTCTGATGTTCTTTCAGCGTGCTGAGAAGATGGAAAGCACATGGTGTTAGATCTGGAATGTGTAATGTATCAGCATCACCCTTGTGTATGTGGCCTTGATCAAATTGTTGGCATGATTTCACTACAGCTGTACATGATGTTGCTTTTGGTCTATATGCCAGCAGACTTTCATGGTCAATCTGTGTATGATTTACATGTTTTTCGCACAAGAATTGTACTGCTCCACATACTTCAACTTTGCAGTATGTTTACAGATGTCTGATTTCACTTGCACACTGTGATGCAATTGTTATACAGCGGAACTGTGTGTTCAGGACACTCATCACACGTACCCTCATCTGACAGTGTGCCACTCTTACAGCACAATGGTCTTAGTGTGGGATGACATGTGTAACTAACTTTCTGAAATCCCTATGTATCTAAGATACCTGATCTTTAAGCAATTATGTACATCACTCCAGTCATTAAGAATATTGTTAGTATGAATACTGAACAGTAGAAGTTACAACAGTTTCTGAAGTTACTGTTAGTTGCTATTGTACAATTCAGTCTTTCCAAAGGATTTATTATATTTTTGAACTATCGGTAGCCCTCTGATGGCAACAAAGCATGTTTTAGAACCACCTCATTTATTTTTCACAAGTCTTTCCTTGATTTAATGGAAGATTTTTCATTGCCAGTGAAGGGAAATCAAATTTTGATACTGAATTCTTGGAGTTCTCCAATAATATGATTGCCTACCTAAATGTTATTGACATTTAAGTGTCCCAGCTCCAAACTGCAGCATTGTGACAAAAGATTTTCAATTAGTGGTTCCATTAACTGATCTGTTAGTTTGGTTTGTAAATTTACATGCTGTTGCCATTTTCTAGATGTGGCATACATAATCTCTTAACTAGTGTTCATCATCCTTAAATACCCAGTTTTATTGCCTCACTAAGCAAAGTGTGTGCATGATACTCTGTGAGCTGTGTTACATTTAAGACAACATTGTTCTTTAATTTTATTGTATTTCTTCTCTAGAGAGATGAATAATACTGACTGTGTGAGGCTTCACTCATTCTTCCATTTGGTACTGAGTACATATATAATGCTGTTTGTGTCAATCCCGAGAATAGCATGGCTCAGTGTCAGTCTTGTTGTTGGACACAAATTTTGTTTGTCTGAGATATATGCATATTTGTCAAGTCCAGGAAATAAACAGTCTTTTGTAATGATACACAAATATAAACAACATAAGCCTACATGAGTAAAAAATATTTCATTTATGTTTAACTTAAATCAGATGAATCATATGATACATACCAAGCCTCTTGAACCAATGTCGCTTGATCACAAAGGGCACATAAAAAATAAGACTGCCCACTATGAAGAGAGCTGCATATAAGTATTCAATTTGTGGTTTGTCTATTATTGGAGCTATTATCAGGTACACAGAGATAACCAAAACAAGACATGGAATGATTATGTTCACCTGAAATAAACAAAAGGTCATCATCAGTGGTGTCTCATAGAAATACAAATTTTTGAAGTTATAATGACCCTTAATGGAACTAATACTATGTTACTATGAGAAAGGTTGACAACTTATCTGAAATAGAAAGGAATTTAGCCAAATAGAATGTTTGTACAGAATAGGTCACCAACAGATTTTTATTTGTCACCATTAACAATTGTGAGTAAGTATACTCCTGAAATGCAGGAAACAGCCTTCATTTAATGCCTCATATCAGTCTCTCTCTCTCTCATCTCTCTCTCTCTCTCTCTCTGTCTCTCTCTTATGATAAAGGACCACTTAATGGATGAGACTATACCAAACTGATAGTGCAGGACCCTGAAAGTGAACTCATTACATACAACTCTAAGAACTGAAAATCAAGTTATTGAAGCATAATTACAAGTAGCTATAGCTTGATTGTTGGACACAGTTGTTGTGATCACCTTTGTACAAAAATATGACTACAGAATCCTAAAATGAAAAGAGGAGTAAGGAATCAATGAATTTCCATTCTTGAAGTGTTTGTTTTGTAACAAGGAATATAAGTCACCTGATTAATGAATCATTCCTACAACATTTTTCATTTACTATTTATCTCATTGTATTTGCAGATATGAAATGTTGTTTTACTTTCCTGATTTGCCCTTATGCCCTCTGTTCTGATTTATCTGGGAGAAATTGACCTCAAATGTAAATCCTAGAAGGGAAAAGACCTTTATTTTTACACTGGACACACACACACAACCCCCCCCCCCCCCCTCTCTCTCTCTCTCGCTGTTGGAAAGAAAGTGTGGGTGCAGGACATTAGATGAGACTAAAGCCAGGGAACAGGAGGATTAAGGGAACAAATGATGTGTTATAGGGTTAACTACCATCTACAGATTTCAGATAAGCTGGTGCTAAGAAAAGGGATCCTGATGGATGGGTTGTGGAACAGCCACTGAAATTGAGCATGTTTTGCCCAGTAGTGAGTTCCTCCTCTGGTGGTCAGCTCTAGTCTTGCCCACAATTTAGCAGTGGCCATTTATTTGTGTGGGCAGTTGATTGATGGATGTGCCCGCATAAAATGCTGTACAAAAATTGCAGCAGAGCTGATATATGACATGGCTGCTTTCACAAGTTGCCCTGCCTGTGATGGGATAGAAGAAGATTGTGACAGGATTGGACTCTGGTGTGCTGGTTGGGTGAATTAGGCAGGTTTTACATCTGTGTCTCACACAGTTATATAACCTATATGGGCAAGGGTTTGAGAGTGGGAATGGTATAGGGATAGATCAGGATGCTGTTTAGTTTGGGTGTGTGGTGTAATACCATTTGATGAGGGGTGGGAAGGACCATGGGTAGAATGTCCCTCTTTTCTGGGCACAATAATCGATAGCTGACATCCTGGCAAAGGATGTCATTCAGTTGCTCCAGTTTAGGTTGATACTGAGTGATGAGGGAGTACTCCTTTGCAGCTGGTTCTTGGGGGAGAGGGGTGGGGGATTGGGGGTGTGTGAGAGTATGGTGCAAAAAAACTACTTGCAGACTAGGTTTTGTTGATAGCACCTGCTTGTGAAGGCCTTTGTGAGACCTCCAGCATACTGGGCAGGGAATTCTCATCACTGCAGATGCACCATCCCTGGGTGGCCAGACTATGTGGGAGTGATTCTTTGGTGTGAAAAGGATGAAGGCTGTCAAAATGCAGGTACTGTTATTGGTTAGTGGGGACAGAAATATAGATGGAGCCATCAAAGATGTGGAGATCAAAGTCCAAGACGTTGATACTACAACCCCGTAGTTATTGCTTACACAGGAATCATGAGGACAAGATTAGATTAATTACAGCACACACAGAGGTATGAAGTAAAATGATAGCTATCATTGAGTCAGCTTTTTGGAAATCCATCATATCTACAACACATGGGTCACCATCAAAACTGACTCCTGCAAATTCCACCATAAAATTACATGAATTGTAGCCAGGAGTCTTCCAACTGTACCTTATGGCAAAGAATCATTACCATAATCAGTGAGTCAGAATACATGGAATTCTGATGTGACTGGTTCCTGGGTGCTTGGCTAGTGAGCCTCAAGGGTAAAGTTATATGAAATTACTTGAATGTTAAAAGTATAGGAATTATCATTTCTCATCCACTGTACTAACTGGAATTATCATTTTGAACCTGAAATGAAAATACATTTCATGGAAGAATACCGTGCCAATTTCATCCTGTGGACTGGAACCACATGGACATAAACATTGCACAATATGTGGATCAAAGCAAAGAATTTTTAGGATAATTCATGAAAAGTATGTTTATGAACTGAAGTGTTCCTCTGGGAAACTGAAATATACACAGCTGCAAATATGACTCAGCCAATACTAATTAAGAAAATATTATTTCACTGCTTTTCCTTCAATGTTTATTCAAATGTTGAGTATATAAACAATATAAACAGTTTCATCAGCTTACAAAGTGTTCAATTTTTTTGTAATGGCATTTGGAATAGTGTCTTAATAGCAGTTTAACATTTAAATACAGAGCAGCTCCATACTTCTTCATGTATTGGCTGTAACAGATGAAGATAAGCAACGTACCCATCATGTGAGCTGCTGTGAGCTAGCCAGAAGAGTCCTTAAAATGTAATCCCTGTAGCTAATGATTCTAAACATACTGATGATGAAAATAGTATGAGCACAGCTAAGACTCACTCAGTTACATTTTTAGAGTTCTCACCTTAGCTCATAATCTATTAGCAACTGGAATGTGAAATGAACTGCACATTCTAGTGAAAGCATTAAGGTAGTATCATGAAACTGATGCAGGGAATTCATAGCTCATGAAAGTGTGTATAATAAGTGGCATAGAGGGAACGTAATGTCTGCAACAGACTGGCTACACTCATCTTTGTTGCAGTCATTAGTAAAAAGAGCAGTTACTTGAAATGGAAATTTACAGTGTGATTTTCCCCCTCTTCAATGTAGGAGAAATAGCATATAAACCAGCAGTAATTACACTGTCATTTGTTCATGATACATGGGAAAAGTCTTCTTCAGATGATGAACATTTCTTCTCCTTCTTTCTTTTCCCTCCTTCTTCTTCCTTGGTGTTTGTCTTGCATGCAGGCAGTGTCTGCTGTTTTGGCCCTCTGTCACTATTTTACCTGATTGGGCCTGATCAGATGAAGGCCTGAGATCTTGAGACCTTTGTGTAGGATATCAAGCCATCACTGCCTACATTATCCTACTGGCCATTTACCATTTACTTTCAAACCAAAATTAGTCTTTGCCACTTTAAGAAAATGCCCATACCATCATAGACAGCTTTCTCTCATCTTGTCTACTATTGTTGTTATGGCATATCTTTATCATTTGTGATGTGATTGTGCAGTATTAATCTAGATCTCCACCTGAACATCTTTGTTTCTATGGCAGAAAGTTGTTGTTCCACTCTTTTTGTCATAGGCCAGTATTCAGCACCACACAGTGCAGCTGAACATATTACTGATTTCTACCTATGCAACTAAATGAAAGGCAGTTTGTTTTTTGCTATACTCATTTCACTGCTGTTATTTATGAAGCATCCTCAGTAGCATGTAACATTACAGACTGATATACTTTTGCCTTTAGCCAGTTTGCTGAGATTTCCATTAGCAGCAATTTTTGAGTCCTTGTTATTGGAATGTCAACAACATTGCCTCTTATGGTATGTGGGTAATTTAGGTCTGTGGTGAGATACTGCATTCTCTTTATGTTGTGTCATAGGCCTGCTTCTGCAAGGTATTCATTCCAGACTTGCACTTGCGACTGTAGCTCAACCCGATCCTGCTGAACAGGGATGTGCGTAAAAATTACTACCCACCCACCCTGATCCAAATTTCCCTAAACTGTTTCAGAATTCAAACTTCCTTCAGTTCTTCCTTCCATACTGTCCTGAAGGCACCTGAGAAAGTGAAGTTTTTCAGCAAAGCAGACATTTCTACCTACTCCAGTTGCCTTACATGTGGTTTGGGCTATTCTTGGTGTTCTGGCATATCACAAGTGCTGGAACTAAGATACAGTATGCAAGACCAGAGAAGGCAGTGAGGAAACATCAGCCAATGGTGCGTGGATTGGACCACGCCGCGCCAAGAGCGACACCTGGAAGAAGTGAATATAAGTGCTACTCCTGCTAGCCTCGGCTGCTCAGATTGGTCCAGTCTGCAACAGACATTAGTGCTAAGCTATCAGATTGTTGTGATCTGTATAAAGTGCTTGCTAGGCCTTTGCGTATAGCAAGAACTTTACTGTTTCCGTCATCTCTCGCTAGCAACATTTGCAGTAATCAGAGTTAAGTATCGTCGATTTGCTTTCTAGAAATAAAATCACTAATGTTATTTGTTTGAATTGTTGTATATCATTCTGAGGGTGCTGCTTCCCTTAGGCAAAATCAGCAATGAGTGGGCAAGACCCCACACTTGGCAAAAGAAAAAAAACTAAAGTAAACCTCCTGGCAGTTCTGTTCTAGAGTGGATTGGTCAGCTGACCTATTGTTGCTCCATCCTCTGTTCAAGGCATTATTTGATGGCAATAACTGAAGGACATATGGCAAACACTCTGACCTTGCAGACATAAATGTGTATTTTCCTAAAGAGGAGAGTGTGAGAATCCAAGGAACTGAAGTAGATGATGTGACAGCTTCTTGATGACACACTGTGGCTCAATGTGCCAGTCTGACAATGCTGTTGCTTCTCTGATGCCTACTGTGATTATATATCAGTGACAAAATTCCTGAATAATAAAAAAAGGATAATAAACTGCAGTTAAGGATTGCAAGAAGCCTACTGCAACATGTAACCTTGCAGCAGTTATGATTAGATGAAGTCATGTCTTGCCTGCAGATGGTGTGTGTGGATTCCTATTCAGTACAAAAAATTCATCTGTCACCAGTACTTGTGGTATAGTCGTCTGAGTATACAATGTTCTAATACCCCTCATGTCCTGAAGGGCAAAATTTTGGAAAAAAGGACTTTAGCACTGATATTATGATGTAAAAAATGATGGAATGGTCAAGTATAAGTTCTTCAGGGAAAGCTAGAAAATGTGTTATTTTTATACAAAATGAACTGAAAACTGAGTAGTAGTTATGATTATATTTGCAACAACAAAATCTTTAATTGGCATGAAGATGTTTTCAAATAGCAAATATCTGTTCTGGTAAGTTCCACACTGCTGATGAATAGCACATGGCTGAATGAACCTACAGGGAAAGAGAGAACTCTTTCTGTAATTGTGATCACTGATTGAACACCAGTTCATCTTAGCCAGAGTACATGGCATTAATGAAAATTTTAAGACTAGTTGTTGGTGTTTCTACAGATACTTTCAATTTCATTTTTGCATTGTGTATCTGGAGTCAGCCCAAACAATGACTGATCATCACATCTTTCATGGTATGCCCAGTGTCAACAGAAAGTGTCAGTTTGTTTCCAGCTACAAATGAATTGGAATTTTACACACCCATTTGATAGTACACTCCCAAATTAGTCTACTCTGATATTTATTTTATCAATATGTATTTATCAGAGACAGTAGACCACAAAAAATAAACAGCAATCCAGCAGTGACTCTGTAGTGCTGCGTGGTGGGCAGTAACAGTCAGTGCAGGCCAGAGAATTGCTGTTGCTGCTGGAATACTGGTTATTCTTTGAGTTTTGCTGTCCTTGTTAATACTTGTCAATAAACTGGGACACTTTTAAAAACAATTCTGCTTATAACTGGAAACAAACTGATGCTTTCCATCAACACTGGGCATCAATGAGCACTTTCGTTTGGCTGACTCCAGCTACGCAATGCAAAATTGAAATACCAAATATCTGCTGAAACACCAGAGAAACTGAACTTGGTGACTCTTGGGAGAGATGCCCCATATATAACTTACTGGGAAAGAACTTATCACTAAAGGAACTACAAAAGTTCTGGTACAACCTTGAACAAAAATATGGCTAAATTCACCTATCAGCATTAAAATAGTTTTATTTCCCCAGAAAAATTTTCACAGTGCATCAACATTATGCAATGTGGTAGAGATGGCCAAATGAGAGATTAATTAGCAAAAATTACTCCCAATAAAATCTTTACTTGTAATGAGGAGAGAAGGTTTTTAGGAATCTTATCCTTCTACTTGTCCATATATGGGCAACACACTTCATTCCAAGGTCATAATATTTTCCTGTCTTCCTTCGCTCTTAGAATATGTGATGTGAATTCTTTTTGCCAGGCATTGCAAATGCTCCTCCCACACAGTTCGAAAGTTTTTTCCTTCACGGATTGCAATGTTAATGGTGTTTATTTGCCTCAAATCATTCTACCAATTCCCCACCCCTGGGTTTAGCATCATCAGTCATAAAGTAAGTTGAGAATGAACATTATATTATAATATTTTTTATATTTGTTTCATTTATACATTATTGCTGATACACCACAGGTGGCAAATAATGTTACAAAGAATCTACTAGAACAAAACAAACAGTAAAAAAACATGTGGCAGCTATTTGAGATTTAATATGTCACAGAAATTGTGGAAACATAAAATATGTACACACCATAATAATATTATAAAAAATTTTACACAGTTCAGGAATTCATAAAACTTCAGTCATTATTCCAATAATAAACTTTAAACCAAATGTACAATTTCATAGGGGGGAATGTTTTATAAGGGTCGATCAAAAAGTTTTGATTTGAGAACATTGCTGCAGCGTATATGCAATGTAGTGCAACTTCGATGTGGGCATATAACCACCGATATGTAAGCAAGGGATCAGTGTGGCATTCATGCCTTTGCAACACATGTGCAGAAATTGTGGAAGCATGAACTATAGTGATGTTATTATCAAATTCATCCTAACAGTACCAATGTGCTGTCATTTTCTCTTGGTTGCTGAAGGACAAGCACTGGTAGAAATCCATAAGAGTATGAAGAATATGCACAGGCAACATCCCTGTTGAAAACTACCATTGTGGAATGGTGCGTAACAAGTGTGCTGCTGCTTCATGATAATGCATGTTCTTATACTGCAGATGTTGTAATGCAGAAGTTACGTCAACTCAGGTGGATGACACTGTAGTCCTAATCTCCCCCCATATAATTATCATGCCTTCGGTTCCTTGAAAAAAGCCTTCAAGCATTGATAATTCCTGCAGATGAGGATGTGCAGTGGGCAGTTAAGGACTTCTTCACACAGCAGGTCCCAGTGTTTTACCAAACAGGTATTTCCAAACTTGTGTGATCAGTTCAATGCCTGATTGGCATACCGGTTCCGGACTGTACGGCCTTCCAATGGCAACTTTTTGATTGCCCCTTATACACACATATGAAAAAAAAAGAAGTTTTGCATCAGCCTGGTCCCCAGAACACCTGAAGATAGATGTTGGTTGTGGATATTGTATCACAGACACAGTCCCTTTGACTGTTCAGAGATGTCACTAAACCTGCCCAACGATGTAAGCAGTCATGGATGTGCAGTGCCTATTAGACTGGGGGGGGTCTGACAGCCGATCAGTTCCAGTCATTGCCCCGGGGAGGAGGTACATGGCTCGTGTTGTCCGTAATTCAACCATGCCTAGACAGTCAATACCACGGTTCAATCACATCCTCATTGTTACTTTGAGCCAGGAAGGGCTCTCAACAAAGGAAGTGCCCTGGCGTCTCGGAGTGAACCAAAGCGATGTTGTTTGGACATGGAGGAGATATAGAGAGATAGGAACTGTTGATTACATGCCTCTGGATTATGGCCCAGAGAAACCCTGACAGCATGTTGAATAATGCTTTTCGTGCAGCCTCAGGACATCATGTTATGACTCAAACAGTGCGCAATAGGCTGCATGATGTGTAACTTCATTCCCAACATCCATGACAAGGTCCATCTTTGCAACCAAGACACCATGCAGTGCTGTACAGATGGGCCCAACCCAACAACATGCCGAATGGACCGCTCAGGATTGGCATCATGTTCTCTTCAGTGACGAGTGTCACATATGCCTTCAACCAGACAATTGACGTAGAGATGTTTGGTGGCAACCCGGTCCAGCTGAATGCCTTAGACACACAGTCCAGCGAATGCAGCAAGGTGGAGGTTCCATGCTGTTTTGAGGTGGCCTTATGTGGGACTGAAATACACAACAGGTGGTCATGGAAGGCACCATAACAGCTGTATGATATGTGAATGCCATATCGGCAGCATATTGGCGAGGCATTTGTCTTCATGGATAACAATTCGTGACTCCATCATGCACATCTTGGTGAATGACTTCCTCCAGGATAACGACATTGCTTGACTAGAGTGGCCAGCATGTTCTCCAGACATGAACCCTATCAAACATGCCTGGGATAGATTTAAAAGGGCTGTTTATGGAGGACGTGACCCACCAACCACTCTGAGGCATCTAAACTATACCGAATCACCGTTGAGGAGTGGGACAATTTGGACTGAAAGTGCCTTGATGAACTTGTGGATAGTATGCCACAATGAATACAGCATGCATAAATACAAGAGGACATTCTACTGGGTATTAGAGGTACTAGTGTGTACAGCAATCTGGACCACCACCTCTGAGTGTCTCGCTGTATGGTGGTACAACATGCAATGTGTGGTTTTCATGAGCAATGAAAAGGGCAGAAATGATGTTTATGTTGATATCTGTTCCAGTTTTCTGTACAGGTTCTCGAACTCTCAGAACCAAGGTGATGCAAAACTTTTTTTCATATGTCTAGTTTGGTAGATAGTTGAGATGGAGTCATGAGAAAAGGAAGATTGAGGTTAAGCATTTCCTTGACAGCAAGGTAGACACAGATCACAAATTTGGATAGGGCAGGGATGGGGAATGGAATCATCTGTCCCCTTTTCAAAGAAACCATCATGGTGTGCACCTTAACCATTTTATGAAAACCATGTAAAATCTAGACTGGATGGTTGGGAGATTTGTACTCCCACTATTCCTGATTATCAATTTGATGTGCTAAATACTTTGTGACAGCTTTTGGTGTAGGTGCACTGGAAGAAATGAAAGGAATATTATATTAGATTGTACTATCAACTATCTGGAGGAGGTGCTGAGTCGTGGACAGACAGAATGAAAAAGACTGCTGAAATATTAAGATTTTGGGCAAAGACATTATTCTGTAGTAGAAAACACATACATTCACACAGGCAGAACACAAAAACAAGGCTACTGTTTTAGGGTGCTAGAGAACAACTGTGACTGTGTCTGACAGAGCAGCAGTTGGAGATGAGTGATGGGATTGAGGAGGCATGAAGCAGGGAGGGGGAGGGATAGCAGGATACAGGTGGGGAAAGATGCTAATGTTGCCTGGAGGAGTGTGCAGGGATGTAGCCAGGACAGGATAAGGATGGTAAATGTAGCAACAGGAAGCTTTGTGGTGGTGGCGGTGGGGGGGAGGGGGGGGGGGGAAATGGAGATGAGAGAAGTAGGTGCATCATTGGCAGGACAGGAAGTGCGTCCAGTACTGGAGTGGGGAGGGGGAAGGAGATAGGTAGATGAACTACACAGACTAGTTATGGTTTAGGCCAAGAGGTTACAAGAGTAGAGGATATGTTGTAGGGAGAGTTCCCACCTGCACAATTCAGAAAAGATGGTGCTGGTAGGAAAAATCTACATGGCATTTGCTGTGGAGCAATCATTAAAGTGAAGCATATCATGCTTGGTGGCATGTTCAGCAACTAGGTAGTCCAACTGTCTCTTGTCCACAGTTTGGCAGTGGTCATTCATGTGGACAGAGAGCTTGTTAATTGTCATGTCCACATAGAAAATTACACAGTTGTTGTGACTTAGTATTAAATCACATGGCTGCTTTCATGGGTGGTACTACTTCTGAGGGGGTAGGGGATACCTGTGACAGGTCTGGAGTAGTTGGTAGTGGGAGGATGTATGGGACATGTCTTTCATCTAGGTCTATTGCAGGGATATAAGCAATGAGACAAGGGATTTGGAGTAGTAGTGAAGTAGGGACAGACAAGGATATAGTGTAGGTTCAGTGGGCAGCAGAATACCACTTTGGAAGGGGTAGGGAGGTTAGTGGGAAGGATATTCTTCATTTCAGGGGGTGATGACAAGTAGTCAAAACCCTGGCAGAGAATATGATTCAGTTTCTTCAGTCATGGATGGAACTGAGTCACGAGAGGAGTGCTCCTTTGTGTCTAGACAGTGGCTAGGCTGTATAGAAGTGACTTCTTGGTATGGAATGGATGACAGCTGTCAAAGTGGTGGTGGTGTTCAGGGCTGGTAGGTTTGGTCTGGACGTAGGTACTGATGTAGCTGTCCTTGAGATGGAGGTCAACATTGAGGAAGGCAATTTTTTGGGTTGAGGAGGACCAGTTGAAGAAGGTACTGAGGTTCTGGAGGAATGTGGATAGGGCATCCTCACCCTTAGTCCAGATGATGAAGATGTAATCAGTGGATCTAAACCAGGTGAAGATTTAGGATTCTGAGTGGTTAGGAAGGATTCCCTGAGATTACTCATGAAAAATTTGATACAGGTTGGTGCCTGCATGCAACAGACTTGTCTATAGGTGATGCCTTCAAAGGAAAAGTATTTGTGGTTGAGGATATAGTTGGTCATGATGATCAGGAAGGGGCAAGTATGTTTGGAGTCAGTCAGGCATTGGTAAAGGTACTGTTCAATAGTGGCTGGTCCATGGGCATTGGTGATGTTAGTGTAGAGGCTGATGACATCAATAGTGATGAGCAGGGTGCTGGATGGTAGAGGATAAGTAACTGTGGAGAGTCAGTGGATGAAATGGTTGCTGTCTTTTATATAGGAAAATAGGTTATGGCTAATAGGTGGTAGGTGTTGGTCATTGAGAGCAGATACTCACTCTGTGGGGGCACAGTCACCAGCTACTATATGTCAACCTGTGTGGTGGGTTTATGAACCTTAGGAAGAATGTGGAAGGTAGGAGTGCAGGAAGGGGTGGGGGTGAGGAGGAGAGAGACACAAGGGAGAGGTTCTCGGACTGAATTAAGGATTTGAAAAGGGCCTGGTGATCCAATAGGGTTTCTGGGATGTAGCCACTGTGGCAGGGTTTGTAGGTGGCTGTATCTGACAGCTGGTGGAGGGACTCCATCAGATAATTCCTGCAGTTCAAAAGCAAAGTGGTGGAGCCTTTGTCAGCAGGTGGGATTGTAAGGTTGAGGTCAGTTTTCAGGTGGTGAATTTCAGTTATTTCTACAGATGTAAGGTTAATCAATTTGGGGAATGGTGGTGAGGCAAAGTTTGATGTTAGGAAATTCTGAAAAGTGAATGGGGTGATTTTGAGGCAGTGGGGGTGGATTATGGTTGGGTGGAGGAGTAGACTAACTCAGGTAGAGGTCAGTGTTGGTTTTGGATTGAATCTGATTGGTAGGGTTGGTGGCAAGAAAGTGTTACTGCTGTAGGGATCAGGAGCAGTTGTTTACAAGCTCAGAATGATCAAATTTGGGAGTGGGGTGAAGGATAAGACCTTTGGAAAAGAGTGATACTTCTTTGGGACTGGGCCTTTGGGAGGACAGGTTGATGACTGTGTTGCAGGTCTGTTTAGGTTATGGATTCTGTATGGTGGTGGGAGGGCATCTCTGAGGGTGTGGTAACTCTAATAGTTCTGCAGGACAGGGTTTGATGGTTGTGAGGGGAGGTTTGATGGAGGCTCTTGTAGAGATGGTAGATAATGGTAGTCCAGGCCGGGAGTATGATGTGAACAGGTTGTTGAGTTTTTTGAGGTGGCATTGTGCGTGCTGCATTAGTTTCTGGAGAGCAAGGGTTTCAATATGGGTGATGGGTTGCAGGAATTTGGGATTGTAGAGTAGGAGAATTTTATGACTAGAGAAGAGGTATTGCAAGGAGCTTTGGATCTGATTTATATGATTTTTCAGGAAGAGGTTGGTGAGGACTATGGACAGAGAAAATTTGAACAGGTAGAGATCATTGTGGAAGGAGGGGTTGTACCCTGGACTTTACATTGCTAGATTTTTTATCTCATTGACAATGAGTTCATCAGATATGGATTACAAGCTTGGTTTAGGGAAGGATGGGAAAAGAAATAATCTGTGTCCTTTATTCAAAGGAACTATGCAGATATTTGACTTAAGAAATTTAGAGAAACCATGGAAAAACCTAAACCTGGATGGATATGTGAATGGGGATTTGAATCTCTATCCTCCAGGAGGTAAGTCCAGTGCCTGAATTTTTGCTTAATGAGTGTTATTTGCATCAGAGCTATAACTCCTGTCATTTGCCTTAAATGATTTAGGAATACATGGAAAACCAAAACCAGCACAAGTGGATTGTTATTTGAACTGTACTACTCCCAAGTGTAAGAAAGGAATTTGAAGGTTTAACATCTCATCAAGTTGAGCTAATTATTGACAGAGGAATACAGTTAGGGCACAGGAAATCATCATTATAGAGGAACTATCTTGTTATTGACATTAACACATCCAGCACAACCATGGAAAATGTAACTTAAATTGTCAGATGGCCATGTGAACCATATAATTCTCAAATGCAAATCCAGTGCTTATATTTGTTTGTTTATTTTGTGTTAGATGCATTTTGTGACTAGATCACAGGATATAGAATGAGTCACTTTTGCAAGCTTGTTGTGATTATTAGAACACAATATTATATGGGATTCAGTAAACAGTACTAATCAAGTAAATACTTAACTATGTACATATACTCCTGGAAATGGAAAAAAGAACACATTGACACCGGTGTGTCAGACCCACCATACTTGCTCCGGACACTGCGAGAGGGCTGTACAAGCAATGATCACACGCATGGCAGAGCGGACACACCAGGAACCGCGGTGTTGGCCGTCGAATGGCGCTAGCTGCGCAGCATTTGTGCACCGCCGCCGTCAGTGTCAGCCAGTTTGCCGTGTCATAACGGAGCTCCATCGCAGTCTTTAACACTGGTAGCATGCCGCGACAGCGTGGACGTGAACCGTATGTGCAGTTGACGGACTTTGAGCAAGGGCGTATAGTGGGCATGCGGGAGGCCGGGTGGAAGTACCGCCGAATTGTTAAACACGTGGGGCGTGAGGTCTCCACAGTACATCGATGTTGTCGCCAGTGGTTGGCGGAAGGTGCACGTGCCCGTCGACCTGGGACCGGACCGCAGCGACGCACGGATGCACGCCAAGACCGTAGGATCCTACGCAGTGCCGTAGGGGACCGCACCGCCACTTCCCAGCAAATTAGGGACACTGTTGCTCCTGGGGTATCGGCGAGGACCATTCGCAACCGTTTCCATGAAGCTGGGCTACGGTCCCGCACACTGTTAGGCCGTCTTCCGCTCACGCCCCAACATCGTGCAGCCCGCCTCCAGTGGTGCTGCGACAGGCGTGAATGGAGGGACGAATGGAGACGTGTCGTCTTCAGCGATGAGAGTCGCTTCTGCCTTGGTGCCAATGATGGTCGTATGCGTGTTTAGCACCGTGCACGTGAGCGCCACAATCAGGACTGCATACGACCGAGGTACACAGGGCCAACACCCGGCATCATGGTGTGGGGAGCGATCTCCTACACTGGCCGTACACCTCTGGTGATCGTCGAGGGGACACTGAATAGTGCACGGTACATCCAAATCGTCATCGAACCCATCGTTCTACCATTCCTAGACCGGCAAGGGAACTTGCTGTTCCAACAGGACAATGCACGTCCGCATGTATCCCGTGCCACCCAACGTGCTCTAGAAGGTGTAAGTCAACTACCCTGGCCAGCAAGATCTCCGGATCTGTCCCCCATTGAGCATGTTTGGGACTGGATGAAGCGTCGTCTCACGCGGTCTGCACGTCCAGCACGAACGCTGGTCCAACTAAGGCGCCAGGTGGAAATGGCATGGCAAGCCTTTCCACAGGACTACATCCAGCATCTCTACGATCGTCTCCATGGGAGAATAGCAGCCTGCATTGCTGCGAAAGGTGGATATACACTGTACTAGTGCCGACATTGTGCATGCTCTGTTGCCTGTGTCTATGTGCCTGTGGTTCTGTCAGTGTGATCATGTGATGTATCTGACCCCAGGAATGTGTCAATAAAGTTTCCCCTTCCTGGGACAATGAATTCACGGTGTTCTTATTTCAATTTCCAGGAGTGTATTATAGAAGGTGCCTTACAGAAAAATTACAATGTTGAGGTATACTTATAATGACAGACACACACATATTCACGCAAAGATCTGGTAATGAATCTAAATGTTACAAGTACATTGATATTATATATTATATTTCAGGAACTCTCTTACACAGTGAACCAGGACTCTCCTGACAAACATTCAGGGGGCATTCAGTGATACGTTCAGAGTATTACAGTATAAGGGACGTGTGCTCTCTGGTGACTCATTACAGAATAATAACGCAGTTCTGAGTCTTTTGGTTTGTTACAAAACTCATCCTTGTTTCTGTGAAAATACTTCCACAATAGTGAAGCAGTTTGTAACATACAATAACAAAAGCATACAACATACAAGACACAACACAGAGTAATGCAACAATCCTCAAATGAAACATGTACATTTTTACTTCAGTGTGTTCAGTAGGTTTGATCAATGATCAGCATGTAACAAATGCAGAACTGTTCCCTTACAGACACTGTTCAAAATATTGACAACCCTGATCACGGCAGAGTGTACAGTGATGCACCATCGACTGTCTTATATACTAGAGAATTCTAAGAGTTTGACATACTACTTCCATGACTGCAATAATCCTAGCAACCAGGTCCATGCAAGTATCAACCAGAGTCAGATAAACTAGGCTCTTCACATGCCCGCAGAAGTAGTAGTCCATTGGTGCCATATCAGTTGCACAAGCTGGCCATGGAACAGAACCACTGTGACCAATCCATTGGTGTCCAAACTGTACCTTAGTGTGGTTCCTGACATCAGTGCAAATTGTGTTGGTGCCCTGTTATGTTGAAACCACATATGCTGATGAATTCTCAGCAGTACATCTGTGGGAGGACAACTGTGGGAGGACATGTTGAAGGAATTTTTTGTACACAGCTTCCTTCAGTGTATCAAAAAGTAGGTAATATCCAAGCACAAAATTGTTGATAATACCAGCCCATAAATTCACAGCAAACTTCTGTGTGTAGATTTTTGTCATTCTATGCATGGCTACTCCTACAGTTGAACATGACCTCTCTTGTAAATATGGGATTATCTGTAAACAATATGTAAGAACTGAGCAGTACTGAATACAAAATCAAGGGAAATAACAAAGAGGGCATTACTGTTGTCAATATCAGGTACCCTGAGTGAATGAAAACGTGCACATAGTGCATAGTGTTGACACTTGCACTGTTGTGCCCTCTTTTCAGTGCAGTATGGATGCAAACCTAATTGGCACAAGAAAACAGATTAAGTATAATAACTCTGTATCTAGTCCGTTTTACCAAAATACTTAGAAGGTATCCCTGAACTGCCTCTGGAAGTCTGTCAGTGGAGTTTTGGTTCACCCTATACAGTTTTAAAAGGGTCTTCCATCAGAAAATATCTTTGCTTTTTAAACAGATGCTCATCTTCCACTATACTCTCAGTTTGTGAAGGGAGAGCATTAACAATCTAGCAACCATTAAACTGGATCTCTCTTCTGCATAATACTTAATTTGTAAGTTCAAAGTGGATGCCTTCTTTTTTTCTTATGTTGTGTGATACAGACTGTTACATTTAAAGTTTTCCTTTTTCCATAATAAAACATGTAAGGGGAACATATATGGCGCAGTAGTAGTGTGGTATCGGTCCACCTCCATGCTGGACCACTTATATATAAGTATGCAGCCTTCTGTAATGGTACTTGATGATGGTCACACTGAAAAGCTTTTGATTGTTCACAAAATATTCCAACTGTCCCCATTTTTGTATTAGTGGAATCCGAAACATTGGCATCAAATGTAAATACAGCATTGTCCATTGCCAACAATTTTGGAAATCTAAACTACCTTTTGCTGATGATAATATTATAGTGACTAAGACTGTGAACAAATCTGGCAAGCGCAGAGCACGCAATAGTTCAAATCGTCATCAGGTCATCCAGATTTGGATTTTCTGTGATTTCCCTGAATCACTTAAGGCAAGTGATGGAATGGTTCCTTTGAAAATGGCACTGCTGATTTCCTTCCCCATCCATGCTTAATACGAATTTGTGCTCCATCTCTAGTGGCCTAACTGTTGGCAGAACATTAAACTATAATCTACCTTCAAAATAGTCACCTGCAATAAACTCTCATGCTCAAAAAACTGAAGCTGCTTAATGATTGCAAATAAAGAAAGCCAGTCTATTTCAGGTGGATTAACCCCTAGGCAATGTCACAGCCAAAACTTTTTGCAAGACATGAAAATACAACAGAAATAGCAGCGCAGGGCAGTAGCAGGGGTGCCAGCAGGTTTTTGTGTCAATAAGGACAGAACATATTCCACATACAGATGATTTAGAAATTCTGAGGTCATCGTTGTCTGCTCATCATTTTCTACTGTTGGTTTTTACATTGCAGTTTTAGTATCTGGTCAGTGTTACACAAGGTGCATCTCAAAAATTCAGTGAATGGTCTCAGAAAATAAAGGAAATAAGAGTTATAAACAAAATACCATTACTGGTCTCCAAAGTAGCCGCTGTTTGCTTCAACACACTTCTGACATCAGGTTTAAGGCTGTTAGAAACTATCAGCAAACACTTCTTGTGGAACTGTTTGAAGCACAGTGGTGACACATTGTTGGATATCTGCAAAGCCCGCAAATGTCCATGAACCATAATGCTTACACTGTCTTTGCATATGTTCAGCCCTTCTGCTCTCATTCTTATAAATACAGCTGCCAAACATCTGCAAGCATCTGTTGCACTCATGATGTTACAAAATGGAGCACAAAGCAGAATAACATGTTAATGTCAAGTTGTACTTCAAGTTAGGGAAAATGGTGACAGAGACTCGTGGAATTTTAGTGCAAGTATATGGTGTTGAGGCAGCGAGTAAGAATTATTTGTTTGTGTGGTTTAAATTCTTTAGAGATGAAAAGGTCGGTGTTGAGGATGAACCGAATTGGGGTCAACGCACATAATGCCCTTCAGCAGCAAATCAGTGTGGTGGGTTATCAGTGGCTGTCTTTGAGAATGAGAGCAGGAGAATTGAAGATGAGCAAAGACCATGTAAGCCTAATTGTTCACAGGCATTTGTGGATGTTGTGGATATCCAACAAAGCTTGACCATGTTGCTTTGAGTGATCCCACAAGAAACATTTGCTGACAGTTTCCAACAATGTGGACAATGCTGATTACTTTGACGGCTGGTAAAGGAATTTTCTTTGTAACTTTTCTTTGAGACTATTCACAGAATTTTTTAGACCCATCTTGTACACTCATACTCGCTCGCTCGCTCACTCTACTGGCATCTTTTCAACATGACAATCCCATGCAGTTCTTACTATCTGCCTCCAGTTCTTTCTGCCTCATGTAGCTTCCTTCCACCCATTGATACCAATCACTCTGCAATCTGATGTCATCTCATCTTGCCATCTCCTTCCTGGTCACCCAAGGGGTCTTGAGCTGTCCACCTTCCTGTCATATATCTGATGGACTATTCTGTCAGGATCTATCTTGACAACATGACCTGCTCCTTGCAAACGTTTTGCTTTGAGAATGTTCACCAGAGAGGGTTAGTTGGATAACTTAGCCAGATCTTCAAATGCATCTTTGTGTTTCTTGGTCATATGTTGGACCAAAAACTTTCTGTGCACTTCATAAAGATGGAGAGAGCATGCTCTTCTCTTTTGCTCATGCTCCATGTTTCAGCTCTATACAGCAGCACTTGCCTGATGATTGTGCTGTAGTGTTTCAGTTTAGTTTTCCTGGTCAGGAGTTTGGAGGATAGAAGTGTTTCAAGGAGAAAGTAAACTTTGTTTGTGTTCCATAGTCTAATCTAGTATTGACGTATCTTTTATTGTAAACATTTATATTTGCACAATGGTACCTGAAGCTGCAAGTGTTGCTGAAAGTGTACTTTTCTATATGAAGTTCATCAAGTGGTTTTGTAGTCGTGTTCTCCCTTTGTATGATAATGTATTATGTCTTTCTGTCATTAATCTTTAAACCAATTTGCATGGTGGTTTCATTTAGTTTCTTGAGCAGTGTTTCAATTTCAGAACTTTTGCTTCCTATTAAAACTATGTCATTTACAAAGCTGAGTGTGCCTTGTTGGTTACATGTGATATTTCCATTTGTTGCTTGTCAGGTTTCTCTTACTACTCCCTCCATGACAAGGTCGAAGCTAAGTGGGGATAGCATATCACTTTGCTTCAGTTCATTTTTGTTCTCAAATCAGTTCGATAACAAGCCGCAGTATGCTAACCCTCTTAGTGGCTTCTCCATAAACATTTAGACGAGACTGATGAGCACCTTAGGGATTCTGTATTCTGCCATTATTTCCCATAATGTTTCACTGTCACTCAAGCATACTTTTTCTGACAGTCAGTGGACATGTAATGGATATTATTGTTGTAATCTCATACTTTTTGACTGGTGGTCTTAATGCAAAATGTGCTGTCTGTTGTTGATCTATTTTCCGAAAACCATTCTGGTAGTCCCCTATAGGTGGTGTGTCTTTGCAATATTATGTGTGACAGTAGGGCAGGGCCATTGTTGGGTGTTTTGCCGCCCAGGCGAGAATTGAAAAATGACGCCCCCCCATTTTTACTACAGTCGGTCTTCCCGATATCCCCCATCTCTTCCATCACCACCAACATCCAGTGGCACAGCAATACAAATCTCCCATCATACTTTTAATCATTAAACTAAGGTGATCTGACATCCTAATTTTCTGGTGACAGTCCTCAGTTTTCATCTTTTGTTCTCAATTCCCTTAAAACTGTTTGAGGACAACAAATGTCCACAATTTCTTGTGTTTCTCTCCTCAGTTTTTGAATTTCCCAAAATAACCGAAAGAGGAAGAATGTGCTGAACATTTTAAACGAGGTCTCAAATGAATAAACCAGTGCAACCTAATTTGGCATCAATTATTTTATTTGATTGCAAGAAAATAGGCTAACATAGGAGTGGAACTATTTTCTGGTGCACATGAATTTTTCCTCGAATTTAGAAATTATGCCATACTGATAAAAGACATGACGAAGCATCAAACTAGGACTCTGGATAATCGTGGTGTTATTTCATTTCTGTTTTAACTGAAACACTTTTAGAATGAGAAATTGTTCTTATATTTTTTAGCATCCACTTTCTTGCTTTTAAATAAATAAATAAATGATGCCTTGTTTCCATTTTATGTTGAGGGTTCTACAACTTTCATTAACGGTAATCCAAGTGATTGGCTTCTGATCTTTCGTCTGAGATGGGTCCGCGTTCGAATCCTGGGGCGGCAGGGATGTTTTGTTCATCTAAATATGATCTGCAGAGACAGAAGCAGAAAGAGGGAGGTGTGGTATCAAGTCGCAATATGATCGCAAGCCGGAGCACGTGCCACGCTCCAGCACTCGACAGAGATCTATCAAGGTCATGTTTGTTTCCCTTTCGTACTCAGTAACGGGTGCTGCTCGAGTTTTGAGGTAAATATTATGCGGACACTACATCGGGCAGTTTTAGGTGGGGAGTGTTTTGAACTATAATTGCGAAAGATCCCGGCAGAGTTCGGGACTAAACTAACACTGCCAGCTGCAGCAAACAATTGCGCCATAACCACTACCAAATTCTTTGTGTGCTCCAATTTGCTTTGCGCTGTGGATTGCATGATTTTCCCTATTTTGAAATGAGTGTAGACCCCAAACCTGGCGCATAAAGGGATTCGAAAGCGACTCTCATCACAAGAAAAGGAGTCAGCGATCCCTATGACCCTTATGTCAAGAGATTACATCTCCGTCTTACACCCTTTTTAATCTGAGCAATTCGTTCTTGGTCTTGGAAATTTGTGGCAAGGTCTTATGGGACCAAACTGCTGAGGTCATCGGTCCATTAGCTTACGCACTACTTAATCTAACTTAAACTAACTTACGCTAAGGAAGACACACACACCCGTGTCTCGAACCTTCGACGGGGGAAGCCGTGCGGACCGTGACAAGACGCCTGAGACAGAGCGGTTACCCCGCGCGGCCGTTCTTCGTCTTCCATTCTTATTGTTCGCTATTGGTTCCTGCACATATTGAATGTTATCCGTTCTGTCGCTAAAGTGCTTACTCCTTTTTACTAACGAAGAATAAATCCACATTTTGTGACTAAATGTTAATGTTGGGAAAAATTTAAAATACTAACGTTATTACGTTAAGGGATATTCGAGGCAGACCGAAAATATGCGCCTTAACGATTAGACGCAAACTCAGTTGTGGTGGTACAACACAGAAACACCTATGACACGTGTCTGTACGAGACCCCTCAGTGTACTGCAACAGTCCACGTGTACAGAGATTTTAGGTACAGTGATTCTAAAAACATATTTTATGTGTGTTTGGTACACAGCAATCGAGTAGCACGAAAGAAGTATAGCACAGCGAACATACATTGGTGTCCAAAATCAAAGCAACAAACGGAATATTTACAAGGTTTCATTTGTTTTGCCATAAACCAGTATAAGCAGGCGATAGTAAAGTAGAAACAATGTAAAGAGTACCGAACGTAAACAACTACAACATATGTAACGGTAGAAAAAAATGTTCTTCGTTTTTTCCCAACTTAACGGATTTGCACACACATTCCGGCAATGATTAATGTGCTCAGTATAGGGTGTGATGACCTCTGGCACCAACACAGGCCCGGCAACGACCGGGACACGCAGTGAATGATGTCATCAGTCTCATGTTGAGGCAATAACACCCATTCTTCCTGCAGAGCTGCTCATATGTCTTGGGGAGTGTTTGGTGGATGCTGACGTGATTCAACCTGTCTCCCCAGTACATCGCAGACACGCTCTATGGGATTAAAATCGGAAGAGACGAGCAGGCCACGTCATGCGTGCTATATCTTCCGTTTCCAAGAAAACATCAACTACCTGTGCTCTATGAGGTCGAGCATTACTGTTCATCAGTTCAAAGTCTGGGCCCACAGCACCTTGCAACAACCACACATGAGGTCTCAAAATCTGGTCACGATATCTTACAGCCGTTAAATCTTACCGATTCACCCATACAATTTCGTGAAGAGCTGTTCGAGTGGTTAGCATAATCCCTGCGCACACCTTTAGGGCCCCTTCTCGATACCGGTCGCTTTCCACAATGTTTGGGTTCGGAAATCGTATTTTACGTTCCCTCCAGAGGCGAATCCGTCGATAATCGCTCTCCAGACTAAATCAGGACTCATGTGTGAGAAGAACATTGGACCACTGCTCGACCGTCCAGGTGGCATGATGACTCCGCTCAAGACGTTCCCTTCTGTGAAGACACGTCAGAGGTACACATACAGAAAGTCTTCGACAATGAAGGCCATTCTGCTGAAGCCTTCTGTACACCATTTGACTCGTACAACACGTCCAGTGGATGCTGTGTAGTCAGATGCCAGTTGCCTTCAGTAGTAAGATAGTATCGTTGTACCGTTACAGCCAAATAACGGTCTTCTCTTTCTGATGTCACACGTAGTCGGTCCTGCCCTGGCCTTTGGGATACAGTTTCGGTCTCTATAAACTGTCGCCACATCCGAGAAACAACAGAACGATTCACTTTAAGCCATTGGGCCACACCAGTTTGTGACTGTCCTGCTTCCATTCCTCTTACACCTCTCCACTGCAAAGAGTCTGGCAGGCGTCTTCTCTGTACCATACTGCACCGTCTGTGACAGTGTACACAGTTTTTGTGACTGTGGGAATACCCGACAAATACTACCCCGTTTGATGGGTGCCCTGACGTCACCACTGGCTTGCTTGCCCGTTGACCGGAATGCCATCTTCCGGGCAGGACACGATCGTACGGACATCTGTCGACAGTTTGTATGATTATATCGTGAATTAGACAAGGGAAGGGGATAGAGCGATTAATTGCTTTAATTTTTGACACCAGTGTATGTGGATGACATTATCCGTGGCCCATCCCTTGGCATATTGGAGGTGGAGCAAAGTGTGTGTATAATGAACTAGAATCTGATGTAGCCGGAACGTCATTTCACAGCTGGGGAGAAGATTCCAGGATGGAAACGACATACAACAACAGCACGCGCCTTCAGCCAGTGCAGGACTGTTATCTTACACGAAGACGCCCAATCAGTACATCATTGTCCTGGCAAAGGTCCTTGCGACAATCTAAGAGGGCTGCCCAGAAAGTAGTGCACCGAATTTTTTTTTTCTCAGCCGAAAAAAATGCTACGAATGCGATGTATTATTTGAACTCTCCTGAGTGAGCGCGCCAAGTTTCCATCACTTCTCAATGCAGAGAAAGAAATTGTGGTCAATATTCACAAAGGCTTGTGCAAAGTCTATGGAGCTTCTGCTGTCGACAGAAGTACATTTAGTCGCTGGGCACGGAGGGTGTGGTGTCCCACAAGGATCCGTCTTAGGGCCATTGCTTTTTCTTGTGTACATTAATGATCTCTCATCAGTTACACTGCCAGAAGCAGAGTTCGTTTTGTTTGCAGATGACACAAGTATTGCAATAAATAGCATGTCGAGTGTAGTTCTAGAAAGATCTAATGATATTTTATTGGATATTAATAAATGGTTTAAAACCAACTCACTGACATTAAACTTCGAAAAGACTCACTATATGGAATTCAGAACCTGTAAGAGCTTTCCACCCAGCATATGCTTAAAGTTCGAAGAAGAGCAGATAGAAGAGGTTGACAGTCTTAAATTCGTGGGATTACAACTTGATAATAAATTCAGTTGGGAGGAGCATACCACAGAACTGCAGAAACGCCTTTACAAATCTGTATTTGCAACTCGAGTGTTAGCAGACATAGGCGACATAAAAGTGAAAAAGCTTGCATACTTTGCCTACTTTCATTCCATAATGTCATGTGGTATAATATTTTGGGGTAACTCTTCAAGTCAAATAAAAGTTTTCAGAGTCCAAAAGCGTGTAATACGTTTTATTTGTGGAGTAAACTCACGGACGTCTTGTAGAAACCTCTTCAAAGAACTGGGTATACTAACTACTGCCTCTCAGTATATTTACTCCTTAATGAAATTTGTCCTAAATAATATATCTTTTTTTCCAACAAACAGCTCAGTTCATACATACAATACCAGGAACAAAAATGATCTGCACAAGGACTTAAAAGCACTTACTTTAGTTCAAAAAGGGGTCCACTACTCAGGAACACTCATCTTCAATAATTTGCCAGCAAACATAAAAAAAATTTAGTTACAAATACAGATCAGTTTAAAAGGAGCCTGGAAGACTTACTAGTGGCCAACTCCTTCTACTCCATTGACGAATTTTTTAATAGAAACAAATGATGTGTTGTATATATTTATACTATTAGTATTGTTATTTCAGCTTAAAAAAATAAAAATAAAAAATAAAAAAACGTGACATGTTCCACATCCACGAGGATCTCCTCAACACGGATCTTTGGAACGAAAATCTAATCTAATCTAATCTAATCTAATCTAATCTAATCAGAAGGCGGTTCGGCGGAGCTCCACGATTTGCAGCGGTCGTTGAGACCAGCCACGGCTGTCACACCTGACATGTTGCAGCGAGCCTTCGGACTTCCACTTGCTCGGGCCATTAAAGGATGCCATTCATGGAAGACATTTTAATGACGACGAAGGGGTGATTGACACAGTGAAGCACGGGCTCCGCCACCAGGACAAGGATTGGTACCGACAGGGCATACACGCCCTTGTTTCGCGCTGGAGGAAGGCCATAGAACGGGATGGAGACTACGTGGAACAATCGGGTGTGTAGATAAAACACCATTCTTTCGTGTGTGTAGTTCACATTATGTTCAATAAAGAACTGTTGAAGAAAAAATGTGGTGCATTACTTTCTGGGCAACCCTCAGTTCCCACATCTCACGTCAGCTAGTTGCAGTGTTGGCTTTGAGAGGTACAGGGGTTGTACTAAAATATGGGAACACCGTGAGAAATACATGTTTGAATATAAATGTAGAGGCTAGCCACACCCGCAGGTTGCGCTGTTGTATTTGGCCACGAACAACACCTGCGCAATGTCCTCAGTATAGAGCATATTATGAACACTGTTGTATTTGAATAAGATTGCGCATGACAAAAAGGTTCCATGCTTAGTCTCTTTTGACCAACTTTTACATTGGAAAGCATAAAAAATTATTCATGAACACAGTAATAAATTCTTGGGTCCTTCCATACCCGCATGAATCTTTTGTGGTCGATTAGGCCATTAATAAACGGTTCAGGTTTATATGGAGTGTTAGAAGAGATATACGCTTCCAGTGCTGTGCTTCATGTGACGACAGGTCAAGCCATTTCCAGGGCTACTCGAAGTCGCATGTTTGTTGATGCAGCTCTATCTACTTTGTTGTTAGGTGATGTTCTCCCCTGTAATGAAGACCACAGACTTGTTGAAGACTCTTCGACTTTGTATGACGGTATCATGTCAGGCAAGGAATCGGTGGTGAATGTGCAGGTTTCGGATACACTGAGTGAGATAGCTAACCCTCTAAAGAAGAAAAAAATTGCACCGACAACCATCAGGGACTACACTCCTGGAAATTGAAATAAGAACACCGTGAATTCATTGTCCCAGGAAGGGGAAACTTTATTGACACATTCCTGGGGTCAGATACATCACATGATCACACTGACAGAACCACAGGCACATAGACACAGGCAACAGAGCATGCACAATGTCGGCACTAGTACAGTGTATATCCACCTTTCGCAGCAATGCAGGCTGCTATTCTCCCATGGAGACGATCGTAGAGATGCTGGATGTAGTCCTGTGGAACGGCTTGCCATGCCATTTCCACCTGGCGCCTCAGTTGGACCAGCGTTCGTGCTGGACGTGCAGACCGCGTGAGACGACGCTTCATCCAGTCCCAAACATGCTCAATGGGGGACAGATCCGGAGATCTTGCTGGCCAGGGTAGTTGACTTACACCTTCTAGAGCACGTTGGGTGGCACGGGATACATGCGGACGTGCATTGTCCTGTTGGAACAGCAAGTTCCCTTGCCGCTCTAGGAATGATGGGTTCGATGACGGTTTGGATGTACCGTGCACTATTCAGTGTCCCCTCGACGATCACCAGAGGTGTACGGCCAGTGTAGGAGATCGCTCCCCACACCATGGTGCCGGGTGTTGGCCCTGTGTGCCTCGGTCGTATGCAGTCCTGATTGTGGCGCTCACCTGCACGGCGCCAAACACGCATACGACCATCATTGGCACCAAGGCAGAAGCGACTCTCATCGCTGAAGACGACACGTCTCCATTCGTCCCTCCATTCACGCCTGTCGCGACACCACTGGAGGCGGGCTGCACGATGTTGGGGCGTGAGCGGAAGACGGCCTAACGGTGTGCGGGACCGTAGCCCAGCTTCATGGATACGGTTGCGAATGGTCCTCGCCGATACCCCAGGAGCAACAGTGTCCCTAATTTGCTGGGAAGTGGCGATGCGGTCCCCTACGGCACTGCGTAGGATCCTACGGTCTTGGCGTGCATCCGTGCGTCGCTGCGGTCCGGTCCCAGGTCGACGGGCACGTGCACCTTCCGCCGACCACTGGCGACAACATTGATGTACTGTGGAGACCTCACGCCCCACGTGTTGAGCAATTCGGCGGTACGTCTACCCGGCCTCCCGCATGCCCACTATACGCCCTCGCTCAAAGTCCGTCAACTACACATGCTGTTCACGTCCACGCTGTCGCGGCATGCTACCAATGTTAAAGACTGCGATGGAGCTCCGTTTGCCACGGTAAACTGGCTGACACTGACGGTGGCGGTGCACAAATGCTGCGCAGCTAGCGCCATTCGACGGCCAACACCGCGGTTCCTGGTGTGTCCGCTGTGCCGTGCGTGTGATCATTGCTTGTACAGCCCTCTCGCAGTGTCCGGAGCAAGTATGGTGGGTCTGACACACCGGTGTCAATGTGTTCTTTTTTCCATTTCCAGGAGTGTAGTAAGCTGTGTTTGGTATACCAGGAAGTGGAGAAAACTGTAAGCAGGCTTATTCCCACTGATAGACCTTTTTCATCGAAAATACCTTTAGAAGCAATCGAAGAATGCTTTGTTCTCGTTGCAGCAGCTGGTCACCACAATCTGGATACAAGTACCTACACGATATGTTGAAGTTGCCACGTAATAATCCAACTGTATGGAACTCTTTCAGAAAGGACAGTTTGTAGTTCGAAGAAGTGATCGATTCTGGGTAAGATTACGGAGTGACCTTCAAACAGAACAATTGCTGATGACGTCTAATAAAAGCAGAAGTTGTTTGGCACTTGGAAGTGGACTTACAGAAATTCAGAAGGCAATTTGGCTTAAATCATTGTTTACGTGTTGTCTTTACAACTTCGTAATGCAAGAATACTCCAGTGTCTCGTTCCAAACTAGCGAACAGCACAAAGAAGATGGGGAGAGCAGGGGATCTAGAGTTATCAGTGACTTCCAAGAAGTTAGCGAATGCCCGAAACCTTTCTTTCCATTTGATAGTGACTTATCTCTCAGAAATATTATTGCAGGAGTTACTGCTGATCAAGTGTAAACGTACAGGAGCTGCATGCAGTTGCACAGAAATTATAATAAAATGGTTGGAAAACCGGTATACAAATATAATGCTGAAAGAAGCGACAGATTGAAGTCGGTTGGATCAGAATCTGCTGTTAGAAGAGCAGAAAAGAACATTGACATAGATCAGAAATTGTTGTTCCAGAGAATGATGACTGTAGCTACACTAGGTGACGTGAATCTTCCAGAAGTCTTCTATTATGAACTCTGTGCTTATCTGCCAGCACTATCTGAAGCACGAACTCTTGCAACGAAAGCTGACAAGTCTCGTTTAACCAATGAAATACTGAAAAAGAGTGATAATTTGTGCGCAACAGCTCTTCCAGAAACTCAAGCTAATGTTCAGTACGTTTTAGATGGAGGATCCCTGCTTCGCCTTGTGCTTTGGAAGGCTGTTGATATATCCCTCAAGATAGTAAATTCCTACACAGACTTCACATTTCATAATTATAGCATAGGTATTGTTATCTTCCATAGTTACAACAATGCTGCTTCCATTAAGGGCATGACTCACAGAAGGCGAAACGCATCCAAAACGAGCAAGACAGAATTTCCTACCTTGTGTGAAGTTTTCTGGGAAGAAAGAAAAGACTTGGAAAACGATACGAATAAATGGCTCTGAGCACTATGGGACTTAACTTCTGAGGTCTTCAGTCCTCTAGAACTTGGAACTACTGAAACCTAACTAACCTAAGGATATCACAAACATCCATGCCCAAGGCAGGATTCGAACCTGCGGTCGCGCGGTTCCAGACTGTAACGTCTAGAACCGCACGGTCACCCCGGCCGGCAAATGATACGAATACGCAATGTTTCATTACGCTCATATGAGAAGCCTTAATAAAAACAGGATGCACTGTTCAGCATGTTGATGAAGATTCAGATCTTCAAATTGATAATTTTGCTGCATTTTCATTTCAAAAAATAGTGGCCGGCACTGTTCGCAATACAGATACAAAAACAAGTGTTTTGTTCTACCATACTAAAAACAATTGTTTTAAATTGTACTTCCGGAATGGCATCATTGAAGGTTATCTATAAATCCGGTGTACGATATTCCTGGAATATTTGTGGTATTTGTAACAACATTTCGTTTTTACATGCTTCTACTGGTTGTGATACAAAATCTTTGGGACTGGAAAAGCCACAGCAGTGGAAAAACCAGCGAATAATAAACAGCTACAAGTGACTGCAAATATACACTCCTGGAAATTGAAATAAGAACACCGTGAATTCATTGTCCCAGAAAGGGGAAACTTTATTGACACATTCCTGGGGTCAGATACAACAAATGATCACACTGACAGAACCACAGGCACATAGACAGAGGCAACAGAGCATGCACAATGTCGGCACTAGTACAGTGTACATCCACCTGTCGCAGCAATGCAGGCTGCTATTATCCCATGGAGACGATCGTAGAGATGCTGGATGTAGTCCTGTGGAACGGCTTGCCATGCCATTTCCACCTGGCGCCTCAGTTGGACCAGCGTTCGTGCTGGACGTGCAGACCGCGTGAGACGACGCTTCATCCAGTCCCAAAAATGCTCAATGGGGGACAGAGCCGGAGATCTTGCTGGCCAGGGTAGTTGACTTACACCTTCTAGAGCACGTTGGGTGACACGGGATACATGCGGACGTGCATTGTCCTGTTGGAATAGCAAGTTCCCTTGCCGGTCTAGGAATGGTAGAACGATGGGTTCGATGACGGTTTGGATGTACCGTGCACTATTCAGTGTCCCCTCGACGATCACCAGAGGTGTACGGCCAGTGTAGGAGATCGCTCCCCACACCATGATGCCGGGTGTTGGCCCTGTGTGCCTCGGTCGTATGCAGTCCTGATTGTGACGCTCACCTGCACGGCGCCAAACAAGCATACGACCATCATTGGCACCAAGGCAGAAGCGACTCTCATCGCTGAAGACGACACGTCTCCATTCGTCCCTCCATTCACGCCTGTCGCGACGCCACTGGAGGCGGGCTGCATGATGTTGGGGCGTGAGCGGAAGACGGCTTAACGGTGTGCGTTACCGTAGCCCAGCTTCATGGAGACGGTTGCGAATGGTCCTCGCCGATACCCCAGGAGCAACAGTGTCCCTAATTTGCTTGGAAGTGGCGGTGCGGTCCCCTAAGGCACTGCATAGGATCCTACGGTCTTGGCGTGCATCCGTGCGTCGCTGCGGTCCGGTCCCAGGTCGACGGGCACGTGCACCTTCCGCCGACCACTGGCGACAACATCGATGTACTGTGGAGACCTCACGCCCCACGTGTTGAGCAATTCGGCGGTACATCCACCCGGCCTCCCGCATGCCCACTATACGCCCTCGCTCAAAGTCCGTCAACTGCACATACGGTTCACGTCCACGCTGTCGCGGCATGCTACCAGTGTTAAAGACTGCGATGGAGCTCCGTATGCCACGGCAAACTGCCTGACACTGACGGCGGCGGTGGACAAATGCTGCGCAGCTAGCGCCATTCGACGACCAACACCGCGGTTCCTGGTGTGTCCGCTGTGCCGTGCGTGTGATCATTGCTTGTACAGCCCTCTCGCAGTGTCCGGAACAAGTATGGTGGGTCTGACACACCGGTGTCAATGTGTTCTTTTTTCCATTTCCAGGAGTGTATTTTCCTCAAATGGATGTTGACAATTTGAAACTGAATCAGCAGGACATGAGGCTGCGTTACTAATATATAGCAGAAAGATATGAGATTCTTTACAAACACTTCGTTATCGAATGTTAGTAGAAAAAGTTGGAGTAGCTAAATCATTTGCACGTTGGCCACCTACGGAAGTTACCATAGCGTTCAGACATACTTTCAAGTCAGCGTCTGGATATCGAAAGCAATACTTTCAATGCTACTTAATGGGGTTTGTTTGATACAGATATATCATGTTAGCCTACAGTATCTGATATTCCACCAGCGCCAGAGTAGTTACTTAAAATGATCCATTGCTCTTACAAGACGACATGAGCAACAGTGCGATGTGGATACAAGCAGAACGGTCTGTCTTTTTCAGCCTGCTGTGGCGAGTGCCAGAACAGTGGATGTCACGACAACGTTGTAATTCAAAACAGTGATAGTAATTCATATGCCTTGTTTTTCCAACATCACGTATTTACTTCTTAACGATTGTGTTCATATCTGACACCTACGATAAAAATCATTTTTACTTACCACAAAAAATTAAAATTATTTTTATGTTTCCATAAATTACTGCAATGTTGTTTAAATAGAATCTGTTATTTAGATGTAATATAATTTCTATGTTGTTTATATACGTATAATGAAAATTAAAGGCTTGCTTTTATTATCGAAAATATTACAAAAATCTTCAAACTAAGTAATCAACAGTTCAAAAAACTAACGACATTTTAAACTAGATTTTTCGGCACTTGCCCATGGTCCGATTTTGTCTGACTTTGGATATGTCAAAAAGCAACATTTGTTGAGTTGATTACCACTTCAGTCGCTTCTGAAGCAATTTTTCCCACGTCTATTGCTCATTTTTCTTAATTTCACTGGACAGTTAGCATAAAGAGCGGTTGTTGCCATCACCTTACCTGGCGCGCACCCTGGGACTAGTGACGGAAGGAACTGAATAGAAACAATTCTTTCAGTCGGTTGTAATTTTACGTATCGGTTGAATTATTCATTTATTCCTTTGAATGAAGCCTGTCTACGGTAGCAAGTGAATGAAAACAGTCGATTCAGTGGGTAGTAGTTTTACATATCGCCGAATTATTATTGATTACTCCTTTCGAGTGAAACCGAATGAAAACAATCGATGAAGTCAACTGTAGTTTTGCATATCGGCTGAATTATTCATTCTTTCTTCTCAACTAAAACCAGTCTGTAGTCTTCGTGCCAATTCTGCCGGCCCACTCTAAGTGTGGTTTAAAACGCTGTTTCCCCACACTCGTGGGTAACAATTCAAGATCTAGGCGCGCAGCCCGGAACCGTGCGACTGCTACGGTCGCAGGTTCGAATCCTGCCTCGGGCATGGATGTGTGTCATGTCCTTAGGTTAGTTAGGTTTAAGTAGTTCTAAGTTCTAGGGGACTAATGACCACAGCAGTTGAGTCCCATAGTGCTCAGAGCCATTTGAACCATTTGAACAATTCAAGAAATATTAGCAAATGAGGTCAAAACATTTTCGCGAAAAAACACTTTCGAAAAGTGGCAGCATATGCTTAAATAGCGAGTGATTAACTCACCGGACAATTAAAAAATAGTATCCCGTTTGCTTTCTTTTCGCGTTATCTCAGCATTAACCGAAAGAGAATCATCGATGATGGGTGCAAACCATTGGTAAGCGGAAGACAGAGCTTCAGTAAATTAAAATTACGGAAGTAACTGGCCGTTTATCTAAACATGAATCCACAATTAAACAACAGTTATTAAACTTCTAAAACTAACCAAAAACTGAAATATAGTGCCGTAAATACAAAGAATTCGAATTTGAGTAAATAAATTCTTCATTTATAGAAATATACTTTTTATTTACGTCTCACTGTAATAAGATATGTTATTTGTCAAGTATGTAAATGCAAACACTCCCACCTGGAGAGTGAGTGAAAACATTCATTTAACTAACGTAACCGTCGAAGACTTGTTCCAGTCGCTTGTTTCGCATTAAGTGAAGCCACTCAAGCCCGGAGAAAGAGTGAGAAACATTCACATAGCTGACGTGGCTACAGAAACTTGTTTCATTCGGTTGTTTCGCTCGACTAAAAAAATTGGCTGAACGTAAAAAACTGTAGACTGATCAATTGATAAAACCAGTCGGTTGTCCCGTCACTACCTGGGCCACACTACAAGCTGTCATTAACACGAAGGTTGTTCTGAGCAGCACAGTGCTTTACTGTTGGGCTAGTATGCCGCTACCTTCCTCCTAGAAGTTATAGGGAGACGTACAGTTTGACGTGGACTCCGAATCACAGCGCAAATCGGCGTTTTTCACATCAACAATAATGCCAGAGGTGAAACAAGGGCCATAAAACACTAGAGCTGACCAGGGATCGAACCAGAGACCTTCAAATCAATAGTGTGCCTCTTTTCCCCCTTTTTTTGTTTAAGAATTGGGTCTTCCGTCTCCCCTTATAGCCCACCCCGTCTTTCTCCAAAAATACCTTCTATGGCTACCTGCTCACGCTACAGACTTCACTGTTTTTATTTTTATATTTTACCCTCTTTTATTAATCTTAACTCTTGAAATAAAAGTTCTTCATGCTTCAAATGGATAAAGAAACAAAAGTCCCTACTTTGGGATTAGGGTATTCTTTCTGGTTCAGCAAAGACCATCAACACTCCAAGAGCGTCTTCGGTTCTCGTTGAATTTCAGTTTGCATTCGTCGTGAATGCAGAACAAGAGAAATAATTACAAACTTCCTGAACCGCTTAACGTATGTTGTTCCTCACCTTTATCGCAAGCTCCAATGTTGTTGTTGTAAATAAGACTGGAAGTCTGATATTTCTGGAGACAATGATTATCGAGTAGTGGGTAAAATAAGCCACATACCGAATATACGACTGGTGTGTGATTCCTGGGAACAAGTTCCAGTTCAACTGGCAAATAACACTCAAATCTTTGGTGATGTTGCACGTTCTGGTTAAGTAAAGCCAGTTTCTTCCTCGTTTATGTCCAAATTGCATTCTGGTCAGAACAAATGAATCTGTGTGTGAGGGCATTCTGTAAGTGATACTTCCCACAGGTTGTGTCTGGTGTCAGACTGATGTAACTTCTCTGTAGTTGGAACTTTCCCGTAGATTAAATCCAACTAAGTGAATCTTTGATCTCATGACAGGAGATTTTGATGAACATTCCGCCAAATCCTGCTCCAGTCTGTCGATAAGTAATTCCTGTAAAGTGAGTGTACTAATGAGTGCTGCAACTCATTGAGACAATGGGCTTGTCCCCACTAGTAAATGTGGGATGGGACCGATATGATGTCACCTGCGTTCTTGGCCTATGCAGCCTCATGCTAGGAGCATATAAGACCCAGCAAGTGTTTCCTAGGGAACTGTGACGCCTGCAAGCTATAGGGCGCTACATTTACATCTATATACAGACTTCGCAAAACATCATACGGCTCATGGCGGAGGGTACATTGAATCTCTGCTACTCCTTTCCTTTTGTGGTGTGCGTACTGTAAGACCTTCGGTACACACACCATCAGATTATTTGACTTGTGCCGGCCGCAGGGGTCTCGCGGTTCTAGGCGCGCAGTCCGTAACCGTGCGACTGCTACGGTCGCAGGTTCGAATCCTGCCTCGGGCATGGATGTGTGTGATGTCCTTAGGTTACTTAGGTTTAAGTAGTTCTAAGTTCTAGGGGACTAATGAACACAGCAGTTGAGTCCCATAGTGCTCAGAGCCATATGAACCACTTTTATTTGACTTGTCGCTCTATGTGAATGTCAGCAATATGTCTCGTGGTCTTATCGTGACGTGTTTATCTTCTGCCGTTAGGTCAGATGATAGAAATGCCACTTGCATGCTTAGAGTAGCAGATTGACGGTGACCAACATTAAACAGAACTTGATTAATTTTCACACACATTTATTAGAATAATAAAAAGCATAGGTGTTACTTAACTTGATACTGGATGCTGTTTACAATTGACAATCTGAAGTTCCTTTGGTCTTGGTACGTTAATCTTAATTTCACATATCTCTGATACTTCACAAAGGGTCTATTCATTTATCTTCATGGCTATGAACAGGAATATGGTAATCTTATTAGGCGCAGACTGAAACTTGACTACAGACCAATTCAGACTGACTAATCTGAGGTCTGTACACTTGTTATAATACCTCGAGCATTCAGGTATCACGGCGCGAGAGTGATCCGCGAGGAGAAAAGGTTCTATGTTAGCACCAATCTCATTGGCTGCGTGACATATTACTACGCGGATCATCGGAAGCAGAATTTGGTCTGTCTCTAAGGCAGCGCCATCTCGTAGTGCAGAGACGGATGGACACTGCACCTGCGTTGTTGTGCTTAGCGGGGGGCGCTCTAGTGGGAAAGTTGTGCACGCACTGACTACGTGGAACTATGTACACAACACCTTTCCTTTCCTGTTCTAATCGCAAATGGAGAGACGGAAGAACATTTGCCTATATGCTTGGGTACGAGCCCTGATTTCTCTTATATTGTAGTCTTCACGAGATTCACGTCAAAAGTATCTCGGTGGCAGCAGAATCATTCTACAGTCTTTTGCAAACGCCGGTTATCTGAACTACACTCCTGGAAATTGAAATAAGAACACCGTGAATTCATTGTCCCAAGAAGGGGAAACTTTATTGACACATTCCTGGGGTCAGATACATCACATGATCACACTGACAGAACCACAGGCACATAGACACAGGCAACAGAGCATGCACAATGTCGGCACTAGTACAGTGTATATCCACCTTTCGCAGCAATGCAGGCTGCTATTCTCCCATGGAGACGATCGTAGAGATGCTGGATGTAGTCCTGTGGAACGGCTTGCCATGCCAATTCCACCTGGTGCCTCAGTTGGACCAGCGTTCGTGCTGGACGTACAGACTGCGTGAGACGACGCTTCATCCAGTCCCAAACATGCTCAATGGGGGACAGATCCAGAGATCTTGCTGGCCAGGGTAGTTGACTTACACCTTCTAGAGCACGTTAGGTGGCACGGGATACATGCGGACGTGCATTGTCCTGTTGGAATTGCAAGTTCCCTTGCCGGTCTCGGAATGGTAGAACGATGGGTTCGATGACGGTTTGGATGTACCGTGCACTATTCAGTGTCCCCTCGACGATCACCAGAGGTGTACGGCCAGTGTAGGAGATCGCTCCCCACACCATGATGCCGGGTGTTGGCCCTGTGTGCCTCGGTCGTATGCAGTCCTGATTGTGGCGCTCACCTGCACGGCGCCAAACACGCATACGACCATCATTGGCACCAAGGCAGAAGCGACTCTCATCGCTGAAGACGACACGTCTCCATTCGTCCCTCCATTCACGCCTGTCGCGACAGCACTGGAGGCGGGCTGCATGATGTTGGGGCGTGAGTGGAAGACGGCCTAACGGTGTGCGGGACCGTAGCCCAGCTTCATGGAGACGGTTGCGAATGGTCCTCGCCGATACCCCAGGAGCAACAGTGTCCCTAATTTGCTGGGAAGTGGCGGTGCTGTCCCCTACGGCACTGCGTAGGATCCTACGGTCTTGGCGTGCATCCGTGCGTCGCTGCGGTCCGGTCCCAGGTCGACGGGCACGTGCACCTTCCGCCGACCACTGGCGACAACATCGATGTACTGTTGAGCAATTCGGCGGTACGTCCACCCGGCCTCCCGCATGCCCACTATACGCCCTCGCTCAAAGTCCGTCAACTGCACATACGGTTCACGTCCACGCTGTCGCGGCATGCTACCAGTGTTATAGACTGCGATGGAGCTCCGTATGCCACGGTAAACTGGCTGACACTGACGGCGGCGGTGCACAAATGCTGCGCAGCTATCGCCATTCGACGGCCAACACCGCGGTTCCTGGTGTGTCCGCTGTGCCGTGCGTGTGTTCATTGCTTGTACAGTCCTCTCGCAGTGTCCGGAGCAAGTATGGTGGGTCTGACACACCGGTGTCAATGTGTTCTTTTTTCCACTTCCAGGAGTGTATGTCAATAAGGTTTCACGAAGTGGACGTCTTCTTCTCACAAGAGATTCTATTTGTCACGGAACATTTCCGTAATACTCACATGTGATTGAACCTGCATATAAGAAATCTGGCAGCACGCGCCTGAATTGCTTCGATGTGTTCCTTTAATTCGACCTCGTGGGGATCCGAGACACTAAGCGGTACTCGAGAATGAGTCGCATAAGTGTTCTGCATGCGTTCTCTTTTACAGATTAGCTGTACTTACCTGGAATTCTCCTAATAACACCAAGTCGACCAGTCGCTTGCCCTACAATCGACCTTATGTTATCTTGCATTTCATGTCACTTTGCAATGTTACACCTAGATATTTAATCGACGTGACTGTGTTAAATAGGACATCATGAATACTCGTTTCAAACATTACGTGGTTGTTTTTCTACTAGGCTCTTCAGTCCGGAACCGCGCTGCTGGTACGGTCGCAGGTTCGAATCCAGCCTCGGGCATGGATGTGTGTGATGTCCTTAGGTTAGTTAGGTTTAAGTAGTTCTAAGTCTAGGGGACTGATGACCCCAGATGTTAAGTCCCATAGTGCTTAAAGCCAATTGAACCATTTTTGTTTTTCTACTCACGTGCATTAGCTTACATTTTTCCATGTTTGTAACAAGTTGCCATTCACCATACAAAATAGAAATTTTGTCCAAGTCATCCTATAGTCACTCAGCGACGGCACTTACTCATATAGCACAGCGGCATCAGCGAACGAGAACCGAACCCTTGATCCGTGTCTGGACCCATGGCCAGTTTTAGGAAAACTGATGCAAGTCGTCGTCTTCACGGCAATCCCATGAACAAAACTTACCACTAACACCCTCTCTGCAGAGAGATAGCATGACGTACTACGTAGTACTAGATGTTTGAGCCCTGCGCTCTCAGTTGCTACTGGAATGTTTAATGTGTCTATCTCATCCTTTGCGACGATTTAATTGAGTGGTTAGAAAACTGAACGCAAATTCGGGTGACACGGGCTTCATATCCTATCTGGCCATATGTAGGATTTCTGTGGCTTCCCTAAAGCTTGCACCGCCATTGTGTCCTGTTGATATCTTTGTAAGATCACGGTGGTTTGCCTGCCACATCCTTGAGCACGAAGCAGTTACTGTCCTCCACGAATTAGTTGCCGACAGGACGTTCAACCTTTATCATCATTCCTTCCTACAATATCCTTTTCCGAAGAGGTACCATTATTTGCCGTACCATAGAACTGCGATTTATAGTCCTTCTGTTGCGCAAGTGTTTTAACCTGGCACGGTTTGTCGTAGTGTTCCCAGGTAAAGTAACATGCCGTAACGCAACAGGCAGATTCATACGAATAATAAGTAGTGTTTGATAATCGCTCTCGGATTGGTCCATATTCGAGACGAGTCGACGACAATTTGTTGCTTTTATCCGATTTCTGGCTCACCAACGTGCTTCGCAACCTGAAACCTCTGCACTGTACTTCCGTCTAGCTTTAGTGCTGCTACACTGATGCAGTTTTATCACTCAGAGCTCGAATGACGTAACCCACTATAATAGCCCATCGAAATGGACGGCCACTATAGCAGACAAAAACGTACCGTCTGTAATGACTTTCGCGCCCAACGGACACGAAATTCGAAGACCAGGTCTCGCAAAAGGAACGTACCATACAAAAGCCGGAGACTTTTTTTTTCCGTTTTCAGATGTTTTACACGGCGAGATGAATTTCTGGCAGCAGCATCAAGTTTCAGATGAATATGACAAATGGCGCAGGGCTCGGCTTTTATTTCTCTGTTTGCGAGAGTGGTGACTGTGGGTCGCAGTCGACAGGTGTTCCATCCCCTTTCCTTATCTCCGCACCATTCTTTCCGTCCTACAAATTTTCCACATTAATTAATCACTCTCAATTAATTTCTGAAGCATTTATGTGGCCGCTTTCGGCGGTTCGGAGCAATTACGAATGTAAGCTATTCAGTCAGAAGGAAAGGAAACAATCAGACACCAAGTCTGAGTTTCTTTGGTTGTTGGCCCACCTTTTAAAAATTTACAAGGACGTCCCGAGAATGTTATGGCGCATGATTATTTAATGAAAAAACGGTGATATTATAAAAATTTAATTTGTTACTCGCACGAAATGATAAGAATTGTAAAAATTAGAGAACGTAATTTTTTAGTTTTTCACCAACTTATTTGTAATAATACGAAAAACGCGATATCTCTCAAAATTCTGTGGTCTGTCATAATAACCGCTGTTCAGATGTGGTACTCGATTTTATTCAGTGTAAAATAAAAATATCTGTAGGCTACTTAATTTGACTGAAACGTGTAATGCTGTGCCAATTTGACTCTGTCTACTGATGACTCATCTACATACACCACCCGCAGCTGTGTAATGCTGTGCCAATTTGACACTGTCTACTGATGACTCATCTACATACACCACCCGCAGCTCTGGATTGATAAAAATGTAAATGTCGTGTGACCAGAGCCTCCCATCGGGTAGACCGTTCCCGGGTGCAAGGTTTTCGATTTGACGCCACTTCAGCGACTTGCGCGTCGATGGGGATGAAATGATGATGATTAGGACCCAGCCAAGAATCGAACCTGGGCCCTTAGGATGGACATTCTGTCACGCTGACTACTTTTTTTTCTTTTTAAATTCGTTTCGTCTGGTCTGGGCGGAAGTCACATGACATCAGTTCAAGTTGATCGTTGATTCCTTCACTCAGTTTTTTATTACAGAGGACAATCGGCCCTCTGACTGAACACGCTGAGCTACCGTGCCGCACCACTCAGCTACCGGGGGTGGACTCTGGATTGATATACTACGTGATGAAAAGTATCTGCTCAGCTATTAGCGGGCACTGATATGGACTGTGTCCATCCTTCGCCTTTACGACTGCTTCAGCTCTGTTGGGGACACTCTGAGTGAGTTGTCAGAATGTCCGTGGAAGAATGTCAGTCAACTCTTCCTCGAGAGGCGGAATCAGAGAAAGTGCTGGTGTCAGTGGCTGGGGTCTGGAGCGAAGTCGACGTTTTCACTCATACCAAAGCTATTTTACTGGGCTCAGGTCAGGACTTCGGGCAGCCCACTCCACTTGAGGAATGTTGTTGTTCACAAACCAGCGACTCACAGGTGCTAGTTTACGACAGCGTGCATTGCCATGCTGATACAGTCATCGTCTCAGAACTGTTCCTCTACCGTACGTAGTAAACAATGCTGTAAAACGTATTCGTATCTTCCTGCATTTAGTGTTCTCAAGTGCAATAAGAGGGCGACACCCTAACCACGGAAAACAGCCTCATATCGCAAGACCACCTCCTCCGTACTCCACTATTTCCACTAAACATGAAGGGAGGTAACGTTTTCCAGGCTTTTGCCAAACTCAAACCCTTCCGCAAGATTGTCACATGCTATAGCGTGATTTATCACTCCAAATTTTGTGTCGTCCGAGAGTGAGGTCCCATGTTAAAACTGGTAGCTCACGACGGAGCCACAAGCTAAAGCCGTCGGCACACAGACCGTGCTGTCGAACGTTAACGTTGAGCGTGCCAAGTTCAACGTGCTGCTGAACGCTCAGGAACGATGCGACTTGTGCATACGCCTCGTGGGCCCCAACGTGGTTTACGCGCAACGCACACCAGCGGCTGTTGAGGGATGTTTCTAGTTCCTAAATCACACAGTTTACTCAACGTTTACCCACGTTAGCTCTATTAAAACGCATATTTACTCCATCGTCCACGAAAAGGAAAGTACCATGTCCAATCAATAAGGACACAGGCTTATAAAAGTTCCATTACAAACAGTGCGGTACAAATTTGGAATACTTCTTCGCATAAGATAAACATTATTTCATGATTTCCACATATTAGTAAAACCCCAAGGTCAGTATTACGTGATCACTGTTCCTACCCAGTAGCAGAATCTTTGCAACATGTGAATTACGAAGCGTAAAAGAAAAATGAGGAAAATATCTTTATACAAGTAGCGCAAGCTGTCCTGTAGATTAAGTGAATCGAAGAAAGTCACCCCTCAAAAAAAGGTCGTCTTATATTTACATAACATCAAATATTACAACATATAATTATATTAAACTAATAATAAAGTATTAGAACCCAATAAAAACGCGAATGTTAGGAAAAAGAATTTGGAAGTGTTAAGACACGAACCATCGCCCCAACAAAAACTGATTGCCGAACAAATACGCCCCTCATTGCACTTTTTTTTCTTCCTTCATTTTATTCGTTGTTGATTGTTGGGTTTGGCCGTTGCGGACGTCACATGACATCGGTTAAAGTTAGTCAACTCAGTGTTTTATTACAGAGGCCAATCAGCTCTCTGACCGAACACACTTTCTTTTTTTTTCTTTTTTATCAATCTCATATTGTTCGTTGTATCTGATCGGGGTGGACGTCGCAAGACACCCATTTTCAGTTCGTCGTTGATCCATTAACTCAGTTTTTTTTATTACAGAGGGCAGCCAACCCCCTGACCGAACACGCTGAGTTACCGTGCCTTCAAACGCTGAGCTATCGTGCCGTCAGACTAAACCAAACATCACACTCCATGTACTTAAACATATTATCATACCCCTTGCTAAAAACGTTAATCGTAGATAATTATGTTACTAATTGAAATTTAATTATAACAAATTGTACCAAGAACAATAAGTTTTGGGTGGATATTCAGCATGTCGCTGCCTTCAAATAGCCTACTCTCGTAATACGCAATTTACAATAATTCTTTTGCCACGAATATGATGTTTCTCATTATTTTATTGGAACGAATCACACAACTAACAACGGGTTGTCCAGTGATTCTCAATTTGCTGGTGCTCAGAAACGGCATATATACATGTAGGCTTGAAATGAATGCCAATGTGGCGCCTCACAACTCTGTACTGAAGGGACACGGCGTGCGTGTGACGTAGGTGGCGTTGTGCCATCTCATTGGTCAACGCTCAAACGCACGCTCAGAATATCTGACATGCCAGATATTGCTCTGCACTTTCGGAAAGACTCCCGAACGTGCTATTCCACGCTCTGACGTACGGTCCGTGTGCTGACGGCTTAAGGACAATCGCTGCTAGACGCAGTCACGAACGAGAGACGTCAACGAAGACGCGTCTTAAAGATATTCGGTACGGCGCCTCTGCTAGAAGTCTACTTACGCCAGGGCGGAGTGCCGCTCAGCCGCACTCCTCAATATCCCCTCTGATAGCAGCCTCATCGTAGTTCATATCCAGGAAAGAGCTAGTATCAGTAGTCAGAACTGTATACCGAAGTTCATAGCTGTCATTCAGTACAAAACAAAAACTGTTGCGAGGCTGCACTACAGTATTATTCAGTGCAAGAACAATTACTATTGTGTTCTGTGATTGTAAATGTATATCGCCCCTCATATGGACATGGATTTCTGCTAAAGATAAGTATTCGGTATTAAAGCCTATTCTACATATGCTGTAGCCTCCACTCGACCTCCTCCAGAAGTCACAGCTATTGAACTGTTGTCTAGGCTTGCTGCGACATACACTACTGGCCATTAAAATTGCTACATCACGAAGATGACGTGCTACAGACGCGAAATTTAACCGACAGGAAGAAGATGCTGTGATATGCATTTGATTAGCTTTTCAGAGCATTCACACAAGGTTGGCGCCGGTGGCGACACCTACAACGTGCTGACATGAGGAAAGTTTCCAACCGATTTCTCATACACAAACAGCAGTTGACCGACGTTGCCTGGTGAAACGTTGTTGTGATGCATCGTGTAAGGAGAAGAAATGCGTACCATCACGTTTCCGAATTTGATAAACGTCGGATTGTAGCCTATCGCGATTGCCGTTTATCGTACCGCGACATTGCTGCTCGCGTTGGTCGAGATCCAATGACTGTTAGCTCAATATGGAATCGGTGGGTTCAGGAGGGTAATAAGGAACACCGTGCTGGATCCCGACGGCCTCGTGTCACTAGCAGTCGAGATGACAGACATCTTATCCGTGTGGCTGTAACGGATCGTGCAGCCACCTCTCGATCCCTGAGTCAACAGATGGGGACGTTTGAAAGACAACAAACGTCTGCACGAACAGTTCGACGACGTTTGTAGCAGCATGGACTATCAACTCGGAGACCATGGCTGCGGTTACCCTTCACGCTACATCACAGACAAGAGCGCCTGCGATGGTGCACGCAACGACGAACCTGGGTGCATGAATGGCAAAACGTCATTTTTTCAGATGATTCCAGGTTCTGTTTACAGCATCATGATGGTCGCATCCGTGTTTGGCTACATCGCGGTGAACGCACATCGGGAGCGTGTATTCGTCATCGCCATACTGGCGTATCACCCGGCGTGATGGTATGGGGTGCCATTGGTTACACGTCTCGGTCACCTCTTGTTCGCATTGACGGCACTTTGAACAGTGGACGTTACATTTCAGATGTGTTACGACCTGTGGCTCTACCTTTCATTCGATCCCTGCGAAACCCTACATTTCAGCAGGATAATGCACGACCGAATGTTGCACGTCCTGTACGGGCCTTTCTGGATACAGAAAATGTTCGACTTCTGCCCTGGCTAGCACAGTCTCCAGATCTCTCGCCAACTGAAAACGTCTGGTCAATGGTGGTCGAGCAACTGGCTCGTCACAATACGCCAGTCACTACTCTTGATGAACTGTGGTATCGTGTTGAAGCTGTATGGGCAACTGTACCTGTACACGCCATCCGACCTCTGTTTGACTCAATGCCCAGGCGTATCAAGGTCGTTATTAGGGCAAGAGGTGGTTGTTCTGGTTACTGATTTCTCAGGATCTCTGCACCAAAATTGCGCGAAAATGTAATCACATGTCAGTTCTAGTGTAATATATTTTTCCAATGAATACCCGTTTATCATCTGCATTTCTTCTTGGTGTAGCAATTTTAATGACCAGTAGTGTAGTTTCTCCTGCTCGCAGTACATTATGTTTTCACACCATTATTCACCTGTAGGAATGGCTCTTTTGTACAATGAAAACACTGTGGATAAGCTCGCGTAAGGGTAAATATTTAATCAACATATCCCAAGAAATGAAAAAATAAACAAAAACGATTATCATTTTGGTAGACTTCTATGCAGGTGTTGTAACATTTCCCATTGCCATCAGTGTATGTCTACATAGAGTAATAATGATCGTATATGTTTAACGAACGAATAAAGATGAGGCAGAACACAAGTTCGCATTGGAAATGGTCTGGAAAAAATGTCTGCTGCGCCATTTTCTAAGAAACCATCCCGACATTCTCAATGATTTATTTAGTGAAACAACAGAAAACCTGAATCTGAATAACCTGACGAGCACTCGAACGCCGCTCTCGCAGAATGCGATTGCTTTGCTTTAATCATTGCGCCAGCTCTTTCGATTACTCGTGTGTAAAGAACAGTGCAATAATTCTCAACAGGAATCAACGAGGAAAAATGGAAAAAAGAAGCACTCGACATGAGGCAGTGGTTATTCTTGCAATAAAGGGAACGGACGGAATTTTTAAAACAACGTTTGTAAAACAAAATGGAGACAGACCTTGTAGGGCCGTGGCGCATTTGGTTTGGTTCTCCGCATTACTAGCAGAGCCAGCATTGAGCCACCGTAGAATATCCAAGCTGTGAAGCTGAAGAAATCTATCAACGAGTCGATGTTCCCCGCTGCGACCATTGCGATGGCAATCAGTGACTGCAACAAAAAAGAAACTATGTTAGAAAAAATATTTTTTAAGATAGTAGATTACGTGGGTCGGTATCAGACGAGGACTGCGTCCAGGAGCCCAGAAGACTGCGAAGGTTTCTGAAACAAGACAATCAGCATTGTTGTCACTTTCCTCTCGCTGATATCTGAAAAGCCGAAAGAGGTAACAGTGCAAAACATGATAATTTCAGAAAATGAGCTACTCCTCCGAGGGCTACACCTATCCTAAAATTTTCAATATAATCCCAGGTCAATGTGTCTGAAACGCTGAATTTTTGCTGTGATTGCTCTTACCAATAGTAGTTGAACTGTTTCTTATGAGTAAGCGTTAGTCAAGGGTTGTACTAAAAGGCTCAACACTATCTGAAATACCACAATATTAATTGTCTAATTTCGATGTCACTAAATTAATTTATTCCTAAAGTTAACAACAAACGACTACTTCATAGGAAAAACAAGCAACAGTCATTACGTACCCTTAGCAACAAACTGGACTATCGAACAAAATAGATAGTTCGAAATTATTGTTGAAGCCGGTGGTCGATTTGGCTTGTTAGACGCACATGATAGCGAAACGCAGATATTAATTCATGTCTCCCAAGGTGAGATCTCAACCCCTAGTCTCAAAAAATATGCGGGAGGTACTAGACATGATTCAAAGGACTGCTTTCAGCTTATTTCTTTGGCGTGAGTTCCGTGACTAAGGATATCTGTTTCAGATTCTGATATCCGCACATTCGAGTCTTTTGGTCATGACCATGACGTAGACGCTATGGGAATAGTTAAGTAGCGCCCTTAACTACATACCTGCCTGCCTGCAGGGAATTTCGCAACACCGTGGTGGAGCACACATACGACGAACACGACTTGTGTTCCAATCGGGAGAATGAGTAGCCGAGGAAAATGCTGGAGAACCTAAGTCATCCTGTACTAGCTACTGTGTGGCATTTAAAGGCACCTCACACTTAACAGTGTTGTGATGGAAAGTCTTATCTGACTTGGCGAAAATAATCAACATATATTTACATTTGTTGTAACAATCAACAACTAGCTGCACGAAAGAAATTTTATTCTGTTACCGGTTTCAGGCACACAGCGTCTTTCTTCAGAAGACTATAATTATCACCTTATCAGCGAACGTGAATAAACAGATGTATGAAGCATATTACTGTAGTTCCTTATAGTAGATTTGTACAGGCGCTATGATCCACATGGCACCAGTAATACGTTGCACACAACTGATTATTTCTGACACTCGCTAATAATGCGATAGTTATAATCTTCTGAAAAAGGGCACTAGGCGCCTGAAACTTGGATAAAATGATATATTTACATGACCTGAACGGATGGATTTGTAACCAGATGGGTCTAGAGCGCAACGAATCTACACCTCAGGCTATTCCGCAGTGATCTTGTGAAACTCGGCTCGCTCTGTTCAGCCAGGAGGCTCAGAAGGAAGCGCCCTGGTTGATGTCCTGTTCTCTGACTACGGAAAGGAATTCCATGCGGTCTTATATTGTACGTTAATGAAAAAAAACATGCTTATGCACTACTGGACAATCTTTGTGGATTTAAGACTATGAACTTATTAGAACTCAACTCTTCATTTTTAACGGGGAGAAATCTTCTGACGTGAAAGCAGCTTCCTGTGTACCCCAAGAGAGGGTTTAGGATCTTGCTGTCCATTGTACACTGGCTGGACAAAAATTTGCAAACACGAAAAACACAACACATTACCACGCATAATACGGCGTAGGAAACGAAATGGCATTAAAAACTGCTTCCAGTCGTTTGGGAATCGATAAATACAGGTCCTGTATGGTTTTCAAGGGAACCTTATAACACACTTCCTGCAAAACAGTTGTCTGTTGGGGGAACGATGATAAGGTGGATAGTGAAGACTCACCTTTCTGTTCAAAGTATACCACAAAGCCTCAATAATATTGAGATATTTTGACTGTGGTGGTCAGGGGAGATGCGACAATTCATCGTGGTGCTCACAAAACCAGTCGCGGACGAAGCGAACTCTGTGAACAACGGCCTTGTCGTCTCCGAGCATCTCAGTTGGGGAAAGAACATCGTACCATATGATGGACATAATCAGTCGAAATGATCACGTAATAGTTGCAGTAGTGCAGCCCTTCAGAGTAACTATGGGGCCCATGGAATACAACGATGTGGCTACCGACCATCACCGAATCCCTGCCAAGTTTCAGTCTTGGGACTTAAACTCGGTCAGAAGTTGTAAACAGTGAGAGACAAGACTCATGCGACCAAATGACCTTCTTCCATTGCTCCACGGTCCAGGTTTTATGGCTTCGGCACCACGTTTTCTCGTTACGGGCGTTTGCATCACGGGTGAATGGCTTTGTAATGCCAGCTCACTCTACGATTCCCTGCTTAGTGAAGGCCCCTTCGTGTTGTTTTGGTACTGACAGGGTTCGTGACTGCGACGTCCAGTTCTGCATTGACTTTTTCAGCTGTCGTCCTCTTTTTATTATTAACAATTCTCTTCAATGACCGTCACGCAACACACACTTTCGTCCGCGTTGTGACTTAACGGATGTTGCTTTTCCGCTTTCCCTGTATGTGATACAAATCTTCGATACACCCAACACTTGGGCTACCTTCGTTTCGGAAGTATCCATGAAACGAACACTAACAAATTGCTCACGTTCGAATGCACGTGTTTTCGGCATAATATACCCGCAAATGCACAGAACACTGTTCTGAGCCGGGCGGAGTGGCCGAGCGCTTCTAGTCGCTACAATCTGGAACCGTGCGACCGCTACGGCCGCAGGTTCGAATCCTGCTTCGGGCATGGATGTGTGTGATGTTCTAAGGTTAGTTAGGTTTAAGTAGTTCTACGTTCTAGGGGACTGATGACCTCAGAAGTTGAGTCCCATAGTGCTCAGAGCCATTCGAACCATTTTGAACCACTGTTCGGAGCACAACTGGCGGTTGCAACATATTGATCCATTGCACAGGTGCTGTGCGTGGTCAAATACAAGGTAACAGCGCAACCTGCGGGTGTGGCTAGGCTCTACTTTTATATTCAAGCATACATTTCTCGCGGTTTTTCCAGACTTTTGTCGAAACCCTGTATACAAAAATGACGTGTTGGGCAACGTCGCAAGTTCCATTAGGCTGTTGGTAGATGACACTGTCGCAGCGCCAGAAACCTGCAGTGAAATGAAGGAACATCTATAGAGGATCGACGTACGGTTCAATGACAGGCAGGAGACCGCTGCATAAATAAATGTAACGCGAATAAATAAGCGGAAAGACCCATAAATTTTTATTGCGCGATTTGCAATAACTTGCTAGACACAATAACAAGATGTCTAGAAGTAAGGAATAATACATGTCAGACAGAGTCATTCGCAGAATCCTAAATAATTTTGATTCTCCTACGAATGTGTTAGCTAATAAAATCCTTCGTGTTGTTTTATTTATTTATTTATTTATTTTTTTTTTTTTGATGAAGTAAAGTAGGTTAGGGTTTAACGTCCCGTCGCCGACGAGGCAATTGGAAACGGAGCCAAGATAGGATTGGGGAAGTAAATCAGTCGTGCCATTTTCAAAGGAATTATCCCAGCATTTGCCTTAAGCAAATTAGGGAAATCACGGGAAACGTAGTGTAAGTCGTGGACGAGCGACCGTAATGTGCCAATGTTGTTTTGTCACAAATCGCAGTGGGGCAACCAACATCTGTAAATCAAATGTTCAAGACATTCACCAGAATGTATTGAAGAAGAGAAAAGTGCGTGACAAGTTTGTCTTGTAGACTTTGTCTTCCGAACAGAAAGTAGTGGATCCCTGTCTCAACTTGATTGAAATGCGAAATGCCGACAATTCCGTTCTGGAAACAAATCATCAGTGGCGACGAGATTTGGTGATATCAATATGAACCTATCATGGCAGAAATTTGCATGGAGGGTCAATGCTCTGCAAGACAATCGACATTCAATCCAGTGTGAGTTGCGAGTTGAACAACGTCGCAAAGAAGAGCGTTTTTGACGTTTTACATGGTTGTATGAACGTTCTGTGCGTAGTATTCAAATGGGGGGAGAGTGTGTAGAACACCTGAAGCATTAAAAACACCTTCTTAACGTTTCTGTGTTTCTTATTAATCCAGTCTCGAAACTTTTTGAACTGACAGAGTATGCTACAGTATCTCATGAAACATAACGTAACCTGTGAGATACACGTTATTGGTATCACACCTATGTGACGTTTTCAATAATGCCGTTCGACTGTGTTTTCGCCTGTACCATGCTGAGTTATTATAATGTTTCAGTGCACAATTCGGTCCACTACAGATGTGAGGTTAGTTTACCGTGCGTCAGACATCAGATGAGGTGTGTTTGAAGATGGCTGCGTCGATAAGAACGCTACAGATTGATTTCCACATCGTCGCACAACTGAGAAAAGGCACTGTGCTCTCGCCGAGACCTGAAATAAATGTTCGATTGCTGATAATCGGGACAGGATTTTTTGATAATTTTCATTCGTGGAATTCTGAGAAACTCTGTGACACTGCTAACCAGTAACAATAGAAACAGTGTAGCCCTGCGTAATTTCAATATTTTTTTCCAATGTCAACCGTCTGCCACATCATGGAGGGAGTAAGTGAAATAGACCGTGGAATTCTTAGCGACAGCCTCTTGTAGGAATGTGGGGAATTATGTAGCATAATTATGTTAGGATTCTGGTTCTAGCACGGTCGCTATGCTTGAGGAGGGACCTCATATAAGAAGACATGAAATACGCGTGGAGCGGTATCTGCAACGAAAATACGTGAGGAGACCGAATGTACGCCGGCTTCAACAATAGCTCTCGAACCAACAGAGTCTTAGAACATTACAGATAAATTAGTGTTTTCTTACATGTCAGTTACATACATTTGTTTAGTAACACAAAAGCGTCAGTGTAGTGATTACACTCGTTCAGGGTCACTTAGTGAGGTATGAAGCTGGAAAATAGGGACATTATCTGCTAAAATCGAAGTGAATGGCCCATAGTTTTACCTCTGACAGCTTTTCGTCTACGTGAATACCTGACACTTATTGTCATATTTGTGTAGTTATTTAATGAAAAGTTTATTATTTTCCCAGTAACTTTATTTAAACGTTGATTGCAAGTGCTATTAAGAAACAGTACTAATTTAAAAGTGGTCAATGGCATATGTTAAAGGGCGCCACAACTGAAAAGATAACCAAAAGACGCTTCTGTCAGGAAGGCATAAAGAATTGTTTAAACAACTTTTAATGACAATTCTTTTCTTTTAATGTGAGTACACTTGGCCAAGAATACTAGCTTATTTATGAACAAACCTTTACTTATAGTTATTGTGAATGATCTGAGTGTGACCGAATATTTATAACAATTCTTTATTTAAATATTGTTGCAATATATTAGTTTATGCTGGGAAGTGGTCAAGATGAGTCAAATCATGTTTGTAGAGCTTAACAACGATGTGTTTTCTATGGGGTGACCTTCAGCCAATGAAAAAGCAGACAATAGTGGGACACTGCAGAAGACAAGTGGAGACTGAAACATTTCGAGTGAAGATCTTAAGGGAGCAATTGGAGCACTTTACGCTGAGTTCTTGAAGGCAGATCTGCCTGCAGTAACATGCATGGTTCGGTTGTATAGGTGACTGATTCTGGGCAGTGAACGGCTGCTATCATACTGTGACTTGTGAAGGGACTTCATATTACGAGAGGTCTGAAAGTGCTCCAATGTAGGACTCTAACTTTTTCCGTTTATATTACGGATCTGAGGATGAACGATGAGTTACTATTCTTTGTATGGTGCGTGTTAATATGTGAATCATCATGTTAAACTCTGAACTTTTTACAGCTGGCGAATATTTCGTGTACTGTGATCATGAAATGTTCTTAGTTTTTGCGAGTCTTTGATGACTATTTAGTTTGAGGATTCTGCTACCATTCTCACAACGCTCTCAACATAGCTTTATTGCTTTTGATAAGGGTATTTTCTGTTGGTATTTTAACTGAATACCGTAGGACCACTTCCCGTGTATTTGAGATGTCTTCTTTTGAGTAAACATTATTCAAAATAACTCTCTGTCATTTACATCAATTACGGACGTTACAGTGGAACTCTTTTAATAAATTATCCATTTAACTTAATTTTGTATTTATCTGTATTTCATTAACTCGCAATTCTAGGCAATCCATAGATTATTCGGCTGCAGTATCACAGCTACAGGTTATTATTTCCAGTGAATTAGCTATGGGGCATGAAAGCAGATGTGCATGACTCGACACTGACCACATTGAGTTACTCTTTTTAAACAGAGCTCTGCATAGCCCAAGTACCTAAAGTAAGAATAACGGGAGGTAATCACGGAACTAATTTGCTCGTATGGGATGCTGTTTAGAAGAGCAGCTACACTTTCAGCAACCATTTGGTATCATCACTCTCACGTACCCTGAGAAGCACTTTGTGCTGAAATTTTGGAGGCAAGTGGGAGGACTATATTGATTCAGACAATACGCAGATATCTCCACACGATCAGTTTAGCCTCTAAGCTTCCGTTATGGACGAAGTTACAACCGTTCCTCCTAGCACTGTGATGCATGAAGAAGTGAAAAAGGAATGGAATTTAGATCAGTGGCACACGGTAGTCTTCGCTGACGAGTGAAGAATTTCTCTAAAGCCTTACGATCGTTGTAGAAGAGTGTGGAGGCGGACAGGTGACAATGCACTTCTCAGGCATTCAGTCCCGCTGGTTCAGCAGTGAGGTAGGCGGGTCAGTTATGTTTTAGACTGGTTTCAAGTAAGACTGTCGGATGCCTCTCACCACTAACAAGGGAAATTTGGGAACTGTGCAATATCGGACGAGAATCTTGCACCTTATTGTCCAATCCTACTGTCAACAATTTGGTGATGGGTTTGTCTTTCAAGACGATTCTGAATGAGTATACTTGTACCCATAAATTTGCAATGGTCTGCTGCATCGTCTATCAAGAACCCATTGACTGAGCTTGGGACCAGCTAAAGCTTGTAGCGATCGGATGACCTCAGAAGACCCACCGTCTACACAGCAACGTCTCGACCATATTGTGAACAGAATGCTAAGGAGGACCCAGGCACGTTGCAGTGTACGGGGGCGGGTGGGGGGGGGGGGGCGGGGGAGGAGCAATATGTTACTGAATGTTACACAGCAGCAGATTTTGATTTCACACATGTGCAAGCGTGTGCCCTTTCGGAAATAGTGCCTTTAGTTTGTTTACTGTGTTGTTTTCATTTTGCAGTAAAGTTTTTCATTGTAATTAGTCTTATTCTTTCATTCCCTGTCTCCCTCGTAACTAACCCTACACAGATGTGTAAAGATGCAAAACTACGAGGGTTGGAATTTAAATAGTGGCAACTTTTTATTTACAGCTCTTACAAAACAGATACGTGTTTCAAAGTTTCACTGACGTTCAAAGTAGTCATCAGCATTGTGTATAACCCGTTGCCAGCGATTTGGACGTCGTAGGCTACTCTTAGCGGTGCCAGTTGTGTTGACAGTTCGAGCGGCGCAATCTATTGCCCGACGAATTTTTAGCAATTCTGAAGCGAATGCCGTGAAGTGTTTCCTTCAGTTTAGGAATCGAGTTTAACTCACGAGGGCTTAAGTCAAGGGAGTGCACTAGGTGGTATAGCGCTTAGCAGTCCCATCAATCAAACAAATCAGTAACAGCTTGCACTGTACGTGCTTGAGCATTGTCCTGCAAAACGATGATCAGGTCCTGCAGAAAGTGCCATCACATCTGTCTCTATGCTGTTCATTTTTGGAAAACAACCTACGACCAGCTTAGAGACAGAAGTGATGACACTTTCTGCAGGACCTGGCCATCATTTTGCCGGACAATGCTCAAGCACGTACAGTGCAAGCTGTTACTGATTTGTTTGACTGATGGGGCTGCTAATTGCTATACCATCTACTACACTCTCCTGACTTAAGCCCTCGTGAATTCAGTTACCTTTCTAAACTGAAGGAAACACTTCACGGCATTCGCTTCTGAACTGCTACAAATAAGTCAGGCAATAGACCGCGCCGCTTCAACTGTCAACACAACTGGCACTGCTAAGAGTATCCTGCGACTTTCACATCGCTGGCATCGGGTTATACACAATGCTGGTCATTACTTTGAAATACGTATGTATTTTGTACGAGCTGTAAATAAATAGTTGCCACTATTAAAGTTCCAACCTTCGTATTTTTAATGGGGTACAGCAGCCAGCCACAAATTGGCTTTAGGATACTTTATTAAAAATATATGATTACCATTTTCGATTTTATACAATTTGTCATCAGGCGGCTTTCATGATTTCGTCAAAACATATGATGCATTGGTTTACTGGTGGGTTGTCATGAAATCTTCGTCTGGAGCATTTGCATTCACAGTTTTCTTCCAGCGAATTATATTGGTAATTTGGTTTGTATTTCCACAATCGCATACTTCGACTTGCATTATTAAACACTTTCGGTTGGTCACAAAACGAATTTCTAACGCGCACCACATGTTTAGACTCACGTACAACATTTGTATTTGTGCTGTCATAGATCGATACCACCTCACTGGCTTCCCGCAGTTGCTAATGGCAATGCAAGTTTCCCTCAGATGCCGACAGCGGCTGTAAGGGATCCGACGAATCCAATGGAGCACACCCACTGAGCCACACCTCCAGAATATATGATGGTAGGCGGCAGCCACACAGCCCATTTGCAATGAGGCGTGGCCCAGTCACAACGGAGTCGCCATGGAGATGCACACCAGTCGTGGCCCTTCACTATCACTCGTGCGTTAGTTAAGAGAGCCTCGCCGTACGATGATCTTGTTGTTTTTATATTAGCTAGACTTGGATGTATTTGTACACTTGGAGGAAGCTACAAGGTAAGTAAAGCTTGTTCGCTAATCACGTCTGCTTTCTCATTACACGTCAAACACAACACCATCAAATCACTGGGTAACCAGTAAATGGAGATCAATAGCTCCATAAAACCCTCTCTTCAAACATCCATGGTCACTCTCTTGAGAGTTAAATGATATATTTCGTGTCCACCGTGAAAGCTGTGAATCCTTCTAACACCCATTTCATTTCCATGGAATTTTGTTTTATTAGGAAGTATTTAACTCATGTTCCTGACGTTCACGAGTGTCTCGTTTGATTTTCTGAGAAACATTTAGAAAACGTAGACTCCTACAGTAGCAGGTCTAAAGGTAGTTTGCCGTTCTTGTAATTTGTGGGATTTTATTAACGGAAGTAACACATAAATCAAGGAGACACATTTGGACGGTTGGCTGGATGAAACTGGGAGCTGAGCTGCCTAAAGTGAGCCAAGTTAGACAACACTTGTCGCAGTCATTGTAGCCACAAGCTTACGATGAGCTTGTCGGTTACTGGACTGACCTGAATAGGTGAGGGACTACTCGTCTCGAGCGAATGCTGAATCTAAAACGCATATTTGATAAAAAAAAATACATAAACACTTTTACAGGTCTTATAAGCAAGTTATAGTCTTACGCTAAAGCAAAAAAAGGGTAAAAAGCAGGTAGGGTCCCGCAACTGCATCCACTGCGTCTTCTCATGGTACTACAGAAAAGAATACTTTAGTTCCAGGATTACATATCTGATCTATATATTAAAACTCTTATATTTTAACAGAAGTAAGTTGTACCCAGTTCCAGGCAATACTTACCTGACGATGATCGCACTCCTTTGGACTCTCACTAATTTTGGTTTCCATGGCTCTTCATCCAGTAATTTTCTCCAATACTTCCTAACGGTCAGCATGCTTCTTCCTCTGCTGGCTGAGAGACAAATTAATGCCCATATTCCTTAAAACACGGTTGTCAAAGAACAGGTCACATTTATCGCGGGAATATCGAGCCTTACCACAGAGTACCTGCATGTGAAGGTATTGTCCAGAGGGCTTTGTGAATTTTCGAGTAAGACGGCAAACTACAACGGAACCCATTTTAAATACTGGATGTCACCTCTCCACTGGTTGCCTATTAGCAATGAGGTGTCGGTAATATTTTCGCATGAAAACCATCTCACCATAGCTGTACTTAAAAATTAATAGAAGTTGGACGAACTGCGAGAAACATACCGAAAATGGGAACTATGTAGGAGAATAGCACTGACTGCAGTACAGTTTTTGCTTGTGAATGACACGACATGTACGTAGTTCTCTAGACTGTTTACGCAGTAACATGACATGATTTACACGGACATTAACTTTCCAGTCCTACGTTTTTCCCCCTCTCCTTTTTTGCCCTAGAAAAATCTGATATTTCCAGAATTCCTCGAGAGAATGCTTTAGTGCTACCGACAACTGCAGTCTATAGCATGTCGCGAAAATTAAAATACAAACATAACAGGTGAAGAATTTGACTGGCATAACGTCTACAGTTTTTCGTGGACTCGAGGGTAGATTCTTTTAAGTGCACTCGTTTGTGGAAAGTCTGACTACTGATTCTTTTAACAACCTTTCGGACGTTGTAGTTCGCAACACTGAGGTTTCAGCTAGGAGTAAAAACATGTGCAATAGTTTTTGTACTTACATGGAATATGAGGCTGGGAGCCGGTGTTAACTTGGTCACGTGCACGTAAGACAAAATGCTGAACAAGTGTCCTTCCCTGCTGGCCGCGAAACACAGCCTAGACAAGCATCAGATCATAACTTGTAAGCAAAAGAAAACTTACTTGTATTTTAACATCACAGATAGTGCAGCAAATTTTTCAAGATTATTATTAACATTTTGCTGAAAATAAATCTTTGCCTAGTGCAAAGCCAGAAAAGAGTTACAGCAGCGAGAATACAGATTTCACTTTCAGATTTAATAGAAATAAAAAAAATAATCAGCTCCGTCAACGATGCTGCACAAGCTCCTCCGTTTTCAGTGGAACCACGCTCTGAGGCAACAGAGAAAAACAGTTCTTGCAAAAACACGTAGGTGGCTTGTCCGAGAAGCTAACAGCAGTTTTAAGAAAGGATAGTAACGGTAATGCACAAGACGTAAAAATGGAAGACACTACTTGGTTGAAAACTAACTTTTGAGCTTTATGTGTGCAGGATAAGGAAAGCTTCGGTAGGAAGAATGCCGGTTCAGTCTGAGCGACCGCTACACGTCAGTCACACGTCTAACTGTTATACAGGAAACTTGGTGAAAAGCAAAAGTATTAGAGTTTTATCACTTCGTAATGACTAAAGCTGCAAATAAGACAGCTGAATCTGTCTGCTGTACATCCTTCTCTACACGAACAGAAAGATTATTATATGCAAATATTGTCCTTCTGGCAAGAGAATGAATAGTGCGACCGTATTATCAGAGTGGCGATGTCGAAATAAAGTGAATTAGGAGCTGTAAGAGAGAGCACTACAAAACTTGCACGAAAATAAAGTAAAACAACTTGAGACGTAGAAACTGAATGTATAAAAAGAGAAAAAAAATCGATCCCCGGCATCTCTAAAATATAATCCAGAATCGAAAGCAATTAATTAATTCACAATTAAAAAGTAAATATTAAGCTTAATCACTATAGATATGTTCTCAAGGCAATAATACTCAACTTTTTCTTTTAGGATATTTGCTGAAGAAGCAAAGAGGCTACTGCAGAATGAATGTGCAGAGATCTCTGTCGATGGGTCTGTAGTAGTTTGTTACATGTATCTAGCTCTTTTAACGTTGGTGAAGTGAGCGGCGATAACACTCACGTAACTGAAAACGAAAATGAAGAGGCACTGCATGCAGAAGTATAGAGCTCCGAACATCGTTTGAGAGACTACTCGTCCATGCGTATGGTGGCTGATAACATTTCCGCAAGTCTCATTCGCTCAACAGAGGTAAGAGTTCATCCTGATAACTCACCATGCAGTAGGTGTAACCGCAGCTAAGGACCTCTACCGCGTTTCACTTAATATTCAAAGCCAGTTGCTTAGTTTCTCGCATTAATATACGCAGATTATATTGTGTGACCTAAATGGGCTGCTGTTAACTGTTTTGCAAGAATCGTGTAACGTCCTGCACTATAAATCCGAACGAAAAACTTACACTGTTTTTCCATAGTAGCTAAAATTTTGCATAGCGTGGTACTTTCATTTAACAGAAGACTATTCAGCTGCTTTTTTCTTATACCATGATGTTCATTATTTTGACAGTGACGAGACCTTCACTAAAGGGGAATGACAAAAGCAATTACAAATGGTGTGCGGAAATTTCCGTTAAGACTTCTATGACTTGTAGAGGAGAATGAGTACGTAATATTTTGAATAGGAACCCATATCCGGAAATGTACCGTTTCCGTTCAGATATGTCACGCGTCCACGTCTGCTGAGGTAAATAGAAAAGTCTCAGAGGTGCTTGTCTGGTACACCATAGGATAGACAGGGTGATGTGCACTACGTTAGATGGTCAGCTGATGTCACTTAACATCTACCTTGCTGCGAGACCCCTGTAGAGATAGAGGAAGGTCTGCCGGCGTGGGTTCTGGCCGCAGTACTAGAAACTGAAGAGGCACCAGATGGGATGGAGAGTGTGTACCAGAACATTCTTGGTACGTACAACGCGTGTAACAACGTTGGTGGCCGACACATCGAGTCGCTGTTGTAATGCATCAGTACTGTCCTGTGCGTACAGTATGGTGGGCTCTTTTTAGTTTTGGCATAATGAAACACTTAATGTTTAAGTGTCAATACAAACAAATGTGGTTAAGTGATAAACGGATGTTTCGTGGTGTTTTCTTTCGAACTGGTACCTAGTAATTACAACGAGTGACGCCTAATTCAGTTCCTCAAGCAGAACTGGATGAGTTACACATCTGAATCCAAACAGTCGTAGAACGAAAACAGTACATTTCCGAAGATGGGTTCATATTGAGAATTTATGAACTCACTCCCCTCTACAAGCCCTAGAAGTTTGCAACGGGAACTTCCGAACTTCCTGTGTGATCCACTTACCAAGTTTTCCAGTTTAGTAGATGATGAATCACGCCAACAATTAAGTTGAAGCTACTTTTTCGGGTAAAAAGTCCTGTACGAATCCGATCTAGTGTCGCGAACTGACGCTAGCTATAAAACTAATAAGAAATGTTTGTTGATTGCGTCGCAGACCCTTGTTAGAGGGAACTCTGACTCGTGTTCGGAAAGACTATCGGGCTTCTTGCTTTGGCGTTTGTGTGTGTAATATTCCTGGAGATCGCCTATCCTATTTATCAAGAAGATGAGGCTGTTCCTATGATCACAAAATTCGTTTTCATCTACGAAGGATATTCTGAAAACACGGATATAAAACCTACAAGAGCATTTTTATTTTGCATTACCGTATAGTACGCTTAAGATGTGAATTTATTTGTTTTTAATAGGAGTACACGTGCACTTCAGTGTACTCCTTGGACCTGATAATTATGTTCTTATTTCAGATATAAGAATAACGGATACTGACTCTATTTAAAAAGTGTAGACAATGTGGCAATGTGAAACGATCGCATACAAAAAAATGTGTACGTAACGCAAAATAGTATCTGGCGCATTCAGTAATCTTTGCTACCGTCTAAAATGTGGCGGAACTGATTAATCACTGGGATTTGTTGTATTCCAGGATTTCATTGATGCCTAGAGAAAAAAAACCAATGCGGCTAGTGTCCACTGAGTGACGAAATGAGCTTCTTTTAATCCATAAACAAAGAATAAGCGCTTCGTGATTACATTTTTATTCATATTTTCTCTCTCTGTGTCAATAATGAGTTTACAGGTTTTTACACAAAGATGCCATTGTGACGCAAGATGAAACTGTGATCTTGTATTATGATTGTCTAAGAAAAGCGCAATCAAAGTAAAATGATTTTTCTAGGAAATTTCAGGTTTTTGCTTTCATTGCTCTCTAACAACCGCCTACTTCAAACGGTTAAGTTTATTCGCTCACGTGATGTAGTGTTGCATCGGAGCTGTAATAAGGGAACATACATAATGATTATTCTTCTTCTTCCTCCAACTTCTCTCGTCAGATTGTGAAATATTATAATTACCATTTTATGTTACAAAGCGAGCCAAATGTACAGTGTACGTTGCACTGTATCGTGTCGTAAAGTAGGTCTCGATCCTCGAACATTTCTTTTGGCATGTTATAAATATACTTTTTGCATCCCAGTGACGCAGATTCCGACCGACTCAATAGCACGGAACAGTTTCTCGAAGTTTATCGACTGTATGTTTGAGCTAGGCACTAAAAACTTCAGTTTATGCCACGGTAGAACACAGAACATGGAAAAGATTTTCACATTACGTGGAGAAAATCAGAGATGAAACCTTCGGAGAAATATTTTGCCCCGCGAGGTCTGACAATCTTACGTCACTTATTCCCGAATATTCGTCTGCCGCGTTGCGAGAAGCCCGATAGTCTTCATCTGAAGAGAAAATCTGTGTTGCAAAGACTCAGCTGTACTTCTGCAGCCCTCGATTGCGTGGTGAGCTCTGATGGAGATGAAATTGAGGCGCAACTCACCTGCCAGCTGCAAAGAGCGTCCCATTGGCAGAGCCGAAGGTTGACACGGCGACTGCGAGCGGCATGAGCCAAGCCATCGGGCCCAGAATGCGGTTGCCGAACAGCTGAAACCAGACGAGCACTTCTTTACAACTCAATCATACGTTGTGGGTAAAAGTTTCTAAATTACATAACATGCATTAAATGATGACCAAAGGAGACACAACCTCAATAGGTGCTGATCTGGTCGTAAAGTGCAAATCTTAGAAATTTGGGTTGCAGTAATTGAGAGTAAATGTAAGTAATCGAATTCTTATACTGAATGGATTATCGCTGATTCGATACGACGAGCAATCTGGATTTGACTTTCAGTCGGTTTTCTATACGTATCTGCCCAAATGCTTGGGCGTATCCTCGGGTACATTCACTACTGGCCATTAAAATGCTACACCAAAAAGAAATGCAGATGATAAACGGGTATTCATTGGACAAATATATTATACTAGATCTGACATTTTCACGCAATTTTGGTGCATAAATTATGAGAAATCAGTACCCAGAACAACCACCTCTGGCCGTAATAACGGGCTTGATACTCCTGGGCATTGAGTCAAACAGAGCTTGGATGGCGTGTACAGCCCATGCAGCTTCAACACGATACCACAGTTCATCAAGAGTTGTGATTGGCGTATTGTGACGAGCCAGTTGCTCGGCCACCATTGACCACAGACGTTTTCAGTTGCTGAGAGACGGCACTTTGAACAGTGGACGTTACATTTCAGATGTGTTACGACCCGTGGCTCTACCCTTCATTCGATCTCTGCGAAACCCTACATTTCAGCAGGATAATGCACTATCGCATATTGCAGGTGCTGTACGGGTCTTTCTGGATACAGAAAATGTTTGAGTGCTGCCCTGGCCAGAACGTTCTCCAGATTTCCCACCAACTGAAAATGTCTGGACAATGGTGGTCGAGCAACTGGCTCGTCACAATACGCCAGTCACTGCTCTTGATGAACTGTGGTATCGTGTTGAAGCTTCATGGGCAGCTTTACCTGTACACGCCATCCCAGCTCTGTTTGAGTCAATGGCCAGGTGTATCAAGGCCGTTATACGCCCAGGGTCTATGCACCCAAATTGCGTGAAAATGTAATCACATGTCAGATCTAGTATAATATATTTGTCCAATGAATACCCGTTTATCATCTGCATTTCTTCTTGGTGTAGCAAGTGAAGACTCTCTGTATTTCAACAAGGCCAAATTGTTGGAGGAAGCGTGTATGGAAGGATATCTTTGGAGTATCGGTAGCAGTAGTCTCCAAGGTGACAAGGGCAGTCAAAATTAGTAGAAGAATGCCAGGGAAAAGTACTAGTAGACCGAAACTAGTTAAAAAAGTCTCTGAGCACTATGGAACTTAACATCTGAGGTCATCAGTCCCCTAGAACTTAGAACTACTTAAACCTAACTATCCTAAGGACATCACACACATCCATGCCCGAGACAGGAGTCGAAACTGCGACCGTAGCGGTCGCGCGGTTCCAGACTGAAGCACCTAGAACCGCCCGGCCACAGCGGCCGGCCAGAAACTAGTCTTCGGTGACATGAATCGTTGAGCTTTGAAGAGCATTTTCACAAAGGACGGCGAAATTAGCAGAGTACGTGTGACTACAGAGTTCCTACAGAACTTCCAGCAACCTGTTTCTGCGATCACAAACTGGATATCGACAGCCAGATGACAATGTCCAATGATCTCGGCAAAGTGACAACATCTACAGCACTGTGGCAGCAGGAAGCTATTTGAACCCTGCATGGTGACCAACATTTGGGGTTCATATATCATTAACGCCCAAAGCGGGTTATCCATCTTGTCTATCTGTGGGGTCTTCGAGATACACGGGAGAAGATGGCGCTCTTACAACAATGTGTGGACTGAACAGTAGTGACAGAACGCGGACGTACGTGACGTACAAGGCACGCCAGTACGAGGTCGTTTAACCTGCACGTGACAAGAGTTGCCACAGTCAGCGTGAGTTGGAGTCAGAGTTAAATGTCGTCCATAGCGTCATTCCACGTCGGTGAAGAAGGTTCCAGGAAAGGAAAAAGTTCATCAAAAGTGCGGACAAAGTCGACCACGAACTACAGCCCAGTACCAAAAAAGGCCCTCTTGAGCTGGTTAGAGATCAAGAGGCAGACTCTGGGTCTCCCGTCTCCCGCCAGGCTGTGAATAGCCATCAACGAGGCCTCTCAAATGTGTGCTCAACCAGCAGTATGTATTCCACTGAAACATGTGGGGGTAAAGTGTGTCGCGTCTTGCCCATCGTGAGTAGACCCAGGACCAGTGGGATAATGCCCTACTCACGGACGAGTTTTCGGTTAGCATAGAGAGTGACTGTCCTTGTCTGTTCATGTATGATGACTTTGAGGTGGGTTACTAACATGCCAGTAGTGTGAAAAGGGTCTAATTTAGCGACTAAAGTTTTACCGTCTGGAGCGCTGTCATGCTAAACCCACATAAGCTATACATGTTTTCTACGTTACTGTGACGTCTGAGGAGTACAGGGATGACTTTCAGTAACGATATGTGCACCATTTTCGTGGAGCATGTGCATCAGGGTTCCATATAAACGACCGTAATGACCGACCACACACGGTCGGTCAGGTGGACTAATATGTGCTAGGAGTGGACATTAGGAGTCTGGACTGGTCACTTCGCTTCTCAGCCTTAAATCCGATTGGATACACACAGGACGCTCTTGGCCGAAGAATTGGAGCCCTAACACTGCCGCCATTAGAGGCGTTAGATTAAGCTAAATTAGGCGAGCTTTGCCGCAGCATTCAAATGTGTTGTGTGCCTTTTACTGGCATGTGGAGGCATCACGACCCGTATTAACCTTACGTATACTACTGGTGGAGGAACACCACAAAGACTCAAAGGCCAATTTTCAGGTATACGTTATACCCTTATCACAATGTGTCATAATACAACGTTGCTAAGGACCTTCTGCTGCACGAATTATCGTCAAGTATCGTGCTTCGTATACTTCGAAGATCCCTTAACTTACGGATAGGAGTGAATGTCAAACCACTCTTAAACAAGGTGTCTGCTGGGTCCCACCAAAAGAAGTAATGATCTTCTAAAAACCAACACGCAACCCCGATTAAAAACTGGCAACAATACAGGAAACTACAGGCATCATAGATGATGATGAAGTCTCATACTCCTTGACAGAGTGTAGGGGGACGATGAGGGAGACCCGCACCGCCGTAGTAGGCAAAGTGCTAGTGGATGTGGTTTGCCATTGCCTTCCTCCGAGCGTAACGGGGATGAATGATGATCATGAAGACGACACAACACCACCCAGTCACCTGGAGGCAGCTGAAAATCAGTGACGCCGTCGGGAATCGAACCCGGGACCCAGTGGTCGGGAAGAGAGAACGCTACCGCGAGACCACGAGCTGCGGACGGCGTCATAGAAGACAACGTAAGAATTCATTAAATATCTGTTGCAGTTAATCGCTAATTCGTGGAGATACGTGATAAGAGAACTTGAAAGGAATGGTCAAAAGGACTCTAGAAACAACACAGTGATTTCATGAAAGCCAACAGCGAAATGAAATTAGGGTTTAACGTTCCTTCGATGACGCGGTCATTAGAGCACAAACTCGTAAAGGGAAACGAAATCACGCATGTTCTTCTCAAAGGAAACATTTCGGCGTTTGCCTTAAGCCATTTAGGGAAGCCACGTAAAATCTAAATCTGGATGGCCGGACGGGTATTTAGGCCTCCGTCATCCAGATTGCGAGTTTAGAGTTTTACCGCTGCGCCATCTTGTCTTGCTCGCTAGTGAATTCGTGAGGTGGTTTTTGGAGAATAAAGAGAAACGCCACCAGGCGCTCTTTGAATAAGTAAAATTACGGAAGAAGAAGGAAGGTTAGAGACGAACGTCCAGCTGACAGGGAATGGAGAACAACGAATGTTCGTAATCTGAGGAACAGCTTCAGATTCTTATGCAGGAAATCGTGTGTTTAGTAACTACATCAGCATTACAAACCTGGATGTTAGCAAGTTTTTGCAGCTCATTTGGCAACAGGTCTCGGAACATTTTATTTTTTTCATTTTAACTTGTCTTACGTTCCGAAAATGTATCATTTTCTCTATGCAGGAAGACTTTTTCAAATGCTGAGACCGGATAAAAGGTGGAGAGCAACTGCAGAACCCGTACTAATTGTCTTCTTGCGGACATGGCACCTTCATACATTGGTGGAAATATTCTCGACTTCAGCTTGTGTATGGAAACCTGCCACAGAGTCGTTGCCAGAGCTAATAACTGGCCTCTTTGGAGCTGTGTCTTTTTTCTTTTTTTTTTTAAAAGAATAGGACGTTTACCTTACGACAGTTTAACAGTTTAACGTGCGTAAATAGCTACGTCTGTGTAGGCGCAACACTAGCGCAAGTGGAAGAAAAAAGGAAGAGGGCGTTCGTGTATAATGCCCTGACGTCGTTGGCCATTACAGACTAGAGACAACTTTGGAATGGGCAAAGTTTTGAGGACGAGGATGGTCTGAGACCTTTTCTAAGGGACGATCACGCTCTAGTATGGGGACGAGTAATGGGCCTGTCGCCTTTCGGTAGGAGTACTCTTAGAATTAAGTTGAATGATTTACGAGCACTACGAAAGAGCATACGTAGTGATGGTTTGAACCCAGATCCTTCTAAATTCATGCACTGTGTTCCACCTCTGCTGCAACTTACTCGGTTAGAAGGTCTCGGACGTGTAATTTATCGGCTCTCTTTTAGGGGCTGCTGAGATGACAGTTGGGTTACGGTCAGAAAGTAATAATTAGGGTATACTTCTTCTACGCTTCGAAGTGTCTCTATGGCCAAGAGAGAGACTGAACAAAGGTATGAAAGACAGCCGCAATATCGCCGATGTGTTTCTTTCGTCGAAAAGACAGATTCATCTAAAGTCCAGCAGACTTGAGGGCGGCTTGAAGTACAGAACTTGGTAAATAAGTTAGTTCAACTTTGGAGTGAAATGTAATTTACTTTTTAGTTTATGAAATGATATATGGTTAGACACCCTAAGCACATTGTGGACTGATGCCGAGTTTACTCTTGTTTGGCGTGCCATAAGTTAGAAAAATGGTTCAAATGGATCTGAGCACTATGGGACTTAACATCTATGGTCATCAGTCCCTTAGAACTTAGAACTACCTAAACCTAGCTAACCTAAGGACAGCACACAACACCCAGTCTTCACGAGGCAGAAAAAATCCCTGACCCCGACGGGAATCGAACACGGGAACCCGGGCGTGGGAAGCGAGAAGGCTACCGCATGAGCACGAGCTGCGGACCCGTAAGTTAGAGGCGGATCTACATCTACATTTACATTTATACTCCGCAAGCCACCCAACGGTGTGTGGCGGAGGGCACTTCACGTGCCACTGTCATTACCTCCCTTTCCTGTCCCAATCGCGTATGGTTCGCGGGAAGAACGACTGCCGGAAAGCCTCCGTGCGCGCTCGAATCTCTAATTTTACATTCGTAATCTCCTCGGGAGGTATAAGTAGGGGGAAGCAATATATTCGATACCTGATCCAGAAACGCACCCTCTCGAACTCTCGTGTTCTACACGCTGTCTGTAGACGCCGTCTGCTGTGATATGTTTTAACTACTTCGTGTATTTAGGTATTTAAACCAGTAATCAATGTACCATACTTGATTGCCTTCGTGTATTTTTTGCTTAAAGCATTTTGATATTTCAATAGTTACTGTTTTCGTTTGGAAGTTTCTCTTGCTTCTAGAGTTGCCCATTTTCAGCAAACGGAAGAAAATAAACGAAATAAATACTTTCTGAAGTTTTTGGCAATGGCTATTCAGATATTTCTAGTGAGACTTAATATCTGGATGACTTGTGTGAATTACTATTTCAATGGTACTGAGGACGATTCGAGTGACCGTGACATCATTAGATCTGTAAAGAAGCGTAAGGTGACAATGTTTTCAAGTGATTGTAACTATAACGATGAAGGTGATTCTGCTCTTGTGAATGATTCGTTTTGTCACGGGAGGTTCATCATATCGAAACAATGCATTCGACAAGGTATATAGCGGAAGAGAATGAATATTTGGCTGTGAAGTTAGAATTCGTAAATCTCATTTTATTTGCCGAAATTCTGAAGTTACTACAGCTTTTTTTGCAACGAAGCAATCTGCTTTCTTTAAACAAATTCGAAAGCTCATGAAAACATCGATATATAGTAAACAAGTTTCCCGTGCATCATGTGAAACTTTGATACACGGAGACCGATAGCTAAGTCTATCATCTTGCAGCTCTAAATATATATGAGTACATCAGGAATGATGTGTACATAAGGTTCAATACTTCAGGATTCCTTGCAAATAACAGATACAATATTATACTGGTGGATAAAAAAGAGGTTCGTTTGATCAAAGACGAAACTCTGTGGTGAACCTTTTAGAGAATTTGTAGGCCTTCAATCAAAAGTATATACTCTCGAGACTGAGTATGGGGGCATAACGCACAGAGCACACACACACACACACACACACACACACACACACACACACACACACACACAAATGTTTATGTCAAATACTGTAGCCTCTCCATCAATGATTACAGACAACATGTGCTGAACTGGGCAGTAAAAACTACTGTGCAGTACAAATTTCAATCTAAGCAGCATGTTGTTTCTACTATTAGACAACATAAATTTGCTTTTTCTGCACAAAGTGATAAATGTTTGATACTACACCATAAGATAAATACGGTGGCGTTGGGTCACTACTGCATGAAAGAAGATGATTGATTTTATTGTAAATTGTAGATTTAATTTGAGATTACTATCATTTTTGTAACTGATGTGAATGCAATGCAAATACCTGTAAAAATGTAAATTGTAGCTTGATGTTATTATCACTTTTGTAACTGATGTGTGAATTCACATACTCCTAGGGTCATGTTCTCATTAACACGATAGAAATTCAGAGGTCCATTTTAACTGCTCAGGTAGTTAATATATAAATATCATTGTATAATGCGTTTGAAATATATCAACTGCTGATCGTAATTTGAGCTCACTCTCACCTTTATAACTGATAGTTCAATGTAAGTATCAGAAAAGTGTGTGTGAGAAATTTAAACTGTAGATTGTAATTTTAGGCCACTACCACCTTTGTAACTGATGTGAATTCACTATAAATACCTTAAAATGTGTGTTAAATATGTAAATTGTTGATTGTAATTTGAGCTCACTACTATCCTTGTAACTAATGTGAATGTAATGTTAATATCTTTAAAATGTATGATTACTGTAAAGTGTAGATTGTAATTAGAGGTTACTACTGTATTTGTAGCTGATACATGACTTCACATATTACTTATATTCTAATAATCTTGATGTAGGCTTTTCGATGGGTATTTAATGATCCATTATAATTTCTCAGGTAATGAGTGTATAAAAACATTGAATGTAAGAACAATGTATGAAAAAAATTACAATAATTTTTATGTCTAGAGTACTTTTTCAGTTTTTTCCTTTCCCATTCCTGTACTACAAAGACAGAGATGATATTTACTGATGATCACGCAGTACAGTATTTGACATAAGCATTAAGTATGAAAACGAATGAAGTATAAAAGCAATCAAATTTACTGGAGAGGCTACAGTATTTGACATAAACATTGTGTGTGTGTGTGTGTGTGTGTGTGTGTGTGTGTGTGTGTGTGTGTGTGTGTGTGTGTGATACATATGCAATTTTTTTGAAAATTTACTATCCACTGCCATTTTTATTGTTTTTTTTTAATTTTCAAGTTCCTCGCGTCCATCTTTATAACGTCATCGAAAAAGGGGCGTTGGTTGTGATGTCATCGTTGTGATGTTGTACATAACGGGCGTTGCTTATGACATCGTAGAGAGGACATCACTCATGTGACGTCACAAATGGAAACAAGGTGCACCAGAGTCGCTCTAGCCATATTACTCCCTTTTGTGGAAACTTTCATTGAACGGTAAACAGGGGTATAGCACATTAATTTTCAAGATGAATTTTAATTTGAATGTCACAGTTCTTTACTAGGAATCAGTACTCCTTACTTTAAGAGCTATCCCATGACGCTACAAAAGTAGAAAAAATTATAGATATTGACCTTACAGTAAAACACTTCCTTTACATGTTATTACTTATTGGAAAACTTGTTACGATTTCGTCATCCATTTATGAAACACCTCTATCGGTTTTTTGGGAACATCTTCATGTTGCATTGGTAAAGCATCTGAGGTCATTGCTGCATTCGTAAAACATCTGAGGTTATTGGACGCAAAATCTATCCCACACTGAAGTGGGCAGTTTTTGGAAGTTATATAGACATTACTCGGGTCAGTTTCATTCAATGTGGGCCGTATGGATTTAATTAATCATACGACCTATTGGAAACAGTAATAGAGCGCACTTTATAACCACGCACAGAGCACGCAAGTTTTCGACATGGTTGCCTAAGGTGAATCATTGCAGTGGCCTATGACCTTTAACACACCTCGTTATTGTAGACTGTTCATTTTTCATCTCCAGTAACGCTTCAGTAATGGATTGTTTCTATGGGGTTTTCGGAGCGAGTCGTCAGTGGATACGGGAAATATCGTCGGAAAGTTTAGCAGCGTCGCTGGGCGTATCAAGTTCCTACAGGTTTCTGTGCAAGTATGGATATCTCGAATTTTCGCAAGTACTGAATGATTTAGAATTTTATTGCAGATATCACAAAGAACACCTTAATTAGTATCAGTGATCTGTCAACGAATAAATACGTCACGAATTTCAAAATCTCTACAACAGTTTACTTGATGCAACAGCTGCCAGTTGTACTTTTTTTCGACTTCAACTCAGATATAAAACTGTGTTTAATCGAAACAACCGACAGGTTCACTCACTGTAGAACAATGAACCCAAGAAAAATCCAAAATTATGGGAGAAAATTGAGAGCAGCACTGCATTAATTAGTGATACACATGCATAGGCGAGAATATTACAACAAATTACATCTTTCATGAGAAATGAAGTTCGAGTGCAAAGTTAAATTCATTGAAGTTAGCTATTCGAGAATAGTTTCAACTGTATCTGAATCTCAATACAATAGCGTATAAATACATTATTGAAAGCAGAGTGTGAACGAATGTGTAAAATATATTCAGAAATTTATGAGGTTTCACTAAAGTTGATTTTATTCATCAGATCTAGTTAAATGTCACATGATAGTCATTTTAAAGTACATGCACCGGTGTGTTGGTCATTCACATTACCGTCTTACTATATCCGCTTTTTGCACGATAACGTCACATCTGTCTCCATAGCGACGAGATTTTGCTGTTTTAATAGTATGGAGCTGTTTGTGATTTGCCTTCCTGTATTACTATTCTGTAGAATAGTTATCCTAATTTGTTTTTGTCATATAGAACGACGATGTGAAGGTTCCCTTACTCAAAGTCTATGCTTATTCTCCTTCTGAAACTTGAAAATTCTCAGCTCATTATAGTTGAACGTTGGACTTCACAACGAAGGAAAACATTTCTTCGTAATTCATTAGCATAAAAATCAAGAAAAACGACGAATTTTTTCTTAAATTGAAAGAACTCCTACAGACGTGATCAGATTCACGAAAGAGGTTTACGGTGATTATTACAATGGCGTTCATAGGTGACACGAAATTTGCAGAAACAACATTCCATAAAAATGGCGATCAACGCTATCTGGAGAAATCTGTTACAAATTCCTTTCTGAGAGAAATACGTTGAACAGACAATAGGATTATAATATATAATTTATTTTTTTCCGAACGAGACATACAGGAAGGACTGTTGGATAAGACCAACTGTTGCGCTTTGCCCGTGAAGCACGTTTTAGGCTCAAAGCTTACTTTTATGTTCAAAAAGCTACTGTATAAAAAAGATTATTATCCTGTCTAAGACTTGCGTCGAGTTGAAAAGAATATTAAATCTGAGAAGCAGATCTAAACACAGTATTCTGTGCAAATGCATTTGCTGGTTGACGAACTGCGACCATCGTGAAAAGAAGTAAAGAACTTTTGCTCCTACTGAATCTCGCTTCATCAACGTCCACGTGTCGGGTCAGCAACACCTCCGGGTCAGTCTCAAGAGTTCATCACGCGGAAGAAAGTGGTGCTCTCTTGGGGCAGCGGACTGTCTGCAAGTTGCCTGAGAGTTCAGCCCTTTAAATGTCACGTCCGACACTTCTGGAAGTAAGGAACTTGGGAACTGCATGAAATAAATTCTGGAGGCCTCTCCTTGCTCCCTTCTTGAAAAAAAAACTGGTAACCATTATACGTATCATGATTTATCTACGGTGAATATGTCTCTTGTAAATGAACAGTACAATCAGTCCGTGTGGATCATTAATTTAGAGGTCACTGGAGAACGTCAACCGTAATTATACACTGATGGAACATCAGTTGCATCAAGTCTACACATGAATATATTGCAGAAATATATGTCCTGAAAGGGACCTCCTTCTGATGACATCAACAGAAGGCGATCGTCGTCAGTGCCAGTTTCACAAGAGGGCGGTCGACATCATGTCAATAGTAGACAAAGCACTATCGCAGTTGGAGATGCGTGTGGGACGGGATAGACCGCAACTTTGTTGAAGTAACCACCCCAGAATTTACGTGAGGTCATTTAGGGAAATTGTGGAAAGAGCTTTGGAAGACTTAATATCAAATAAAGCGGAAGGGATAGATAATATTCCATCGGAATTGTTCAAATCAGTGGGGGAAGTGGCAACAAAATGACTTCACGTTGATGGGTGGAATGTGTGAGGCTGGCGATATACCATCAGAGTTTCGGAAAAACTTCATCCACACAGTTTAAAAGACTGCAAGAGCCGACAAGTGCGAGAATTATTGCACTATCCGCTTAACAGTTCATGAGCCTAAGTTGCTGATAAGAATAATGTACAGACGCATGGGAAAGAAAATTAAGGGTCTGCTAGATGACGATCACTTTGGCTTTAGGAAGGAAAAAGGCAGCAGAGGGGCATTTCTCACGTTAAGGTTGATAATGGAAGTAAGACAGAAGAAAAATGAAGACAGGTTCATAGGATTTGTCTACCTAGGAAAAGCGCTCAGCAATGTAAAATGCTGCAAGATGTTCGAAATTCGCCCGCATGTCGTGGTCGTGCGGTAGCGTTCTCGCTTCCGACGCCCGGGTTCCCGGGTTCGATTCCCGGCGGGGTCAGAGATTTTCTCTGCCTCGTGATGGCTGGATGTTGTGTGATGTCCTTATGTTAGTTAGGTTTAAGTAGTTCTAAGTTCTAGGGGACTGATGACCATCGATGTTAAGTCCCATAGTGCTCAGAGCCATTTGAACCATTTTTTTGTTCGAAATTCTGAAGGAGTAAGCTATAGGGAAACCAAGAGGGAACAATAAGAGTGGAGGACCAAAATCGAAGTTCTCGAATAAAAAAGGGTGTAAGACAGGGACGTAGTCTTTCGTATCTAATGTTCAATCCATACGTCGAAGAAACAACGACAGAAAAAAAAGAAAGTTTCAAGAGTAGGATTAAAATTCACGGTGAAATAATATCAGTGATAAGATTCGCTGATGACACTGTTATCCTCAGTGAAAGTGAAGAAGAATTACAGGATCTGTTGAATGGAATGGACAGTCTAATGAGTACAGAATATGGATTAAGAGTAAATCGAAGAAAAATGAAAGTAATGAGAAGATGCAGAAATGAAAACAGCGAGAAACTTAATATCAGAATTGGTGATCACGAGTTAGATGAAGTTAAGGAACATGAACTGTGGGAAAATCGGAATAGAAGAGAATCGAAGCATTTGACATGTGATGCTAGAGAAGAATTTTGAAAATTAGATGGACTTATAAGATGAGGAATGATGAAGTTGTCCACAGAATCGGTGACGAAAGGAACACATGGAAAACACTGAAAAGGAGAAGGGACAGACTAATAGGACATATGTTAAGACATCAGAGAACAATTTCCAGGCTACTAGAGGGAGCGGTAGAGGGTAAAACCTGTAGAGGAAGACATAGAATGGAACATCTCCTGCAAATAATCGAGGCTGTAGGTTGCAAGTGCTACTCTGAGATGAAAAGGTTGGCACAGGAGAGAAATTCATTGCCCGCCGCATAAAGAAAAGGAAAAAGGGAACAGTCTTTCTGCATAGTTGGGCGGTGACTCTTACTCTCCGCAATACGAGTCAAGTCCCACTTTTTCGTCCTGAAGAACCTTTCAAAATTTGTGGTCATCAGCCAGCTTAATATAGGATGCACAGCCACGTTAGGCAAGCCAGATGCCCCCATCACTTCGCCTAGTCTAGTCTCCTGGTACAACACTGAACTTCTCACCACTTCTTGTACTCCTTAAGACCATAGAGACAGGTGGTATGCTGCGCAGCTTCCTGCTTTTTTGGCCTGACATGTCTTTTGTCATTATGGAGTATGATAAACAAATTGCTCTCGCAGCTCGCTACATCAGAGAGTCTTAATATGACATGGATAGAGCTTCTAGACGTGGGAGATCTCTGGCCTTCACCAACACACCAAGCGTTTGGTATATCCTGAATATGGAACGTTAACTGCTAATGTGGCTATAAGAGTGTTAGTTCCTAAAACAATTGCGTCAGTTCTCAGTGTGGAGGAACGGAAAGTATACATTTCCAATAGAACCATTTTTAATAACACAATCTGATGTTCAGCGCCTCCCTTGAACTGTTGACACCTGTCAGCTGCTTGCCAATGCTTCACCGTTTTATACAGATAACTTACTATCTTTTGTGTCACCCTATGTGTTAATATCGTTTTATTGGTCCTGGAACTACCCCGTATCGTCTGTACGGGTGAGTACTGGCCCACTGCCAATCCATTCCCGCAGCCGCGACACACTAAGTTCAGGTGAGGGAGGCCTGTCTGCAAACTCTATAGCCTCAGTTATGTGTGATTTCATCTTTGAACTATCATCGTGTTGTACGTATGAGGCGGAAGTGGTGACGCATCTCAGACGGTTGGGGGAACGCTGCCTTAATACCACATCGGAGATGACCAGTGTAACGGTCGTACCGTTGTTCGTCCCGAACGTGGATGCGAGCAGAATGTGGTTTACTAACCTGTCTAACTAACTAAATCTCTCTGATAATCGAACAGATTGTTTGGGTACACTGAAGACACATGTTTTGCAAACGATAAACGGTGAAGAAGCGCAGTGTTACGTGTCGTTAATAGAGACTAAAAAACGAAAATGTTGGAGAGTGTCCAATTATATAGTAGCTCGTAGCCTACTTCTTTCGAACAGCGCCAAAGACAACGACGAACCTGAGTGCCCGTCCCACAGAAGACCACAAATGCTGTCCTATCGCCCAACTCCATACAACATCACAGAGAAGAGACTAGAGCAATCTCCGGGAATGCGAAATTTGCAGCTGCCATCTCTCCTTCGCTTGAAATACGGATGTTGAGAATTCGTTTAATAACGAAATTTGCTTCTTCCGAGTTGAGTGATAACGCCAGCTCCTGTCGTTGGCTTGGGAGCGGATAGATCTAGTGCCCGGTTCTGAAGGAGGGAATCACCGTTTGCTTCTGTCTCCCTCCCTCCCCCCTCCCTTTTCCAAATATAACATGCCGTCATCATCACTTTTACTAGTTAAGGGTGTTAAGATGTTCATTTGTAATAACAACGTCTTTTATTATTATTGTATCAAAACGTTTTATACAGGGTGTCCCAGCTATCTTGTCCACCCAAAATATGTCTGGAACAATAACAGCTGTTGGTAAACGACTTTCACCGGTATCAATGTAGGGCTGGGGCCCATGAATGTACATATTTGGAAACATTCTGGAACGAAAGCATATGTGTTTTTTAACACAAACTTATGTTTTTTTAAAAGGACCTCCTATATTTTGTCTTCGGCAATCCATAGCATGACAAAGCACATACACAATGGCGTTGATTGCATCGCAATATTCCCATTACATCCCGAGATATTGAGACGCGAAGTTGACGCTTGAAACACCCGACATGCGCTGCTAGCGCACGTCCTGAGGCTCAGGCGTGAACCCCATGCTGCCCGTAATCGCGATGTGATTGACATGTGTAATCACACCTCCATACTTATCAAGAGGTCCGAAACGAATAATACGGTATGCTGCCATCAACTCTCATAAGCACATAATGGTGAGCCTCAGGACGTGCGCTAGCAGCGCATGTCGGGTGTTTCAAGCGTCAACTTCGCGTCTTAATATCTCGGGATGTAATGGGAATATTGCGATTCAATCAGCGCCAGTGTGTAAGTGCTTTGTCATGCTATGGATTGCTGAAGAAACAATATAGGAGGTCCATTAAAAAAAAACATAAGTTTGTGTTAAAAAATACATATGCTTTCGTTTTAGAATATTTCCAAATATGTACATTCATGTGCCCCAGCCCTACATTGATTCCGGTGAAAGTCGTTTTCCAATAGCTGGTATTGTTCCAGACATATTTTGGGTGGACAAGATAGCTGGGACACCCTGTATAGGGTGGTTTTAAACTGATTTATCAACTTTAAAAATACAGTTATTCATGTCTAACGTATATTTTTAGCAAATTACATAATTATTTTTGCTTACAGCTATATATGTGGAATATAATTTCCATTGGTTACGTGGGATATATCCCATCTGAAGTCTATAAATTGTGAAAGACGCTGCAGCATGTCGCGAGTAACTTGTTCTATTGCTGCGAAGATTCTCGCTTTGAGTACTGCTAGAGAGGCGGCAAGGGTGATGCAAAAATGGTCTCTCTGATACATCGAAGAGGTGTCAGGTTAGATGAATATGGAGGCCATGCAGTTGACGCATCTCGACCAGTCAATTTACCTGGAAAGTGATAGTGAACGAAATATCGAAGTATAATATTTCGTTGACTGTTTCCTCTTGGAAAAAGAAAAGACCACAAACTTTGCTCTTGCTCAGTGCACAAAAAACCGTAGCTTATGTGGTATCATGATTATGTTTTAAGATTCGTTGTAGATTTTCACTGTCCCAAATCCTACAGTACTGTTCATTAACTTTGCCCCTCAATCAACAAAATCTTCGTCTTTCACCAAATGAAGAAACATTTCCTCACAAACGTTTTTACGAGCAATCCTATCAGTGACTATTACACTACTGGCCATTAAAATTGCTACACCACGAACATGACGTGCTACAGACGCGAAATTTAACCTACAGGATGAAGATGCTGTGATATGCAAACGATTAGCTTTTCAGAGTATTCACACAAGGTTGGCACCGATGGCGACACCTACAACGTGCTCACATGAAGAAAGTTTCCAACCGATTTCTCATACACAAACAGTAGTTAACCGGCGTTGCCTAGTGAAACGTAGTTTTGATGAATCGTGTAAGGAGGAGAAATGCGTACCATCACGTTTCCGACTTTGATAAAGGTCTGATTGCAGCCTATCGCGATTGCGGTTAGTCGTATCGCGACATTGCTGCTCGCGTTTGTCGAGACCCGATGACAGTTTGAAGAATATGGAATAGGTGGGTTAAGGAGGGTAATACGGAAAACCGTGCTGGATTCATTTTACTAGCAGTCGCGATGACAGGCATCTTATCCGCATCGCTGTAACGGATCGTGCAGCCACGTCTCGATTCCTGAGTTAACAGATGGGGACGTTTGCAAGACAACAACCATCTGCACTAACAGGTCGGCGACGTTTGCAGCAGCATCGACTATCAGCTCGGAGACGCTGCATCACAGACAGGAGCGCCTGCGATGGTGTAGTCAACGACGAACCTGGGTGCACGAATGGCAAAACGTCATATTTTCGGATGAATCCAGGTTCTGTTTACAGCATCATGATGGTCACATCCGTGTTTTGCGACATCGCGGTGAACGCACACTGGAAGCGTGTATTCGTCATCGCCATACTGGCGTATCACCCGACGTGATGGTATGTGGTGCCATTGGTTACACGTCTCGGTCACCTCTTGTTCGCACTGACGGCACTTTGAATAGTGGACGTTACATTTCAGATGTGTTACGACCCGTGGCTCTACCCTTCATCCGATCCCTGCGAAACCCTACATTTGAGCAGGATAATGCACGACCGCATGTTGCATGTCCTGTACGGGCCTTTCTGGATACAGAAAATGTTCGACTGCTGCCCTGGCCAGCACATTCTCCAGAACTCTCACCAATTGAAAACGTCTGGTCAATGGTGGCTGAGCAACTGGCTCGTCACAATACGCCATCACTACTCTTGATGAACTGTGGTATCGTGTTGAACCTGCACGAGCAGCTGTACCTGTACATGACATCCAAGCTCTGTTTGACTCAATGCCCAGGCGTATGAAGGCCGTTATTATGGCCATTGGTGGTTGTTCTGGGTACTGCCTTCTCAGGATCTATGAACCCAAATTGCGTGAAAACGTAATCACATGTCAGTTGTAGTATAATATATTTTTCCGATGAATACCCGTTTATCATCTGCATCTCTTCTTGGTGTAGCAATTTTAATGGCCAGTAGTGTAGCTCTTGTGCTATTGTTAATTTGTACTGATTGAGATGCAAATGTCTTCTTAACACACGCCCAGTTAATTTTGTAGGAGTGTTATAAAACTTGCTCCACGACTTCGTCTGACACACGCGATCGATCTCAGGACTTTTTATGGCTTACCGAGCAGCCAATTTCAACAAAAACTGTGGCATTCATGAATGATAAGGCTGCTGTGAAGATCTTTATCGTACTCCGTACGAAAATTTCGCTGCTTTGATTCTTCGACCTAAACACACAGTCAGCACAATCGTGACCGTGTTTGCTACAAATGACGCTAGGGGGATAACCAACAGTTCACAACACTTCGTGCAAACGTGACGTCAGTCTGACATCACAAGCTGTAGCGAATATGTAAAGAGCTGACTCTCGACTTGCGTTATCGTTCGGTTCAGAACACGCGAGACTTACATGACGTTCAAAAGAATGAGATTCACTTCAAGTAGAGAGAACTGGAGGTTATGCCTTTTCTTTACGCCGGATACGTTTACCTGGAAGTAGTGTCATTTATAAATGTGTGAATTTCTGCATTCATGTGGACTGGGCTGTGGATAAGCGAGCAATTACAATGTTGTCAAGTTGTCTTCGGCCTGGAATGTCATTGACTGGAGAAGAATTGTCTTCAGTGTTGAGTCCTGCTTCGAACTGAACCCCGATGACTAGCAAAGACGTGTCTGGAGACGCTCCAGATAACCGTGGGATACCAGTCTGAGTGTCGCCCGCCATACCACCCGACAACCAGGAGCGACGGTCTGGGGTACTACTACTACTACTGCTACTACTACGTGATCAGGCCTAGTGGAGCGCAAACATCCAGAAGTTTCCTCCGCCACTGTATTCTGACCATTGCTGCTATCCGCCATCCGTTCACATCTATTGACACTTGGTCTAAATCTTCATGGAGTCCATCCCTCCAACGCTCCTTGGGTCTCCCTGGCGGTCTCTTTCCTGTAGGTGTGAAATCCAGGAGCTTAGAGCCCATCTGTGATCCTTCATCCGGGCCACATGGCCGGCCCACTGCACTCGTTTGGCGTCGACTGTTCCTGCTATGTTGGGCTGCTGGTATAGTTCCTCAAGCTCTTGGTTGTATCTGGTCCTCCATTCCCCTGTATGTGCATCCAGAACCGGACCGAAGATCTTCCGAAGCACTTTTCTCTCAAAAACAAGGAGCTTATGGAAGTCCTGTTTCCGGATACTCCACGCCTCACAGCCATATAGAACAACAGACTGGATCAGGGTTTTGTACAGTCGAATCTTGAACTGTCTGGAGAGATATCTGGACCGAAGCAGTTGTGCTGGGCTGTGGTTAGATCGGTTTCCTGCTTGTATTCTGGCATTGATCTCTGCTTCACATGACGAGTTCTCAGTGAAAAGTGCCCCTAGGTATTTGAATTTTTGCACTCTCTTGTAGGACTGGTCCCCAGTCTGCAGTGATTGTAGATGATCAGCAGTCTGACAATGACCACGCGTCATAACGAGGTACTCTGTCTTAGGCTTCGTTTATGTTTAGCCCAAATTTGCTGGCAGCCTCCTTTAGTGCTTTGGTCACTTGCTCCAGCTCCTCTTCCGACTTAGAGAGTAAACAGATGTTGTCTGCATAGGCTAAGTATGCCAGTCTCTTTCCTTCGATTTCAATCCCTTCATTCTCTTGGAAGGTCTGGGGTGCCGTTTATTTTCATAATAGGACCCCTATGGTTGAGACGCGGCACCCTTGCAGCACAGTAGGATATCGACGATATTCTACGCCCCATTTTGTTGCCCTTCATGGCAAGTTAGCCTGGGCTTACATTTCAGCCCGCCTGCACACGGCGAGAGTTTCTACTGCTTGTTGTGAAACCCTTCCTCTCCCCAGCTGAGAATGTTTGGAGCATTATGGGCAGAGCCCTCCACCCAGCTCGGGATTCTGCCAAGCTAACGCGCCAATTGGACAGAATTTGGCACGATTTCCCTCAGGAGGACATCAAACAACTTCGGCTTCTGTCTCATTCAGATAGTTCTTTCGTGATTTACGTCGCTTCAACGTTACTTCCAAGAATTGTAGTTCAGTTACATAGTTATTTGAAGAGAATGATAGCATCAACCTTTCATAACTTTGACAATATCATGATTTAGATGGTATAAAATATAGGTGTGCACTCACTTTTATCAGTATCAGTATTGGCGAGCGCAGTTGGTCAAGCTGCTCATCTTCTTTCTTTTTATCCTCATTTTCCTTTTTCGATGAAGGCGATTTTAGCCCGTTGAACACCTCACGTTTTATCCCTATATCTTTATTACCACGACGTCTTTAGATTACGTACCCTCAGCCCCCCCTCCCCCCCCCCCAGGCCAACTACTGGCTTTAGGTATACTTTTTAAGAGTTCCTCCTGTTGTCATAGGTAGCTTCATATATGCGTTTCTTTACTAGCATAAGCAACCGTGTACGGTTATTTTTAGGTTTCATCTCCTATTTAGCTCGTCTCTTGTTCTATCCAATTTCATTTTTTGATATACGTTGATCCACGGTTGGGAATATATGAGCTATTTAGCCCCGACCCATGTATAAACTTTCTCGTATTCGTATACGCATGCGCATTCAAGTAACTTCCCTTGTCTTGCGCATGTGCGTAGGTAGCGGGTCAGGCTTGTAAGTGGGCGACCGTTTGTAGCTGCAGTTTATGGCGGGTCATGACGCATGTAACATAGGCCGGTGTGAGGTGGAGCGTACAACATTAAGTAATGGTTTTGACTTTGTACATATGTACTGTTTGTGTTTTCCTTTTCTTTTTAGTTTATATATATATAGCTATGGTGTTCTTTTAATCATTGACAAAGGTCTTCTTAGGCATTTGTGGGTTTTATTGTTGTTCTGAAGAAGGTGTAGTTATCTACGCCGAAACCTGGGTTAACATTTAACACTAGGTGCGCTTTTCGCAATCGAGGCGGGTTTTTAGTTTTTTAATATATTAACCAACGATTGCTGACGCGCTGCGATGTGGAAGGTTCTTTAATTAGAGAGAATCATGTATCTCTCTATTGTTTCTACGTACATTCTGGAAAGTCAGTTTTTATGTTGTTTTTTCTTAGTGGAGCAACTTTCCCTTCTGTTTGGCATTCTCTCAACTTGAAGAAGGTTTATCGGTTCCATGAACTGTTAAAGTAGTTGTTACGAATAGCTTAATTTTCCTGGTTGGATCGTCTCCTGCAGCCAGTCACGCTGTAAAACAATCCACGTGGACTTATCCTCAAGAATGCAACCGAAAAGTATCCTGTGTTAAACGAAGCTCACAATATTTTTGAATTTATTGCCATTTGAGAGTTTATAGTAACCACGGTACTGTATTCTCGGAAAGTTCGCTGATAAAATTGGGATTTGTATATGTAAAAAATATATAAGCGCTTTTAGTAAAATGTTGTTTGGACCCATGACACCAGCCATCCCTTTGGATTCGCGCATGGGTTCGGCTCACTTCATATCTAATAACATAAAATATGTTCCAAAACAAAACAATAAACACATTATTGTCTTATGCGTTGTCTGCTTCCTTTCATTAAGCGTTACGCCTCCTAGTGCAAGGCAATATTTCAGTTATTGTTACATGACGATATCGTGTTCTATAGCTTGGTCTGAAAAACGGTAGACATATGACTGACGTAGCTACTGGTGGAGAGCTAGCTTTCATTAGTCGCCTCGACCCAGACGCTCATTAACTTGTTGCGCAACGCTGTATAAGGCGCCAATTCGCCTTTGACAGCTCTTATAGCCAATAAGCACGAAGGTCGTTAAATTTGATGGGCACCAGATCCAGAGCGCACGCCGACGTTCAGCAACGCTAACAAAATGTAATTTGTATCTCTGGTAACTGTGAATGATGCCCCACTTATTTTCGTTATCTTGTTCTGTGCCATCGATGACAAGGCGAATAGAGCTAATTATCTGCCAGAGAGACAGTGCGCCACCGACTATTTCTGTGTGGTACATATTATTGCTGAGAATTGCCGGACCATTTTTCACTTAGTCATATTACGTTTAAGTCAAGATTTTACATTTTAAAATGTATTCATTTTCAAAATTTAGCTCCACAATGACCGTTTGCGGTTACAGTGTAATCGTTTATTATTTTTTTGGTGTGTCTAGTGTTTTGTAGCTTTACTGTTGATACCCCAGCAGATTTTCGCACGCTTAATGGTTTCACCCGTTTGATGTGTGGTATTTGTCTCGTTATAAACGAGACTGTTCCTTACCCTCGATTTGAAACTATTTTCTTCTTTTTGGGTGAAACATTAAGGTGCACGTCTACTGCAGATATGACAACTGTTCCGTAGTGTGGTTGGACCATTTAATGACCGCCTTAGCCGGCCGGGGTGACCGAGCGGTTCTAGGCGCTACAGTCTGGAACCGCGCTACCGCTACGGTCGCAGGTTCGAATCCTGCCTCGGGCATGGATGTGTGTGATGTCCTTAGGTTAGTTAGGTTTAATTAGTTCTAAGTTCTAGGGGACTGATGACCTTAGAAGTAAAGTCCCATAGTGCTCAGAGCCATTTTTTGACCGCCTTATATCTCAGTCGTGATCCCACCAACCCAGTGTCGGAAAAAAAATACTGAGAATAAATCAAAAAGCGACGAACAAAAATCAGTGTTATCGTAATCTGACACTCTAAGTCTTGCACTGTTTGGAAAGACATCAAATATAATATTGTGATGAGCACGGTAACTACTGGGAATGCCTTATTTTATTTATTTTAGGAAGCCAGAAACTTTAGTTGTTTCAACCCTGAAAGGTTTATCGTCAAACCGTGGTAAATGTTTTACACAGTGTCTTGAGCAATAGGTCATAGTTAATGATGCGTGAAACCTGTGCTGGACCACAACACGGGTACCCAAAATGCTGCTGTGTTTAGACAGATAACGACGTCCTCCTGAGTAGTCCCCGCCCGGAGATCCGAATGGAGGACTATTTTATCTCCTGAATATTTTACCCAAGAGGTCGCCACCATCATTTAACCATACAATAAGGCTGCACGCCCTCAGGAAAAATTACGGCTGTAGTTCCCCGTCCCGGTGGAGGTTCGATTCCTCCTTTGGGCATGGGTGTATGTGTTTGTCCTTGGGATAATTTAGGTTAAGTAGTGTGTAAGCTTAGGGACTGATGACCTTAGCAGTTAAGTCCCATAAGATTTCACACACATCCGAAGATTTTTTGTAGTTCCCCCTTGCTTTCAGCCTTTCGCAGTACCGGCACAGCAAGGCCGTTTCGGTAAATAGTACAAGGCCAGATCAGTCAATCATCCAGACTGTTGCCCCTGCAATTACTGAAAAGGCTGCTGCCCCTCTTGAGGAACCACACGATTGTCTGGCGTCTCAACAGATATCCTTCCGTTGTAGTTACAACTACGGTACGCCTATCAGTATCGCTGAGGCACGCAAGCCTCCTCACCAACGACAAGGTCCATGGTTCATGGGGGGGTGCAACGCCATAAAAATTCGAAAAATTGCTTTGGACCGAAAAAGATTGCAGGCGGCACTCATATGCCCACGTCCACCATCCTCGATTGCCATATTGGATTCAGACATTATTGATGATGTCGTGGATCATTATCTTGAAGTTCGATCTTGAGTTCTAAACTTTGAACAGTGCAGACTCCAACGGTAACCTGAGGCTTGATAGCTTGGATTGTTCATCATGCAGATGGTGTTAAGGTCAGTCATATTGTTAACAGTTTTATGCCAATTTGCTACAGTTCGGAGCAAATGGTTGCAGTTGTGGGGCAACTGGGGGGCGGTGGGGAGGGGGGGGGGGGGTGGGTTGTTGCTATTTTTGTTGGAACATTGGGTAATTTGTTACAGTTTGGAGCGATGTGTTACAATTTTTGGGGTATTTTGTTACAGTGTAGGGGCACTTTTACAGATTGAGAGCATTTTGTTACAAGTTATACTGGAATCTGGCGTTATCTGTTGCAGGTGGGGAGGACAATTTGTTACAGTTTTGGCCGTTTGTTACAGTTTTGGGAGAACTTTGTTACAGTTTTGAGGCACTGCGCTGTTTTTTTCTGTAACATACAGAAGTATTGGGTGAGGTTTTATATATCCACCACTGGGCAGTGCACGAATTCACACTTCATCATATTCTCCCATCATATGGAATACTAGTCAAAGTCTAAATTTTGTCCAAAATGTTTCAGATTAGCCTTCATAAAACCAAACTCTTCATGGTGTTGAATAACATTAAGTTCATTGTAAGTATTTTACTATAGTCAAATAAATTTCAATGCACTACATTCTAGACGACTTGAAGAATTTCGTCAATACTGCACACATGTTCATTTCACATCGCATCTCCTGACTCCCAGTGGTTAGCACATTGGATACGCATTCTCGCATTCAGGAGGACGACAGTTCAAATCCGCGTCCGGTCATCCAGATTTAGATTTTCCGTGATTTCCCTAAATAGCACCAGGAAATTGCTGGGAATCTTCCTTTGAAAGGGAATGGCCGATTTTTTTCCCCATCCTTGACACAGTCTGAGCTTGCGCTGCATCTCTACTGACCTCGTTGTCGATGAGACGTTAAACCCAATTTTCCTTCCTTCCTTTTTCTTGACGCCCACTTTGGTGACCAGCAGTCAGAACTCATGTGCAAACGCCCTTGTTGGACGAATAATACAGGCATTCGTTGGAGCATGAGACAGAAATCCTATGTAAGCTTGCAAATAGAAGTCCCACTATGTCGCCAATCGACTATGAAGATGTTTCACATATAGCTCATATTTTCAGATTCCCCAATTGTCACCATTTAGAAATCCGCTGGAAATGTTGGATGTCTTCTATATAAAGTAAAAATACAATTTATATGAGAAGTGATCAACAAATCACTTAAAAATGCTATTATAGCTTTTTCATTAGACCACCTTCTGTATATAGGAAAGATGGTCAGAGTTTGACATATTGTCTACAACGGTATCAAATTTCCTTCACACTAAGGTATAGCTACAGTGAAAATCAGTGTTAGTTGAAGAATAATACTGATGTCTGTCCAAAAATGTGTCGATATAACTACTACTACCACTAATACCACTACTACAGCTAGTTGGGAACTTATTTCAATCTATAATATGAGTCTACTGCCATCACCTTACTGAATTCGTCATGGCACCTACTATTTGAATTTACTGTGTGAATGTAGCACTAAAAAACAATCACTGGTACTCTGCAGACTAAGTCACATCGACCACACTTCTTTAAGAACTACCTTACCTCATTTTCCTGAACAGACACCCTTGGTATAAAGCTGAATCTTGCCAGAGTGATTTGAAGAGCTCCCACATTGATATGCTAGCCATTAAGTTCGTGTGATTAGAATGCACATGGGACGCTATTGTATGTTAGATATACACCTGCAGTTTATGCGAGTTGTGTGTGAACATATGATTTCAGATACCTCAAGAAGAAATGCTGTAGAACTGATTTGTTTGCACGCTAGATGCGCCGACAATTGTAAGCCTGCATGTGGAATGTAGTGAAGTCGTAACAGCAGACCTCTTTATCATGACTATGTGCAACCTTGGCCCGAAAGAGACTTCCAGCATAAAAGTGTTGTTGAAAGAATCACACCTGCATTTGTCAAAAATTATTGAGGAAATCTGTGCAAATATGCGATGCAAATGTCTGACAGTTAACTCACTGCACAACATCAGGATAGGTGTGAGTGTATATAATTCACTGTAATGGTTGTCTAATACATGCAGACATGGCACTTTTGCTACCTGCAATGTTAACTGTGTGCTTTGTGTGTAGGGTGATGCAGTTGTGTGTAGATAAACTGCAGGGAATGCCCTGCTGTGAAACGCAGTATCAAACTTCTAAAAGAGTCTTCTCCAGCACATCTGATATACTTGTAGGTGATTTGGACATAAACTAAACCATTCAGTTTAATAGGTTTAGCGATTCTGAGTAAGTAACAGGAATCGGTTAGATTCTAATAGTACTATTTTCATTTTCCTCTGACCATGTGCTGGGCAGTTATTGTGAGAGGAAGATTGGAGTCACTACGTTTTTTTTCTGCTTGCCAATTTAGTACTGTTAAGTTGAAACTGCCCTGTACCCGCGTTTTTCTGGCAAATAATTTGCTTTCATGCAGTGGCCAATGAGATACATACTGATAACAGTCGGTTTTTTAAGTACAACTGACGAAGACCTCTAACAAATGAGAAGATGATAGCTTGCCATAGGCATTGGTTACAACCGAAAGCGTGTTTAAAATACGTGACTCTGCTTATCATTCCCGACACTTCAAGAGAATTGTAAGGAATATGACAAGCTAAATATGCAAAAACATAATGTACCTTTAAACATGTGAAATTGCGTAAAACATAGCAAACAGTTATGTTTCTGATCATTAGAACCTTTCACAGTTACAGTGAAATAACTCTTTGTTTTCATAAAGTAGTAGTGACTAGGGCCTCCTGTCGGGTAGACCGTTCGCTGGGTGCAAGTCTTTCAATTTGATGCCACTTAGGCGACTTGCGCGTCGATGGGGATGAAGTGATTATGATTAGAACAACACAACACCCAGTCCCTGAACGGAGAAAATCTCCGACCCAGCCGGAAATCGAACCCCGGGCCCTTAGAACTGACATTCTGTCACGCTGATCCCTCAGCTACCGGGGGCTGACATGAAATATAGGAGATGCAGAAAACAATGTTAGGTATGTTAGAACGGTTTTCAGAAAAGTCATATAATGTAACGGAAGTGGCGTAAAAGCTGCTAATACCAACAGTTCTAGAGGTTGTTTTGGAGTGCTTGTGAAGTAAGCATGGCTATAGATGTCGAATGAAATTAGAGATGGCATATTAGGATCATAACAGTTATATACGGCCCTGAAAGTGTAACGGTATGGACCAGGTGTGATGCTAAATTAATTTGTTAAGGTACAAATTTCATTGATTAAGTTCAATATTCGTTACCTCCGCATAAAAATGATTTGCTGTGTGTATGTCGGCTGTCTCCATTTAGAAATCCTATGTAGACATCTGACAGTATGTGTGCAAGGTAAATCACGTAGTGAATGAGGAGCCCTTAGATGTAAAAGATCTGTGACATGGTTGCTGTCGTGTGTCGTTTGATGAGAGAGTAATTACGTTTCATTTTTTGACGAACATGTTCAATGGCAAGGGAGTAGATTTGAAGCTGAAATTCTCTCATTTAGGTAGAAAAGTGATTGAGTTTGGTACTACATTTGCTGATTTCTACGAAAAATTCAGTTTTGTCGGTACAACATTCTTTGATTTTGGGTCTATTTCACTAGTAAGTGGAATGAAGGGTGAATGAGTATATTCTTCCACACAAGCATTGACTTGTCTTTCCATCACTGTTATTAAGTGAAATGTACGTTCATAGTAATATATTGGTCTGCAGTTTCCTCGTAGAGGGTGATGTGTGTCCTTCATCATCATTTTCATCATCACTGACACGCAAGTGGCGTCAATTAAAAAGACTTGCAATACGGCGGCCGAACCCCGAAGGGGATATCACGGCCAATAAATGCCATACGATCCTTTCCTTAGCACATTTCATGTCCTTCCGTATGGTCCTGCATGCCCAAAGAAAGATATGACACCACTATTACTCTGAGTGAGCACGGGTCAAGACAGGGTCGCTAAGCTGCAGACGCGGTGCCTGAGGATGTTCACAGCGCAGCACAGCACAACGCCGTACAGTTTTTAAGTGCGAAATAATCTAGCCAGCTTTGGTAGGAGTGCAATACCTGTGGAGTACTATAGGTGATGGACACTTGTCCACATTCCTAACTGAAAACGTGGCACCAATGAGTCTAGATTTGTAGGTGAAAACAGCCCCTGTGTGTTGTGGAGGACTGTGGAGTGTGACACAGCGTGGTGTGGCCTTCAGTGGATGAGATGGCTGACGAAGTAGTGGCTGTAAGATATTGCGGCAGTAATGTAGAATCTCGCCTGAAACGCAGGGATCGTGGAAGAAGCCCCGCCCGGTGCTATCCGTTAGGGAAAAGACCTTCCCTCTGATGTGGTATTTGTGTACTGCATACCTTTATTACTAATGTACTACAACATGCAACAGTGTGCCTGCAAACCATACAGATTGCAACAGTGAACTATACGCTTGAAACGTCCCGTTTGAAAAATTAATGAATGACAGTGCTGGAAAAGCTCTTACGTTATTTGATACAGAAACAGCTCAGTAAAACTCAACGTACTCAGACAGTTTAATCTTTACTTATCTGATCATCACTAAACTGACGCACAATATTTTTAGCGCAACGCAATCTGACTTTCAATAATCCCTACAAAAGAATGGCCCCGACTAACAATAACCTATGCCTTCCATGAATCACTTACCTCACAAAAATCTTCGCTACTCGAACTACTGCAGTACAGGGAGTGCCAATATACCAGCTAAATAAAAGGTTCTAACTACTGAAGGCACTAACTACTGATTGGCATAGTTAGCAAATTAAAGATTTTGATAGAGAACAAACAATGTATTTGGTATTTACCTTAATAATGTTCAAAAGTCATCATATATATATATATATATATATATATATATATATATATATATATATATATATATATAATTTTGTGACATCCAATTAAATAAATTTCCTTTTTCTGGTGGACACACGTCCAAATCGTCCGCTCAAAACTCAGGCATCTCTCTCCCCACATCCACCACTGCTGGCGGCTCACCTCCAACTGCGCAACGCTACGCGCGAACCGTGACAAGGCGAAGAGGAGGATATTTACGAAACACTGGTGCGACCCATCCTAGAATTTTACTGATGTGTGTGTGATTCATACCAGATAGGGCTACGACAGGATATTGAATGCATACAAAGAAGGGCAACACGTTTGTTGGAGTCACGGGAGAGCGTCAAGGAAATGTTCAAAACCTGTACTGATAGACGCTAGAAGACCGACGCCAAATATTCCGCCAAAGCCAAAGTGTCAACAACCAATATTAAGTGAGGAATCTAAGAATATGCGAAATGGTTTTTTAAGTATCGCTCCTGTGGGGACTGTGAAGACAAGATTACATCTACATCCATACTCCGCAAGTCACCTGATGGTGTGTGGCGGAGGGTACCTTAAGTACCTCTATCGGTTATCCCTTCTATTACAGTCTCGTATTGTTCGTGGAAAGAAAGATTGCCAGTATACCTCTGCGTGGGCTCTAATCTCTGTGATTTTATCCTCATGGTCTCTTCGCGAGATATATGGTCATTCCATTTTAAATCACTCCTAATGCCTACTCCCAGATAATTTATGCAATTAACTGCTTCCAGTTGCTGACTTGCTATATTGTAGCTAAATGATAAAGGATATTTCTTTCTATGTATTCTCAGCACATTACACTTGTCTACGTTGAGATTCAGTTGCCATTCCCTGCACTATGCGTCAATTTGCTGCAGATCCTCCTGTCAGTACAATTTTCCATTGTTTCAACCTCTCGATATACTACAGCACCATCCGCAAAAAGCCTCAGTGAACTTTTGATGATGTAGCGCGGGATTAGCCGAGTGGTTTAAGCACTGCAGTTACGGACTGCGCGGCTGGTCCCGGCGGAGGTTCGAGTCCTCCCTCGGGCATAGGTGTGTGTATTTGTCCTTAGGATAATTTAGGTTAAGTAGTGTGTAAGCTTAGGGACTGATGACCTGAGCGGTTAAGTCCCATAAGATTTCACACACTTTTGAACATTTTTTTGAACTTCCGATGTTACCCACAAGGTCATTTAAATATACACTGCTGGCCATTAACATTGCTTCACCAAGAAGAAGTGCAGATGATAAACGGGTATTCATTGGACAAATATATTATACTAGAACTGACATGTGATTACATTTTCACGCGATTTGGGTGCATAGATTCTGAGAAATTAGTACCCAGAACAACCACCTCTGGCCGTAATAACGGCCTTGATACGCCTGGGCATTGAGTCAAACAGAGCTTGGATGGCGTGCACAGGTACAGCTGCCCATGCAGCTTCAACACGATACCACAGTTCAGCGTCAAGGGTAACCGCAGCCATGGTCTCCGAGCGGATAGGCCATGCTGCTGCAAACGTCGTCGAACTGATCGTGCAGATGGTTGTTGTCTTGCAAACGTCCCCATCTGTTGTCTCAGGGATCGAGACGTGGGTGCACGATCCGTTGCAGCCAAGCGGATAAGATGCCTGTCATCTCGACAGCTAGTGATACGAGGCCGTTGGCATCCAGCACGGCGTTCCGTATTACCCTCCTGAACCCACCGATTCCATATTCTGCTAACATTCATTGGATTTCGACCAACGTGAGCAGCAACGTCGCGATATGATGAACCGCAATCGCGATAGGCTACAATCCGACCTTTATCAAAGTCGGAAACGTGATGTTACGCGTTTCTCCTCCTTACACGAGGATCACAACAACGTTTCATCAGGCAACGCCGGTCAGCTGATGTTTGTGTATGTGAATAGCAACGGTCCTACGATACTCCCTGCGACACACCTGAAATCACTCTTACTTCGGAAGACTTCTCTCCATTGAGAATGACATGTTGCGTTCTGTTATCTAGGAACTCTTCAATCCAATCACTGTGTTCATTAAACGACTGTGATGAACTGTACCACACGCCTTGTGGAAGTCAAGAAACACGGCATCTACCTGGGAACCCGTGTCTATGGAAGACTAATTAGACTATGTCTAGACTAATTACAGCGCTTACAAAGGTGGTCCACCCACGAACGGAGTGGAAAGAAACACTAATACGTCGTGCAATGGTAAGTACCCTCTGCCTTGCACTTCACTGTGGTCTGCAGGATATTCATGTGGATGCAGGCCGTCATATATTGTGGCGATCGGGAACGGTACGTAACCAGCATTCCTCCTATTCACCAATGTAAATTGGTGATGAAATTTCTTTCATCCTCAATATTCAAGTCTGCTGCCACTGGTCGAGCATCACTGTATTAGTAACCCTGGCTGCAAAGGCGGGGGATTCACTATGTACTCGTTGTTAAAGGCAGGCTTTCTGCAGACAAAATGATCTGACTGATGTTTGTACGCTACTGGCAATTAAAATTGCTACACCACGAAGATGACGTGCTACAGACGATAAAATTTAACTGACAGGAAGAAGATGCTGATATGAGAAAAGTTCCCAACCGATTTCGTATACACAAACAGCAGTTGACCGTCGTTGCCTGGTGAAACGATGTTGTGATGTGTCGTGTAAGGAGGAGAAATGCGTACCATCACGTTTCCGACTTTGATAAAGGTCGGATTGTAGCCTATCGCGATTGCGGTTTATCGTATCGTGACTTTGCTGCTCGCGTTGGTCGAGATCCAATGACTGTTAGCAGAATATGGAATCGGTGGGTTCAGTTGGGTAATACGAAACGCCGTGCTGGATCCCAACGGCCTCGTATCACTAGCAGTCGAGACGACAGGCATCTTATCCACATGGCTGTAACGGGTCGTGCAGCCACGTCTCGATCCCTGAGTCAACAGATGGGGCCGTTTGCAAGACAACAACCATCTGCACGAACAGTTCGACGACGTTTGTAGCAGCATGTACTATGAGCTCGGAGACCATGCCTGCGGTTACCCTTGACACTGCATCACAGACAGGAGCGCCTGCGATGATATACTCAACGACGAACCTGGGTGCTCGAATGGCAAAACGTCATTTTTCGGATGAATCCAGGTTCTGTTTATAGCATCATAATTGTCTCATCCGTGTTTAACGACAACGCGGTGAACGCACATTGGAAGCGTGTATTCGTCAACGCCATACTGGCGTATCACCTGGCGTGATGGTATGTGGTGGCATTGGTTACACGTCTCGTTCACCTCTTGTTCGCATTGACGGCACTTTGAACAGTGGACGTTACATTTCAGATGTGTTACGACCCGTGGCTCTACCCTTCATTCGATACCTGCTAAACCCTACATTTCAGCAGGATAATGCACGACCGCATGTTGCATGTCCTGTACGGGCCTTTCTGGATACAGAAAATGTTCGACTGCTGCCCTGGCCAGCACATTCTCCTGATCTCTCACCAATTGAAAACATCTGGTCAATGGTGGCCGAGCAACTGGCTCGTCACAATACGCCAGTCAGTACTCTTGATGAACTGTGGTATCGTGTTGAAACTTCACGAGCAGATGTACCTGTACACGCCATCCAAGCTCTGCTTGACTCAATGCGCAGGCGTATGAAGGCCGTTATTATGGCCATAGGTGGTTGTTCTGGGTACTGATTTCTCAGGATCTATACACCCAAATTGCGTGAAAATGTAATGACATGTCAGTTCTAGTATAATATATTTGTCCAATGAATACCCGTTTATCATCTGTATTTCTTCTTGGTGTAGCAATTTTAATGGCCAGTGGTGTAGCTTCCTCTATAAGAAACGTTATGAAACGCTTCATATGAGTGGGTTTTTGAACTTCATTTGCGTGCAATACGGGTGATGTAAAATGAAAGGAAGTTCGTTAACATCTTGTCGACGACGAGTTTATTAGGGACGGAGTAGCCTAAAATAGGCTGTGTTCCTTTCAAAGATCGATTCCGTCATCTGTCTTAACGGATTTTGAGAAAGAACGAAAAATCTTATCTGGATAGTATATGTGGTGCCTCTTCTTCCGGACATGTCCGAATGAACAGTAGTGTGTGATATAAGGTGAGAAACTAGGTCTGACAGTAGACATGCTAGGGTATTTCGTACTGTGGTGAGGACCACTGAGTCCCGATGGCGTATTGGTCAGTACATCTGCCCAGTAAGCAGGAGACCAGGGCTCGAATTCCGGTCGGCCGCAAATCTTCATCCTGCCTCATTGATATAAATCAATGCCCACTGGCAGTTAATGGTTTTCATACCACTGTGTCTTAATGTGGATGGTCTGATGAGGACTGGGATTGTAACGATCCTGACGTCCTAATCAGTGTACCCACTATATCGGGAGGAACGAAACAGCCTCGATGTTCTCGAACTTCTTTTGTGGGACGTGGTGATTATGCAAGCGAATAAAAAATATCATATTTTTCAAGGCGAAATTTTTTATACGGCTGGCAGCTGCGGGCTGGCGCCAGAGGCGGCCAGTGTATGCACACCGGCTGCAGCGCTGCGGCCCTTCTTAATGACTTGGCATTAGCACGCGCTCTAACCGCAGTCTATATAGAACACAATGGAATAGCTGAATAAAATTTAACTCACGATCTTGTTTTAGTCTATTCCTGGCCGGCTCGTAGACGTCGTGGCCCTCGGCCACGGCGAAATCTTGCACTTACTCCTTTGTATAAAATGGCGCGCTCTCAGTTGAGACATGTTTTTTCTTGCAGCACATTTACGAATGGGGAGTTACAGCCTCAAAAGCAACGAACTAGAGACAGTCGTGTTATGCACAAGGGCTGTGAACTCAACATTTGGGTGCTGCAATGCCATTGGTCTGATAATGCCAAAAGATGAAAACACAAAATCGAATATGTATCTGTATCTCAGAAAAATTGTACAAGTTGGATGCTCTTAAATGAAAGAGTGTAATGTTCCTTTGACGATGAGGCCATTAGTATTTGAAAAAAGGTCGAACTGGACAGGGAAAAGGAAGTTGATAGCCTATAGCATCTTTTAAAAGAAACGATCCGGCTATTTTCTTAATTTATTTAAGAAAACCATGGATAATTTAATTCTGGATGGACGAATGTGACTTCAAGTCCCGCTTTTCAGCAATGCAACCCCAGAGTGCTAACAACTACGCCATACCAGAATGACAGTTTCACTCTGCAGCGGAGTGTGCTCTGATATGAAACTTCCTGGCAGATTAAAACTGAGTGCTGGACCGAGACTCGAACTCGGGACCTTTACCTTTCTTTTTTTTGCGAAAATAAAGAAAGTAAAATTTTCACTCGAGGGAAGACTTGAACCAAGGACCTCTCGTTCAGCGGCTCCTCGCTCCAACCATGGGACTATTTTTTGTTGTTGTTGACATTTTCCTTTCCTTATGAAAACCCTTTAATAAAATGGAACTAAAAAAAAGACCAAGTGCCACCGCCACTTTTCATCCTATAACAAAAAAAAAATCTGGTCCACTTCAGGCGTTGGCTCCTGACTAAACCTACCCCAGAGAGCTGCCTAAATACCAGGGGAAATATGGGAAATCAAGGTAAGGCTATCCTTATAAACAAAACAAAATCTTACATTTTCTGAATTTTATTTTTATTTTTATTGTTGTTATGTTATTTTTTTGTTTTGTTTAGTTTTGTTGTGTAATTGATCAGAGGCCTTCTGAGCTTCGCTGGTAATATGTTGAGTCACGTCTTCTCGAAATTGATGTGTTCTGTTCAACTGTTCAGAAATGTTCATTCCCGGCGGGGTCAGGGATTTTCTCTGCCTCGTGATGGTAGTTCTAAGTTATAGGGGACTGATGACCTAAGATGTTAAGTCCCATAGTGCTCAGAGCCATTTGAACCATTTTTGAAATGTTCATTGGTTCAAACAGGAAACCTCCTTCTCTCTTGGCTTAACACATTCCAGCTGTGAGGCGGGCCGTGGAAAGCACTCCCAAGGAAGTTCGAGAAAAATTGTCTGTATTTTGGGTGACGGATAACGACATAATGACGGTCATTGAGGTATGTCCAAAAATCGAGTACAGAGTCTACAGTTTGTCCAAATAGGTAGTGAATGGCATGTCCGCGAATCCAATTCACAGCATTGGTCTTTGTCCGAGGAAAATATTCACGTTCCGGAAATAATAATGAAAGGGGAGTAATCCGATCCGGAATGTCCCGCGTTAGAAAAGCGAAAATACGACGAATCAAGTGCCAAACCTCCGCCGCCGGTCCGCAAACAAACCGATGTTCATCATTGTCTGGCACTCCACACGTGGAACAGAGAGGTGACTGGGCGAGGTGGATACGATGAAGCAAAATTGGTTGATTTGCTTACCATTGACAGTTAGGTACCAGACAGATTGAACATTCGTGTCAAGGTAACGGGTGAAAACCGAACGCCATACATGACGCCAGTCAACCTGGGGGAACTATTATTGTTCAATCGGGTTAGTTGGACGACCTAATTGGAGGACATTGTATACTGCCTTTGTCTTGAGTAAAAGCTGTCTTGGTAAGGTGAGGCGTAGATAACTGAGTTCAAGAAAGAAGTATCGTATATAATGGAACTGGGCCGGAACATCCGAGATCATCACTGGGGCTGACAGTGAGACCGGCGAATATGCCGACAGGTGGAGACCAGTGAGGCTCGTTGGGCAACGTGTCCATACCGTCATCTGGGAGCTGACAAATAGGGCGCGAGCTCTATCCGGCACGTGCAACAGATCTATCCCACCTCGTTCACGGGGAAGAGTAAGGGTTGCATAGTTAACTTTGAACAACAGCCCAGAGCTGACGAAAGATGCCATCGCTGTCAACATGTGACGTGCCACAGTAAGCGGGAAGGGTAGAACTTGTGCTACATGGGGAACTCGGGATGGGATATATATATATTGACATATCGAGCTCGTTGGAGAATATCTAGGGATCGAAGGCGATGGTCCATAAGACCTGTTCTGATCATTAAAAGGAGGCGTCGGCAGTTGATCTCGGCTGAAAGCCGGAGATCAGATGAAAAATCTATTCCCAAACAGCGAATGGTATCAACGGTGGTGAGAGGTGTAACGCACTCCACAGGGAGTCCCATGTCAATGAACATAACTTGTGACCTACGTACGGTTAAAGAGCTACCCGACGCCTCACCATAAGTCGCTACCCAAGTCAAAACAGCTCGAACCTCGTCGGCATTACGTAAAAAGATGACTACATCGTCAGCATAGGCCGTGCAACAGAATCGGTATCGATCTATGGACAACACTACCAAACGTTGTCTGAGTCCACATAGCAAGGATTCCAAGGAAAAGGCGTACAAAATCGCTGATAGAGGGCAACGGATCGACCTATTTTTATCGGATGAGTGAGTCTGCCATTGTACATAATCCTGGAAGAGGCACCCCGTAGAAGGCACATCACTACCGTGATAACGGCGACTGGGAAACCCATATGGTGGAGAACGGCTGTAAGGAACTAATGGTCAACCCTATCAAAAGCTTGACTAAAGTCCAAAGACGCAAGTGCCCCAGAGAGGCGTTGTGCCTGGGTAACGGCGATCATATCCCTGTAGCGGCATAAAGCCATGCGGATATTATCTCCTCCCAAAGATGCTTGGTCTGGCGACACAACATATCGGGCAACGTTTTTAAGTCGTGCCGCCAAAAGACGAGTGAAGATTTTCATATCACTGTTAAGGAGGGTGAGGGGCCGATAATCACTGATATTGTTGCCACCATGCGGTTTATGTACAGGAATAATAGTTCCTTCCATGAAAGCGTCAGGCACAGGTACTTCCGGAGACATCAGTTCCCGACAGATATTGGTGGAGGTGGACTCTAACAAATCACGGAAGGTGCGATAAAATTCGAGGGGAAGACCGTCGGGTCCTGGGGAGAGATTGATGGTTCCTGCCCGGATCGCATCGCGGACTTCATCATCAGTCACCTATGACACCAAGTCAGTCGCCGCATCTCCTGGGATACCACCGAAGTTGAGCTGCGAGTCTTCCTCGATCAACTCTGGGGAATGTGGAATTACGGCGTAGAGCTGCTGGTAATGGGCGTGAAGCACATTCCCTATTGCAGATTGGGTTACGTAGCGACGCCCTTCTTGGTCTGTTAGGACGGGAATCAATTTTCTGCGTCGATGTTGGCGTTCTTGGATGATATGGTACATAAATGGATGTTCATGAGGCATGCGATCAGCAGTACGAGATCGTAGCCTTTCTCGGGAAAGTGCTCTACCACCTGAGCTACCCAAGCACGATTCACGGCCCGTCCTCACAGCTTTACTTCTGCCAGTACCTCGTCTCCCACCTTCCAAACTTTACAGAAGCTCTCCTGCCAACCTGGCAAAACTAGCACTCCTGAAAGAAAAGGATATTGCGGTGAGGTCCTGAGTTCGAGCCACGGTCCGGCACACAGTTTTAATCTGCCAGGAAGTTTCATATCAGCGCACACTCCGCTGCAGAGTGAAATTATCATTCTGGAAACATCTCCGAGGCTGTAGTTAAGCCATGTCTCCGCAGTATCCTTTCTTTCAGGAGTGCTAGTTTTGCAAGGTTCGCAGGAGAGATTCTGTAAAGTTTGGAAGGTAGGAGACGAGGTACTGGCAGAAGTAAAGCTGTGAGAACGGGGCGTGAGTCGTGCTTGGGTAGCTCAGGTGGTAGAGCACTTGACCGCGAAAGGCAAAGGTCCCGACTTCGAGTCTCGGTCCGGCACACAGTTTTAATCTGCCATGAAGTTTCAACTGCTCCATCTCGCTAGGTTGTCACACGAGTTTCGAAGATGAAAAGGTGTAACCGCTGTCTGGAACAGCACCTAATGGTGAGATGATGCAGACAAAAGAAGTACCAGTGAAACATTCACCATACAGAAATTACTAAAATAATGAAAACGTACGGCACGGAGATGTTAGATAATCTGCATACATTATCTTTAGTAGTAACCGTACTAAACTTTCGGGGCAGTCGCAGGAGTCTGCATCGTGAATCATCTCTTCTTTACGATTATTTTTGAGAAGAGAATCTCGAAGAGGAAAACACCTGAAGGAGAAACTTTGGCAATATTATCACTGAAAATTACGCTGCACGATTACATGAAAACGCTTAATCAAAATTTACATGGCCGCGGAAGCTGCGCAGTAGTGCAGTGGAGACTTCTAAACAGTCGCGATTAACAGAAAATTAGATAACTCTCAGCCTACTGTATAGCTACAATTAATCTCTCAATGGCTGCACACCGTTCGCGGGCTAATCTCTTAAAAAACTGTACAAGGCTTCGTAGCCGTACGTACTTCCATCAATCATGATGAAGAATGCGGTACAAACAGGATTATCTGGACTAAAAGTGACCTCAAACACTCACTAACGTTCGAGTCGGCGATTTGGCTGGGCGGAGGAGGTGGTGAAGTCCTTCTGCATGTACGTGAAACATACCCGCATAGTGTAATACGGATTGTTGTCATACTGTGAGAAAGTTATAGATGAAAAACGTGTTTGCAGTAGAATGCAACTGCTCACCTAAAATATTAGTACAAGGCTAGGCCGTACTTCGTCCTTGGAGGGAAACAACAGGACAAATGGAAGGTGATAAAACTGCAGCCCAGATTACCACAGGTGTTTACCTGTAAGTACTAGGCAGTCCAACATTAACTAGACATGTGCCCAGAAAAATGATTCATCGGACCATGTTAGGCCCTTACAATCATTGTTGTTTCACGTTTCATGGTCTGCATTGTGATTAAAAGTTAAAAAGATTATAAGTTTCGAAATAACCATCTGGGAAGTTGCTCTTTGATTGAGTAACTCGCGTTAAACTGGCCTGTTTGTTTGAGATGGTAATTGCATTTGGAATCGTGAGGTTGCATTAACTCCAAGACACTTATACACAGTTCCATGTTTGAGGCAGTGGAAAGTAAGAGTTTTTTTTTCTGCCCATCGTAGTTAATTCCCTACGCATTGTTGGGAACAAGGTGGAAGAGGACTGATCGTACCATATGAGTCTCTTCGAACCGTTGTTGGTCAATGGAGCGCAATTTCAGAACTCTTTGCGTTATACCAATACCTTTAGAGATTTAGAGACCACCTAACTGCCGTGGATGTTCGTTTTGACAACTTTACTACTATTCGTCGACTAAGTGTTGCAAGAATCGTTATTAGCTTGGCCACTGTTGCTGTCTGTACGGTTAACGAACTGGCTGTCTTCGATGTACTTGCTCCAAGTTGCGTTCCAGCAACCTGTCCTCACTGAAACAGAGAAAGGTTACCGGGTTCGCCTCACCTATGCTGGACTATCTATACGGGAGAATATGAAATACGGTCATCATTCATACGGAGACAAATTTGCTTCACTATACACATAGGGGGAAATGATCATCACGATAAAATAAGAGAAATCTGGGCTTGCACAGAAAAATTTAAGTGCTCGTTTTGCCCGCGCGCAGTTCGATAGTGGAACGGTAGAGAGACAGCTTTAGGTGGTTCATTGACTATATCGAACGAAACACGTAACGAACGAATTATTCCTGGAAGATGTGGCAGTTCATTGATACTGCGCACCACCATTGCCTAGTCTAATCTTGAACTCCATCTCTGACACCTTGTCGTTACTGGGATGTAAAAGCGTAACTTCTTCCACCTGTACGAAAGCAGCACACTTTTTTGGAGTCTTCGCCGTTTTGATATTGCACGCGTCTCCCTATGGCAGAAACGGTAGAAATAGAACACCTAACTTCTCACGCAATCTGCTTGTGGGTGGAGTCAGCTGCCTGATAAAATTACTATGATTTTCGCAATTTAACACTCAGAAACGTAGCCCAGTTAAAGAAAGGGGCACCCACAGTGTACAAGCAACTAGCTGTGAGCTGATGCTTGAAAATTATTTGGAATTTTACTATCGCTATTCAGTTTTGTTGTCGCCTGCCAGCTAGTTTTTGATTCATAGTGGAACTCGAAACCGTTCCTGCATACTGTGAGTTACTCCCGTGGTACTATCGCTAGCAACCGTATTGGGGCACATATTGTGCGTCCTATGACATTTGCTGCGTAGTTCCTACAAGCGGAGTTCATTAGCAGTTACCGTACCACAGTAATTACTTTTGCTTCTGAGACCAGAACGAAACAAATGAGATGGAGTCAAGTGTAACTGAAACAGTACTATATAAACAAATGGCTCGTGAATATACATGCAGTGACTACACTCAGCACAGAATGTATAATTTAATGAGAAGGCACTTGGGAACCGCGGGGAGCTACTCCTGAAACGCGTAACGCCGAAATATTGGCTAACAAATGTGACACGATTTCCAATCCCAACACTAACATTTAAGTTACAAAAATATTCATTACCAGGAATATTTTTCTGTGTCACGTCCTTACAGAGTTTGCTGTAGCCTTCCGTGCCAGAATAACATACACCCTGATCAATGTTATCGAGCTCTGTGTACACGTACCCAGCAAATGCTTTACCACACTTTAACGCCAGACGGTTTCTAAGTTTTAATTGTAGTGGCCAATTCTGCCCTAAACAGTATGTTAGGTGAGAAATTTCATACTTCAAACATTCGCGAGAATGGCTGAAGTATATGAAAGAAATGTATCTTCGGAAAACTGACACCTACGTTGGAACAAAGGCTTGCACAATTTAAATTAACTTATTGATAATATGAGGTTATAATTTATAACTATATTCATACTCATACATATTCGTATATATTATAAAAATGTATGTATGTTCGACGTCACCTAAACTACTGGTCCGATTTCAGCCAAACTTGGTACACATATCTCTTTTGTTTGGAAAGAATGGCTGTGGGTGTTAAAGCCACCTACCTATCAAAGGGGTAGGATTTTGGAGCGAAAAAAGATTGTGGCCCACTACTCGCGAACACCTAGACTTCATTCAGCCAGTATTTGAGAATAAGAGCACTTAGTGACTTGCAACAAACTTTTCACATAATGTCAATCGTTTACGAAACTTTTTCTCGGGGACCACCCATAAAACATGAAAAAAGGGAAAAAGTTTATCGGTTAGTACATTTTCGCTGTTCATGCAGCAAAGCTGTCACATCTGGCATGATGTTTAGATTTATTACTTCTTTACTACTAACTGCTTTCCTGGCACATTTTGTAGAGAGTATTCACATGTACCGCTGAGTGGACCAGCAACAATATATCATTGTACGACACATAGGTCAGGAGATGTGACCTCATGAACAATGAGATGCGTGAATACGTGTTGAATTATGCATGAGGCTTTAATTTGTTATTTCGTTAGTACTAACTATAGTCACAACACGTTTCACCGACAGTAGACACATATACTACAGGATGTACCTGCAGGGCAGAGTGTTAGGAAGAATGTAGAAGATGAACAGGGTGTGCAGGTGCAGGTGCAGGTGGAAAAGGGGCAAGGTGTGAGGGGACAAGAAGAAGCAAGGTAGAGTGTTACAAAGCTGGTGGAAGAAGGACGGGGTGTGCAGATGCAGGTGGAAGAGGGGCAAGGTGTGAGGAGACAAGAAGAAGCAGGGCAGAGTGTTAGGAAGCAGGTGGAAGACGGACAGGGTTTGAGGAGGCAGGTGGATGAGGGATAGGGTGTGAAGAGGCACGAGGAAGAGAGACAGGGTGTGAGTATGCAGAGAGGAGGAAGGTGGGAGAGTGACAGGGTGTGGGGAGGCAGGTGGAAGAGGGGCAGGGTGGCAGGTGGAAGAGGGACTGGATATGAATAGGCAGGTGGAAGAGGGAAAGGGTGTGAGGAGGAAGGAAGAAGACGGACAGGGTCTGAGGAGGAACGAAGAAGACAGACAAGGTCTGAGGAGGCAGGAGGAAGAGGGATAGGGTTTGAGGATGCAGAGAGTGAGGAGGAAGATGGGAGAGTGACAGAGTGTGGGGAGGCAGGTGGAAGAGGGACTGGATATGAATAGGCAGGTGGAAGAGGGAAAGGGTGTGAGGAGGAAGGAAGAAGACGGACAGGGTCTGAGGAGGAACGAAGAAGACAGACAAGGTCTGAGGAGGCAGGAGGAAGAGGGATAGGGTTTGAGGATGCAGAGAGTGAGGAGGCAGATAGGAGAGCGACACTTGTTTTTTCACAAGGCGCGCAGCATCTCAGACGCAGAGAATCTGCCTCAGGAATTGGAACACCTCAAAACCGTGTTCTGAAAAAACGGGTACTCGGAATGGCAGATTAGACGCGCTCTCCGTCCCACCACCACAGCACAACCTGTGGAGACGGATGAAGTCATGGAAGAAGAGGTAGCCACCGCCTTTATTCCGTACAATGGCGCACTATCGTGTGAAATCGGCCGTATATTAAAGAAACACCGAGTTAAAACCGTCTTCTGCCCGCCCAATAAAACACGGGCATTACTGGGAAGTGTGAAAGATGACCTCGGTTTGAGGAAGGCCGGCATATACCAAATTCCCTGTGAGAGTGGGAAGACTTATATCGGACAAACAGTACGCACCATCGAAGATCGTTGCCGATAACATCAAAGGCACGCTCGACTGGAATATCAAAATAAATCGGCGGTAGCAGAGCACTGTTTGTTCGAGAAACACGAGATGGATTATGAGCATACCAAGATCCTGGCTCAGACCTCTAAATATTGGGACAGCGTTATAAGGGAGGTTATCGAAATTCACACCAGGGAAGATCTTATCAACCGAGATTGCTGCTACAATCTCAGCAAGGCTTGGGACCCGGCATTGAATGTAATTAAGAAGACTCTCAGCAAGAAGTACGAACTGGCGAACAGGGCGGACGTAGCAAGCACATCGACGCTACGACAGATTCCGACGCCCACGTCTTCGCGACCGGCGGCGCGCGGGCGCTGACGGCGAAGAGAGCGGCCCGCGGGAGGAGGGGATTTAAATCGGCCGCCCGCCCTCGGAGCTTAGTTCGTCAGCGCACCTGACGATGGCGACATGTCTGATCGCCGAAATATTGTGCCCGTTGGACACTGAACCGGCAATATACCCATGGACTGTTCGAGCAACAAATACGCCGGGAGAAACTGAAGAATCATAACACGTTTGATGGTTCATGTTTGAGCAATGGTGGGATGTAACTCAAAGAATGGGTTCGTTGGAACGAAAGATTAGTATATCAGACATAGATGTCACATTTATAACGTACTGGAGTAACTCTAAACCACATAAGGAATTTATCGTAATAAGGAATTTATCGTAAAGGAATATCGTAAAGGAATTTATCGTAAAGGAATTTATCGTAAAAAGGAATTTATCGTAAAAAGAATACCGCTGTTGGCTACAACACGCTATGTAAGACCTCAAGGACGTTGATACAGCTTCGAGCAGATGCTTTGAAGTATAAAAGGATGAAAAGAAAAGAAAAAGGGGGTTCAGTGCTCAACCATCAATCTAAAGTTCTCGCGATAGATTCCCAGCCAATCCTAGGATTTTTATGCGGCAAATTTCACTTCCTTCTCATCTGGCAATGTTTGTTAATGTGGAAAATTCTGATCTGCATAGTGATTTGGACTACATCTTGGTAAATCAGTTCGATGGTCGGAGAAAGGCAACGGCATACCACATCCAGTAATAAAGCACTGTAACATTCACTAACATTCGGTTTGATAACATTTTTGCCTTTTTAGTTGCCTTCTAGACAGGAATTGTAGTTTTGCATGTTGTCAACTAGAACACCGGCGAACGGTCGAAGACACACTTGCTCCTAATGACAGTCATCGACGGTCCTTAATTTTGAATTTAGGAGTGAAGCGCTAAATACAGTTTCACATATTTTTAATTTTGTATTTATTTGCACGTGTTATGGGTTTTTTGAAGTCCTGTAAGCGAAAAGAATAGTAATTTCCATTAGTTTTATCTTAATTTTTGATGTACGGATGGTTATTGTGGGAGGTGAAATTTTCGTATTCAGCAATGACTGAAACTAGTATGAATCAAATAAGGAAAAAATGGTTATTTGGGTATTAATTTCGTCTAAAACCTACTGGCCATTAAAAGTGCTACATAAAGAAGAAATGCACATGATAAACGGGTATTCATTGGACAAATATATTATACTAGAACTGACATGCGCACCGCGCGAGGTGGCGCAGTGGTTAGACACTGGACTCGCATTCGGGAGGACGACGGTTCAATCCCGCGTCCGGCCATCCTGATTTAGGTTTTCCGTGATTTGCCTAAATTGCTCCAGGCAAATGCCGGGATGGTTCCTTTCAAAGGGCACGGCCGACTTCCTTCCCGTCCCTCCCTAATCTGGTGAGACCGATGACCTCGCTGTCTGGTCTCCTTCCCCCAACCAACCAACCAACTGACATGTGATTACATTTTCACGCAATTTGGGTGCATAGATCCTGAGAAATCAGTACCCACATCAACCACCTCTGGCCATAATAACGTGCTTTATACGCGTGGGCATTGAGTCAAATAGAGTTTGGATGCCTTGTACAGGTACAGCTGCCCATGCAGCTTCAACACGATACCACAGTTCATCAAAGTAGTGACTGGCGTATTGTGACGGCCACCATTGACCAGACGTTTTCAGTTGGTGAGAGATCTAGAGAATGTGCTGGCCAGGGCAGCAGTCGAACATTTTCTGTATCTAGAAAGGCCGTACAGGACATGCAACATGCGGTCGTGCATTATCCTGCTCAAATGTAGGGTTTCGCAGGGATCGAATGAAGGTAGAGCCACGGGTTGTATCACTTCTGAAATGTAACGTCCACTGTTCAAAGTGCCGTCAATGCGAACAAGAGGTGACCGAGACGTGTAACCAATGGCACCCCATACCATCACGCCGGGTGAAACGCCAGTATGGCGATGACGAATACACGTTTCCAATGTGCGTTTACCGCGTTGTCGCCAAACACGGATGCGATCATCATGATGCTGTAAACAGAACCTGGATTCATCCGAAAAAATGACGGTTTCCCATTCATGCACCCAGGTTCGTCGTTGAGTACACCATCGCAGGCGCTCCTGTCTGTGATGCAGCGTCAAGGGTAACCGTAGCCATGGTCTCCGAGCTGATAGTCCATGCTGCTGCAAACGTCGTCGGACTGTTTGTGCGGATGGTTGTTGTCTTGCAAACGTCCCCATCTGTTGACTCAGCGATTGAGATGTGGCTGCACGATCCGTTACAGACATGCGGGTATGATGCCTGTCTTCTGCACTTCTAATGATACGAGGCCGTTGGGAACCAGCACGGAGTTCCGTATTACCCTCCTGTACTCACCGATCCCATATTCTGCTAACAGTCATTGGATCTCGACCAACGCGAGCAGCAATGTCCCCATACGATAAACTGCAATCGCGATAGGCTACAATCCGACCTCTATCATAGTCGGAAACGTTATGGTACGCATTTCTCCTCCTTACACACAACAACTTTTCACCAGGAAACGCCGGTCAACTGCTGCGTGTGTATGCGAAATCGGTTGGAAACTTCCTCATGTCAGCACGTTGTAGGTGTCGCCATCGGCGCCAAACTTGTGTGAATGCTCTGGAAAGCTAATCATTTGCATTGCACAGCATCTTGTTCCTGTCGGTTAAATTTCGCGTCTGTTGCACGTCATCTTCATGGTGTATCAATTTTAATGGCCAATAGTATATATTATATTTAATGTCTTTGTTACTGGGGTTTAAACTTGGAGTTTAAGGGAATTCTATTTCAGTGAATATGGACAACCGTATAGAACTGCTTGTGTTGTTAAGAAGAACGCTTCAATTTTCCTTAGGGCATGAATTCTTAACAACGCAGGTACTGCAATATATTATTTATCCGTCGATACCAGTCAGCGACTTTCAGTTATAATGTCCTCCCTTGAACGGAAATTACAGTAAGTGAACGCGAGTGCAGGTTGTGACAAAGGAACGGCAACGTATGGAAATTTGGATCTGACCGTCTGTCGTGCACAGTTAGCCAAAGCGCTTAAGGTGACCGACCGCTCGCGGAAAGTGGGAAATCGACGTCGGAGTCACGGTCCGGCACAAATGTTCACTGTCGTCATTCCATAATAGAGCTGATTGTTGTTCGTGTTTGCAACTGCGAGTACATTCCACGCAAAGCGAAATGCCTCTGTGACGGCGAACGTAGCTGAAAGCAATAAGCGGCCGATGACAGCGCCAGGTGGCGAGTGCTGGTACTCACCACTGCGACGGCGCCCGTCTCGCTCATCTCTGCGGCTGACATGACGGCCAGGTACGACACGTTGATGAGCACGTAGCATGACGTCACCAGCGGGATGGCGATGATGATGGAGAGCGGCAGATCCCTGCGCAGCACAAAACCGCCCTCCTCATCTCTTCCTCTCTCTGTCTCGTTCTGATGCGCAGTACAACATCATGCACACTGTAATTTATTCTCCACAGTAAAGAGACTTCGTGTTTTAATCTGATAAAAACTCGTGGTACGCATGGAATACTTCTAGATAAGCTCAAGTACTGTGGTATTAATGGGACAGCGCTCAAATGGCTTAAATCATACCTAACTGGAAGAGTGCAGAAAGTTGAAATTAGCAGTTTACATAATATGCAAAAAACTGGTATTTTCTCAAAATGGGGAACAATCAAGAATGGGGTGCCGCAAGGTTCGATCTTGGGTCCTCTGTTGTTCTTAATATACCGGGTGATCAAAAAGTCAGTATAAATTTGAAAACTTAATAAACCACGGAATAATGTAGATAGAGAGGTAAAAATTGACACACATGCTTGGAATGACATGGGGTTTTATTAGAACCAAAAAAACATCCCATATGGCTAGACGTGTGAAACATCTCTTGCGCGCGTCGTTTGGTGATAATCGTGTGCTCAGCCGCCACTTTGGTCATGCTTAGCCTCCCAGGTCCCCAGACCTCAGTCCGTGCTATTATTGGCTTTGGGGTTACCTGATGTCGCAAGTGAATCGTGATCGACCGACATCTCTAGGGATGGTGAAAGACAACATCCGACGCCAATGGCTCACCTTAACTCCGGACATGCTTTACAGTGCTTTTCCAATCATTATTCCTCGACTACAGCTATTGTTGAGGAATGATTGTGGACATATTGAGCATTTCCTGTAAAGAACATCATCTTTTCTTTGTTTTACATTGTTATGCTAATTATTGCTATTCTGATCAGATGAAGAGCCATCTGTCGGACATTTTTTGAACGTTTGTATTTTTTGGTTCTAATAAAACCCCATGTCATTCCAATCATGTGTGTCAATTCGTACCTCTCTATCTACATTATTCCGTGATTTATTCAGTTTTGAAATTTATACTGACTTTTTGATCAGCCGGTATATTAATGACTTGCCATTCTATACTCACGAAGATGCAAAGCTGGTACTTTTTGCCGATGATACAAGTATAGCTATCACACCCAACAGACAAGAATTAACTGGTGAAATTGTAAATCATGTTTTTCAGAAAATCATTAAGTGGTTCTCTGCAAATGGGTTCTCATTAAACTTTGACAAAACACAGTACATACAGTTCCACACAGTAAATGGAATGACACCATTAACAAATGTAGACATCGATCAGAAATCGGTAGCTAAGGTAGAATATTTAAAATTTGTAGGTGTATGCATTGATGAGGGGTTGAACTGGAAAAACACACTGAAGATCTGCTGAAACATTTGAGTTCAGCTACTTATGCTATTAGGGTCATTGCAAATTTTGGCAATATACATCTCAGAAAATTAGCTTACCACGCCTACATTCAATCACTGCTTTCGTATGCCATCATATTCTGGGGTAACTCATCATTGAGTAAAAGAGTGTTCATTGCACAAAAGCGTGTAATCAGATTTCTTGCTGGAGCTCATCCAAGATCATCCTGCAGACCTTTATTTAAAGAGCTAGAGATATTCACTGTAGCCTCAATATACATGTATTCACCTATGAAATTTGTTATTAACAATCCGAACGAATTCAAAAGTAATAGCAGTGTACATGGCTACAACACTAGGGGAAAGGATGATCTTCACTACTCAAGATTAAATCTAACTTTGGCTCAGAAGGGGATAAATTTATGCTGCCACAAAAGTCTTTGGTCACTTACCTAATAGCCTCAAAAGCCTGACAGATAGTCATATAGAATTTAAAAGGAAATTAAAAGAATTTCTTAATGGCAACTCCTTCTACTCATTAGATGAACTTTTGGGTATAGTGAGTGGGTAATTTCCCCAACTAACACAAAAAATTAAAAATATTAAGTGTCATGTAACCTTTTATTAACCTGGAACGTGCCACATCATTACGAAGTGTCTTTTTCATGATCTATGGAACAAGTACTAATCTAATCTAATCTAGTCTATCAAGACGGTTTTTGCCTCTGCGTGAAGAAAAGTTTTATATTATTGTGTACACTTTATGCAGCTTACCTTTCCTTTCCAGATTATAACTTCGTTAGCAGTACCACTTCATGTCTTCACTGGTGCGTAACTGCAATGCACTTCACAGTTATAATACGATTGCCAGTTAAGAAACCCCCCATGAACCATGGACCTTGCCGTTGGTGGGGAGGCTTGCGTGCCTCAGCGATACAGATAGCCGTACCGTAGGTGCAACCACAACGGAGGGGTATCTGTTGAGAGGCCAGACAAACGTGTGGTTCCTGAAGAGGGGCAGCAGTCTTTTCAGTAGTTGCAGGGGCAACAGTCTGGATGATTGACTGATCTGGCCTTGTAACACTAACCAAGACGGCCATGCTGTGCTGGTACTGCGAACGGTTGAAAGCAAGGGGAAACTACAGCCGTAATTTTTCCCGAGGGCATGCAGCTTTACTGTATGGTTAAATATGATGGCGTTCTCTTGGGTAAAATATTCTGGAGGTAAAATAGTCCCTCATTCGGATCTCCGGGCGGGGACTACTCAGGAGGACGTCGTTATCAGGAGAAAGAAAACTGGCGTTCTACGGATCGGAGCGTGGAATGTCAGATCCCTTAATCGGGCAGGTAGGTTAGAAAATTTGAAAAGGGAAATGTATAGGTTAAGGTTAGATATAGTGGGAATTAGTGAAGTTCGATGGCAGGAAGAACAAGACTTTTGGACTGGCGAATACAGGGTTATAAATACAAAGTCAAATAGGGGCAATGCAGGAGTAGGTTTAATAATGAATAAAAAAATAGGAATGCGGGTAAGCTACTACAAACAGCATAGTGAACGCATTATTGTGGCCAAGATAGACACGAAGCCCACGCCTACTACAGTAGTACAAGTTTATATGCCAACTAGCTCTGCAGATGACGAAGAAATTGAAGAAATGTATGATGAAATGAAAGAAATTATTCAGATAGTGAAGGGAGACGAAAATTTAATAGTCATGGATGACTGGAATTCGGTATAGGAAAAGGGAGAGAATGAACCGTAGTAGGTGAATATGGATTTGGGGTAAGAAATGAAAGAGGAAGCCGCCTGGTAGAATTTTGCACAGAGCACAACTTAATAATTGCTAACACTTGGTCCAAGAATCATAAAAGAAGGTTGTATACATGGAAGAAGCCTGGAGATAGATTATGTAATGGTAAGACAGAGATTTAGGAACCAGGTTTTAAATTATAAGACATTTCCAGGGGCATATGTGGACTCTGACCACAATCTATTGGTTATGAACTGTAGATTAAAATTGAAGAAACTGCAAAAAGGTGGTAATTTAAGGAGATGGGACCTGGATAAACTGAAAGAACCAGAGGTTGTACAGAGTTTCAGGGAGAGCATAAGGGGACAATTGACAGGAATAGGGGAAAGAAATACAGTAGAAGAAGAATGGGTAGCTCTGAGGGATGAAGTAGTGAAGGCAGCAGAGGATAAAGTAGGTAAAAAGACGAGGGCTGCTAGAAATCCTTGGGTAACAGAAGAAATATTGAATTTAATTGATGAAAGGAGAAAATATAAAAATGCAGTAAATGAAGCAGGCAAAAAGGAATACAAACGTCTCAAAAATGATATCGACAAGAAGTGCAAAATGGCTAAGCAGGGATGGCTAGAGGATAAATGTAAGGATGTAGAGGCTTATCTCACTAGGGGTCAGGTAGATACTGCCTACAGGAAAATTAAAGAGACCTTTGGAGAAAAGAGAGAAACTTGTATGAATATCAAGAGCTCAGATGGAAACCCAGTTCTAAGCAAAGAAGAGAAAGCAGAAAGGTGGAAGGAGTATATAGAGGGTCTATACAAGGGCGATGTACTTGAGGACAATATTATGGAGATGGAAGAGAATGTAGATGAAGATGAAATGGGAGATATGATACTGCGTGAGGAGTTTGACAGAGCACTGAAGGACATAAGTGGAAAGAAAGCCCCGGGAGTAGACAACAACCATTAGAACTACTGACGGCCTTGGGAGAGCCAGTCCTGACAAAACTCAACCATCTGGTGAGCAAGATGTATGAGACAGGCGAAATACCCTCAGACTTCAAGAAGAATATAATAATTCCAATCCCAAAGAAAGCAGGTGTTGACAGATGTGAAAATTACCGAACTATCAGTTTAATATGTCACGGCTGCAAAACACTAACGCGAATTCTTTACAGACGAATGGAAAAACTAGTAGAAGCCGACCTCGGGGAAGATCAGTTTGGATTCCGTAGAAATATTGGAACACGTGAGGCAATACTGACCCTACGGCTTATCTTAGAAAATAGATTAAGGAAAGGCAAACCTAAATTTCTAGCATTTGTAGACTTAGAGAAAGCTTTTGACAATGTTGACTGGAATACTCTCTTACAAATTCTGAAGGTGGCGGGGGTAAAATATAGGGAGCGAAAAGCTATTTACAATTTGTATAGAAACCAGATGGCAGTTATAAGAGTCGAGGGGCATGAAAGGGAAGCAGTGGTTGGGGAGGGAGTGAGACAGGGTTGTAGCCTCTCCCCGGTGTTATTCAGTCTGTATATTGAGCGAGTAATGAAGGAAACAAAAGAAAAATTCGGAGTAAATATTAAAATCCACGGAGAAGAAATAAAAACTTTGAGGTTCGCCGATGACATTGTAATTCTGTCTGAGACAGCAAAGGACTTGGAAGAGCAGTTGAACGGAATGGATAGTGTCTTGAAAGGAGGATATAAGACGAACATCAACAAAAGCAAAACGAGGATAATGGAATGTAGTCGAATTAAGTCGGGTGATGCTGAGGGAATTAGATTAGGAAATGAGACACTTAAAGTAGTAAAGGAGTTTCGCTATTTGAGGAGCAAAATAACTGATGATGGTCGAAGTAGAGATGATATAGAATGTAGACTGGCAATGGCAAGTAAAGCGTTTCTGAAGAAGAGAAATTTGTTCACATCTAGTATAGATTTAAGTGTCAGGAAGTCGTTTCTGAAAGTATTTGTATGGAGTGTAGCCATGTATGGAAGTGAGACATGGACGATAACTAGTTTAGACAAGAACAGAATAGAAGCTTTCGAAATGTGCTGCTACAGAAGAATGCTGAAGATTAGATGGGTAGATCACATAACTTATGAGGAGGTGTAGAATAGGATTGGGGAGAAGAGAAGCTTGTGGCACAACTTGACTAGAAGAAGGGATCGGTTGGTAGAACATGTTCTGAAGTATCAAGGGATCACCAATTTAGTATTGGAGGGCAGCGTGGAGGTTAAAAATCGTAGAGGGAGACCAAGAGAAGAATACACCAACCAGATTCAGAAGGATGTACGTTGCAGTAGGTACTGGGAGATGAAGAAGCTTGCACAGGTTAGAGTATCATGGAGAGCTGCATCAAATCAGTTCTCAGGACTGAAGACCACAACAACAACAACAGTTAAGAAAATTAAACACGTGAACAGAATTTATAAAATGAGTGGTCTTCGAGATATGTCTGTCAAAGATAAAACCCATATAGTAAAAATGGCTGGGTTTAAGCAACATTCACTGCAGAATTCAGTCAATGTCCTTATTGTCTGCGGTATTACTAATCTGAACACAATCATGTGCAGTTCGCCTAATAGTTTTTGCTGCTACATAGCTGGAAAATGCGCTGATTATGTCCCTCTCAGTTTGTCACTTTGATGAACGAGTAAACCGAACTATCTAAACTTACTTATTGCGGCCATATCTACTACGGCCTATTTGTAGCCTCTTCGTTTCTCTGCAGCTTCGCCAAATCTGTTTTTGTTATATTTGCACTCACTCCACCCTCTCAGATAGTTCCCCCATTTCTCCAGACGTTGTCTACTTTCTTCTTTGGTTACATGTCATCGTGTATATCATCAGTAAGCATCAAACAGTGGATAATGTACCTCTTTCCTTATGCTGTCACCGAAGTTGTAAATAATGTTAGTAATTTAATTTTGTTTACTTTGGTCAAGAATATGACAGAAGCACAATTTTGCAATAGAATCTCTCAATTAAGTTGGAAAGGACTTTCAATTTTCTTTTGTTAGGTGACTTAAAATTTTCACTTCTACTGTACTAGAAGTATCATCCACGTTATTATTGAATTTCTGTTGTTCACATGTTGCAAACACATCGATAGAGACGCAGAAAACAGGTAAATGTACCACTACTACTATACTACTACTATGACTACTACAGTTGTTGGTGCTACTAAGTACTACTACTACTACTGCTGCACTTACGTATATAACGTATTTTTTCTACTGTTACACTTAAATATGACAGTGGTTATTTATAAGGCGTATTTTTTGATTAAATGCCTTTGGTGTTCTAATACTCATTCACAAAATTAAATTATCGAATCCTTTGTGGTATGTTGCTCTGATATTTGTTAAATTATGTTTCGGAAGAGAATATTTATCATTGACGATTAATATCAATTAACACGCACTTCCGACATTCGTACTCTCTCGTATATCCTATCGAGAGTTACAAAAAGTAGCCGCAGTCTCTATTGTTTTCATCGAACAAATATAGTATCTATTGATTCTTGGCATACATGAATGCAGAAATAGGCAAAGTCGTCAACCGAAACCTAAAAACTATATTTAGTATCGTCCAGGAATGGAAAGAAGAAAAACTTTCTCAGTCATCCACCACAGGGGTGTCCTCAGCAACTCACGAACAGAGACAAGAGGTAGATAGTTCGAATGGTGAAAAACGACCCGCGGACAACGGCCCCTGGTGTTAGAACAGTGCGCAGATGGGTGAACAGTGCTGGGTACAACGCCAGAGTGACAAGGCGCAAACAGTTCGTCAGTAAGTGTAACGCAAAAAAAGGATGGTTTTTGCAGAAGAACTCGTCGGCAAGGATGTGACCCTTTGGGACAAGATTATGTGGGTTGATGAATGCAAATTTACTTTGAGCCACGTGGATGGCAGCAGTTTAGTGTGGCGTTAAGCAAACACAGAATGGGAGCCCAAAAACACGCAATCAACCATCAAACATGGAGATAGCAGTGTGATGGTGTGGGGATGCACGTATTCCAGAGGTGTTGGCGAGCTTGTCTTTATTGAAGGCACCATGGACAAATTTGTCAATCTCGATACACTCAAACAAAATCTTATGAAAAGCGCTGTGGAGTTGGATATTGGAGGTGACTTATTTCCAACAAGACAATGATCTCAAGCATACGGCGGAAACTGTCAGTCGATCCTATACAACACACCTCATCGCCTCATTACCCCACCGCAGTCTCCGGACCTCAATACCATCGAAAATCATCTGGAATGAACTGAAAACGGGACTACGCAAACGACATGTGAGCAGTTTGACGTATTTTTGCGTGCATTGATAGAATAAGAATGGGTGAATATCGGTTCGGATATAACGAAAAAGGTCGTTTTCTTCATGCCACAAAGACGTAGGCTGTAATACAGAGAAAGAGACGCATTACCAAATACTGACTGCTGAGTGTCTGAATACTTTTGCCCATTTCATATTTCAATTGTCTTTTTTTTTAATGTAAGGCGTGTTTTGTTACTTTTTGTTCTGCATATGTTCAGACTGACATATGTATTACACATTTTTAAAGAATAAAATATATGTTTTGAGTTAAAAACACATTTGAGGTTTACTTCTCTGATTACTGCCAGTGTCCGAATACTTTTGTCCGCCTCTGTATATGGTGTGTTTTGAGGATGGTCGGGTAGCATCGGATACCGAGTTGTATCGAACAAGAGCTGTCTATTAACTCTAGCGCTAGGGACAGCACCTGTTGCGCCATGCAGTGCAGATTATTCACGTAATATTGAGTAAATAAAATAGTCCGTTTCCGGGTGGCAACAGGTTATCTGCTCCTGATCTGATCCACTCGAAATGGGTTGTGAAAACCTGCGACTGTGAAAACAATGGCTTTGTTTATAAAAAAAAATTCTGCTGCCAATCACGATTTTCTTTTATTTATATTTTACATGACGATTTTCGGGAAATGATTCCCATTTTCCAGTGCGTTCTGTAGAACCTCAAACATAAAAAACATTACGAACAAACTTGAAAATGGGAGTCATTTCCCGGAAGGCGTGCCGGCCGAAGTGGTCGTGCGGTTCTAGGCACTTCAGTCAGGAACCGCGCGACCGCTACGGTTGCAGGCTCGAATCCTGCGTCGGGCATGGGCGTGTGTGATGTCCTTAGGTTTAAGTAGTTCTAAGTTCTAGGGAACTGATGACCTGAGATGTTAAGTCCCATAGTACTCAGAGCCATTTGAACCATTTTTGAACCGGAAGGCGTCATGTATATTAAATAAATAAAAGAAAATCTTGGCTGGTAGCAGCGAAGTTATTTCTAAACAAATCCATTATCAGCTCCTACTGAGTTTTTCGGTACACGAACTTAATTTTGTAGTGTTGTGTTTCGTTTGCAAGTTAGTAATATATTTTCATTATATCTTTGGATAAAACTGATATTATTCTCGTTACTTTAGGCTGTAACAGTGTCTAGCTCATGTAATAACAATGTGAATGTTAAACTACCACAGCCGCAATTTCGGGTTGTATCGGACAAAGCAGTTTCTGGTTGTAACGGACAATACAGATAGCTCAAAAATAAAGTTTTTATTTGTTTTCTTTAACTGACAAAGAGGAGACGTCAGGATATAAATGGGATTAAAATAACAAGAAGAAAGGCCTAGAAAAGCTATATTTCTTGAAATAACCATCAAAGACGCGAATGAGAAATATTCAGTTCCAAGAACTAAATTGGATGATAGGTGCACAGCTTTATGGGAAAACAAAGAGTGGTCATGAAACCTATTAGGGAAAATACAAGGTTTTTTTCGAGAAAATTCAGTGATGATGAGGAAACAGTATTGCACGAATGTGTTAAGAATTTGGATAGCCAGCTTACGTTTTTTAGTGAAGATGAGTTTATAAATCTAGCGTGCAAACATGTAGAGCAGCTGAAAGTAAAACATCGCTTCAAGAAGACAAAACTGAAAGCAGGTAAGGACTCTTACTATTATCTTATAAAAATACATGAAGTGTTAAGATTAAATACAGCTGAATTTACGAGTTTATTACAAGCAGCAGGTTTCACCAAGGAACAAGTTGGCCGATTCTTTGACAAACGAGGTGAGCTGATGTGCAAGTTCAAGTTTACAACCATTTGCGATCTAATTAAAATTTGTTTCAACAAACATGACTTTTTTACACATTCGAGTTAAATGTCAGGTGACATCTTTTTAAGGTCATAACTTGTTAACACTAAGTGTTTGAGACTTTTAGCCTTATAACTGATTTTTCATTAATAAAGATTTAGCTTTAATATTTAACATAGGTCGCAGTATCCGCAATGGCGCGCAGTGCGGTATAATAAACACAAAACATGCCTATTCATCCTGTGATACACGTAAAGAATTTCCGAATTGAGAAAAAAGGACTATCCGGCGTAGAAACTATTTGTGAGAAACTAGTTTTCAGTATCTTCTAATACTAAATGCAATCATCAGTACTGTTATCTCTCAGAGAAGGAAAGAAAATGATGGTGGTGATTTTTGAAAAAAAGAGCGCGAAAATAGTGAGCGTCCAGTTTTGTAGGTTATAATAATGATAGAGTAGTTACCTTGATGGATTTTTGATTTCTTCTGTAGCGTAGTTGAGATTATTCCAGCCATCGTACGCCCACAGGCCAGTATAAAATGCCGTCGCTAAGTTCCCAAAGGACGATGTCGTTCCATCGAACGCGTTCTCCAGGTGCTGAGTGTTCCCTGCAACAACGTTTCACTCGTCATCAGCAGCTGCCGGCGGCGCAGTCGGAACAGAATCTTTAGTCACCTTGTTGATACATTATCAACAGTAAATTCATGCTGTGCTGCCATCTGGGATAGATCAATTAGGGTGTACTCCATATGACAGCCACATATTGAGAGAGAATATTACCATAAAAATTATAACTTTACTTCAGTATTTAGCTCACTGTATCTTTATGTTACATGTCGTGCAAGATTTGTTTAAAAAATTTGAAGAAGGTACATGACCTCTCGCTGAGAACCACTGCGTTTCTGGATGAAGGTAAGTAGCCCTCAATATATCACTACTTGCAGCATTTCGTAAAATAAAATACACACATAACATTGATATCATTTTGTAATTTTTCTTACTTTTAATTGATGCTTGGTCATATGTGAAACCCGATATTGAATACTAACGCACTCTTTCCTCTCGATTTCAGTGCTTAATTTTCCTGCTAATTTTCAAATTTGAAATGAATAATAAATTTCAGTTGAGTCACATTTAGGCTTTTGCCTTTGTTATGATTCTGGTACAGCTCCTCCTGTTCACCTACACTGCCATCATAAGCTTTGATTACAGCACTGCATCACCTTCTTTGTTACAGGAAGTGGGAGGCAGGCGACAACAGGTTACCCAGAGTAGCGTTCCAAAAGATGTATCACTGACGCATGGATGGCAACGATGAGTGTTTGTGCAGTAGATCGTTGTGTTTTTGTTGTTATATATGATTTTGGAAATCCATTCCCTCGAATAGGACCAGGAAGACCACCGAGCTTAACGACGTCACCATCTTAGGCCAATGGCTATGTAAAATGTCATACGCCCTCTGTTGATGAGTTGTGCGGGGCGTCTCGTCTATAGAATCTGTACACCATCGCAACATCGTGTCTTCAAGATCAAGTACTGGTGGTGAAATCGTCTGCCATAATCAACGTCGGTCCTATGGACAAGCTGCATCTGCCGCCTAGGTCATGCTAAATGGTGAGCACCTCACTGTACAAGCTACGTACACGTTTACTGATCTCGGGATTCTCGAGTTTGGGTCTATAACTGTAAGCCCTAGTTGTGTTTTAGCGATGACAACTCACACGGAGGTGGAAAATGATTTATTATAAGGAGCGAGAATTCTGGCATAATTTGTGTGCTCTTGAAGATGGTCAAAACCTCTATGAAAACCTCTTAGCATCAAAGCTAGCTACTTATTGATACACTCCTGGAAATTGAAATAAGAACACCGTGAATTCATTGTCCCAGGAAGGGGAAACTTTATTGACACATTCCTGGGGTCAGATACATCACATGATCACACTGACAGAACCACAGGCACATAGACACAGGCAACAGAGCATGCACAATGTCGGCACTAGTACAGTGTATATCCACCTTTCGCAGCAATGCAGGCTGCTATTCTCCCATGGAGACGATCGTAGAGATGCTGGATGTAGTCCTGTGGAACGGCTTGCCATGCCATTTCCACTTGGCGCCTCAGTTGGACCAGCGTTTGTGCTGGACGTGCAGACCGCGTGAGACGACGCTTCATCCAGTCCGACATGCTCAATGGGGGACAGATCCGGAGATCTTGCTGGCCAGGGTAGTTGACTTACACCTTGTAGAGCACGTTGGGTGGCACGGGATACATGCGGACGTGCATTGTCCTGTTGGAACAGCAAGTTCCCTTGCCGGTCTAGGAATGGTAGAACGATGGGTTCGATGACGGTTTGGATGTACCGTGCACTATTCAGTGTCCCCTCGACGATCACCAGAGGTGTACGGCCAGTGTAGGAGATCGCTCCCCACACCATGATGCCGGGTGTTGGCCCTGTGTGCCTCCGTCGTGTGCAGTCCTGATTGTGGCGCTCACCTGCACGGCGCCAAACACGCATACGACCATCATTGGCACCAAGGCAGAAGCGACTCTCATCGCTGAAGACGACACGTCTCCATTCGTCCCTCTATTCACGCCTGTCGCGACACCACTGGAGGCGGGCTGCACGATGTTGGGGCGTGAGCGGAAGACGGCCTAACGGTGTGCGGGACCGTAGCCCAGCTTCATGGAGACGGTTGCGAATGGTCCTCGCCAATACCCCAGGAGCAACAGTGTCCCTAATTTGCTGGGAAGTGGCGGTACGGTCTCCTACGGCAATGCGTAGGATCCTACGGTCTTGGCGTGCATCCGTGCGTCGCTGCGGTCCGGTCCCAGGTCGACGGGCACGTGCACCTTCCGCCGACCACTGGCGACAACATCGATGTACTGTGGAGACCTCACGCCCCACGTGTTGAGCAATTCGGCGGTACGTCCACCCGGCCTCCCGCATGCCCACTATACACCCTCGCTCAAAGTCCGTCAACTGCACATACGGTTCACGTCCACGCTGTCGCGGCATGCTTCCAGTGTTAAAGACTGCGATGGAGCTCCGTATGCCACGGCAAACTGGCTGACACTGACGGCGGCGGTGCACAAATGCTGCGCAGCTAGCGGCATTCGACGGCCAACACCGCGGTTCCTGGTGTGTCCGCTGTGCCGTGCGTGTGATCATTGCTTGTACAGCCCTCTCGCAGTGTCCGGAGCAAGTATGGTGGGTCTGACACACCGGTGTCAATGTGTTCTTTTTTCTATTTCCAGGAGTGTATATAGCTGTTCTGGCGAAGCAGTGCTTAGCGGGAAACATATGCAGTCTTTTCCACACCTCAACTGGATAAGCCTTACTCAGGTATACCACAGATTACACGTGTTTCCATACTTGCTCGTGACAATCCCACGGAATCAAGTGATCAAACTTGTAGCACTACTAGTGGCTTGAATGGATTGCCAGGGAGAGTTAAGAACCAACAAATCGACAGAGCTCAAAGAGGAAGACCTCCTGATAAGCCTCCAATTACAATAAAAGCAACACTGTATCAACATAAGTTTGTTTTTGTTAGAAGATAACCAGGAGAAAAATATTCCACTTTTTGTTTCGGAGCGATTAGACGTTACATCATGTACTCTAAAAGGTGTGAAAAGACCATCCAATGGCGCCCTGTTAGACGAAACTGGTACACGTCATCGAGCAAGAAAATCGTTAAGAACAAAGAATTTAGGCAATCAACCTATCGAATGTTAAATTACAACAGGATGTTGTGAAATGTCGAGATCTCACACATTTAGATCGGACAGAGATATAGGAAGAATGATTGGATAAGACGGTCAAAATAAAGAAAGTAAAAGGCAAAAGAAGAAAACAGCCAATACACGTACATTGGCGGTGCACATAAGGATCGCTAATATGCGCTCTAAGATTCGAACTTTCATATCCAATCAAAATAAATGTTTCAGATGACAGAGCTGTACATCAGAGAACCACCTACGGTGTCGGTGCTCTCGACGTCTGGCATCATTTGAAATTAAGCAAAATCGCTTCTCGTCGGACCTCATTACACACCTCCATTGAGTTGCTACAGTTTTCGTGTGGTTTGGTCTATTTAAGACGTGCAGCTGTGAGAAACGGCCTTTTGAGAGGTACGCAAATGTCTACTCTGTGCAGTTAACTTCGTACTGTTTGCTCGGGAACGGGTTGAGATGGACTGACAGCAGCAATGGCTGTCGGGCGTGAAACCGACTGCCAACTCCTCTCCGATCCCAGACTGTACCTCTCCCTGTTCTTACTCCGTTTTACTTGGCGACGAGTGGAACGCCATTCCTTGCAGACACATTGTACAGTCGGCGCTTATACACTAACAAATCGTGCAATTTCCTCCACCCTGCATCCATGGGCGATTCCAACCACCACTGCTCCGTTCCTCAGTTCTCTCACATCTCCACGTCGATCCAACTTACTGTGCTGCTTTCATATAATCGACTGTCATATACACGCCCATTATTTGCATCAGCGATGAAGAGTGACACGGCCACCTGGTAACAGTTGTACAGCAAAGCTACCGGGAGGGGGTCACTGTTATTTTGTCCAGTGAGTTAAAATTAAAGTGCAGTTATCCACGGAGGTCCAGTCTGGGCTGTAATTGACGTGTGGAAGCCAAACTTGGTAGATTGATAATACGTTAATGCGGAAAACAAATTACTTCCAGTTGTGACCTTCAGGGACAAATCTGGCACCGTACATTGTATGATGGTAAGCTTTCCACGCCGTCATGACAAGCCGTGAGTGAAGAGTATGGCTACCGAAAAGAGAGACCGTGCGCTGTTGGTGAAACTGTTTTACATGAACGGCAGCATTACAGTGTTGCGTTGAGAGATCGGTCCTAGGGGAGGCGCGATGTCATTAGATGGTTTAAGAAGGACGATAATGAAATTCGAAAACACTGGTGAGCTTGGTGTGGCTCCTGGAAGAGGAACTAACCGACAGCGGTGGAAGTTATTGACGAGACTACTGTTGCTGTAACTGACCATGTAGCACGCCCCACCCCCCCGCCCCCCTCACACACACACAGAGACTCACGGGTAGTGCTAGTGCTTGTGCAGTGTCACCAGAGTTCTAGAGTTGCCCATCCCATGGTCAACATTTCAGAAACTTTTTTGGTCTGTTTTACACTGGTACACGTACGAGATCCCGACGGTTGAGCATTTACAGCAACGTTCGGAATTTGGTCTTCGGTTTCTGACACGGATCGAAGTTCACGAGGTGTGGGTGGGCAATATATGGAGCGACGAGGCACATTTTGCGCAACAGGGTGCAGCGAACTGTTAAATCGCGTGATATGCAAGAAGAATCAATACATTCTCCATACGTGACTGTGGCGTGGACTCACAAGCACATTTATTGTCGGCCCTTTCTTTTTTGAAGAGAATATATCGAGAGGTTTGTCAGGTGTACCGTGACGCCTTTTCATTATCAAGACTTGCTTGCACGGAATTTGATTCCTGCTTTGTAAGAGGGCAACTGTGTGGAAAACACTGTTTTCATGAAAGATGGGGGCAACACTTCATATCGCTAGCCAAATGGAAAATCTGCTTAATGCTAATCTTCCACAAACGTGTTATCTCCAGAGATGTTCCAAGTGCATGGCCTGCACGATCACCTGATCTGAATACACGTGAGTGTTGGCCCTGGGGATATCTAAAAGAACGCGTTTACAAGAGACACGTTCACTCTCTATCTGATCTGAAGGCCAGTACACAGGAACACGTTGCTCAGTTTCCACCGTAACTGCTGCGAGCCACTGTCGATGATGTCGCTTTATGAATGCAGCATCTCGTCGGCGTCTCCGGTCTCATATCGAAGAAATAGTGTAAGCGGTGGTTACTAATGCAATCAACATTGTGCCTTTCTCATTTGTTTGACCTTTTCTGCCCACGTTCCTTTCCTAACCCATAACATATGAAAAAAATTCTGTACGTCTTTCTTGCACTCACAACGCCAGATTTGCACCCGTTTTCCAAAACTGGAACTAATTTTTGGAGCGTAAATCGGTTCCGCATTAACGCATTAGAATGTCCACCAAGTTTCGCTGCCGTACGGCAATTACAGACCACACTATATCTCTGTGAGTCGCTGCACTTTAATTATAACCGCCCATTACGATAAAAATTGTCACCAAAGAGAGGGGGGAACATATTTGTGGAAGTAATTAAAATTTTATACGCGTCTCCTTTGCCATAAGTAAATAAAGTAACTTCTTCAGGAACCAAAACTAAAGTTTGTGGGAGGAGTAGATAACTATCGATGCCTGTTTTACAACCTGATAGTAGTCTTCCCTCTATCGCTAACGTGGAATACATGGCAGAGCAGGTGCTGTCCTTGCTTACAACACGCCATTGTCTTTCGGGAGAGAAGAACAGTGAACTAACTTCGTACTCACATTGTATAGCCGTTGGCATGAGACTTACTCCTTTTGCTCGCAGCTCCCGAGACCGTATAGTAGCCGGCGCTTGGCATTAACGTCCTCAGGAGTCGCTAAGCTCACTCGTATATCAGAAAGAGCCCTTGGGAGGATATTCCCGCCCTCACTGGTGGCCCCGCAGCAAGCAAGTCTACACAGGTCGTAGGAGTGTCCGTGAATTTTCCGCGAATGGACAATTTTGTCCTACTTACAACTCCAGATATACCCAAAAATGAATTTATTTTACTGATATTTTGGAGTTATTTGGCGCACCGAATCTGAAAAATCGTTGTAGAGCCTTCTCTCGCAACCAACCTGATTCACATAAACAGATCACCAACTCAACACTGATCTCTACGACATTCCTGTTGAAGGACAATTCAGTGAGATATATTTATGACAAATTGTTATAATAACAAAGTAAATTTTCAAAAGCATAACAGCCCGAGATATTTCATTAATTGTGACATTTTCGACCATGAAAGTTTACATTTTACAAAGCATGTTATATTGAAAATTATGCCGATTTTATATCAAACAGAAGCTTGTTCTTTTAGGACGTTATAACGGTAAATAGAGTTACACAACGAATTTAAACGTATGACTTCCGGCTCTGTGTAAGTAAGCAGTACTGTGCTACAGATACTGCTGTTTTAACGTGCCCCATGTGTTCACCTCATTCCGAGTTATGTTTCCACTGATGTCTCATGAATGTTGTCTCAAACTCCTTATTAATATTCATCCTTACCTCCCCATTCGAACCTTCTGAGGGACGCCTGACATGCTGAAATGACTATAGTTTGTATTATTGTTTTCTCCCAATGTTTGTTCATACTTTGATTCACCCCCCCCCCCTTCCCCATCTCCATAAGATATGGGTGTGAACCAATGAAAAGACTCTCTATCTACTGATGAGTAATAGTTGTAATAGTTTCAGCTTACCTCTCCTACTCGTATACATTACAGTGCTGGCGCGACCTCATTAAAGAAACTGGTACACCTGCCTAATATCGTTTAAGGCCGCCGCGATCAAGCAGATATGCCGTAACATGACGTGGCATAAACTAGACTAATGTCTGAAGTAGTGCTGGATGGAACGGATATCATGAATCCTGCAGGGATGTCCATAAATCCTTAAGAGTACGAGGGGGTGGAGATATCTTCTGAACATCACGTTGCAAGGCATCCCAGATATGCTCAATAATGTTCTTGTCTGGGGAGTTTGGTGGCCATCGGAAGTGTTTAAACTCACAAGAGCGTTCCTGGAGCCATTCTGTAGAAACTGGACGTGTGGGCTGTTGCATTGTCCTACTGGAATTGCCCACGTCCGTCTAAATGCACAATGGACATGAATGGATGCAAGTGATCAGGTAAGATGCTTACGTACGTGTCACCTATCATCTAGACGTCTCAGGGGTCCCATATCACTCCAACTGTACACGCCCCACACCATTACAGAACGTACACCAGCTTGAACACTCCCCTGCTGACATGCAGGATCCATGGATTCACGAGGTTGTCTCGATACCCATACACGGCCATCCGCTCGATACAATTTGAAACGCGACTCGTCCGGACAGGCAACATGTTTCCAATCATCAACAGTCCAATGTCGGTGTTGGCGGGCCCAGACGAGGCGTAAAGCTTTGTGTCGTGCAGTCATCAAGGGTACATGAGAGGGCCTTCGGCTCCGAAAGCCCATATCGGTGATGTTTCGTTGAATGGTTCGCACGCAGACACTTGTTGATGGCTCAGGATTGAAATCTGCAGCAATTTGCGGAATGGTTGCACTTTTGTCACGTTGAACGATTCTCTTAATTCGTCGTTGGTCCCTTTCTTTCACGATCTTTTCCCGGACGCAGAGATGTCAGAGATTTAATGTTTTACCGGGTTCCTGATATTAACGGTACACTTGTGAAATGGTCATACGAGAAAGTCCCAACTTCATCTCTACCTCGGAGATATAACAACACGATCAAACTCACTTGAATCTTGATAACCTGCCATTGTAGCAGCAGTAACCGATCAAACAACTGCGCCAGACACTTGTTGTCTTATATAGGCGTTGCCGCCCGCAGTGCAGTATTCTGCCTGTTTACCTATCTCTGTATTTGAATACGTATGTCTATACCAGTTTCTTTGGCGCTTCGGCGTATAATGAGCTTTGCGCTGATAGCTCGGTTCTCAAGACCATTTTTCGAAGCTGAGGGGTAAATTATTTGGAGAGCAGCTTATCTCCATCAAGTTCACTGCGTATGTCGCTGTATTTTTCGAAATCAGAGATTTGCAACTTGTTATGTCGTGCAAGACCTACGGTGTCTGAGCGAAGTAGTGACGTGTTTAAAGACGTTGGACTTTTACTTGGTTTCGAGTACTTATCCAGCCATACGCGGTACTGATTTCTGTTATGTCTGTAAATCGTTAGAGATTACTGCAACGAGACTTTCCAACAGGCTACGTGCATTTACCTGTAGCATCCTTCTCCACTTGAAGACTTTTCTATGTCTGCTGACCTTGTTGTCGACGAGGCGTTAAGTTGATAGTCTTGCTCGTTCACTAGAGCATTTCGCTCGCTCTCGGGGCAGTTAACAGACTCATATTAATTTTACAATGACGCACTGAGTTTTGAGGGCAAGCTATCAAATTACTAGGCATTGTTACGTGTTCATTCAGGGAGACTACTCGTCACATTTCAGACTGTGAAAACTCGAAACCCCGTGCTTTTAAGATCGGTCCCATACAGGAACTGACACTAAACCGAGCAAGGTGACGCAACTGTAAGGGAGGTGTACCCGTATTCGGAAGGCTTCAGATCCTTGTACAACTCTTCAGGTTTGGGTCTGTTGAACAACACAGGGATATATCTGCATGATTCCTAAATATGTCATTGCTGCTTCCTTTTCCCATTCCTCTTCACCTGAGAAAATGCTTCGTCTTTGGTATTAATGTCGATTCTAATTTTCTTCTTTCGTTAGGAAATCTAATGAATACTCAATATTTTTACTTTGAAAAATTAGAAAATCATATTTCATTGAAATACACGATCCGTTAAGATATTCGTGTCTAACGTAATGGTAATAGCGTACTTCAGTCTTTTAAAATTGTACGCAATATGGCACAGAATTTCAATTTAACTGAAGTATTTTTTTTAACTAACAGAAAGGCCTTGCTAAAGTTGTGACTAACACCCCCCCAATCCACCTCCTACTCTCTCTCTCTCTCTCTCTCTCTCTCTCTCTCTCTCTCTCTCTCTCACACACACACACACACACACACACACACACACACACACACACACACATACACACATGCTGTGAAATGAATGGTTTTGTTTAATGTTTGGTCGATTTTGTGCTAATTAGCGATGAAGCAAAAGTTAACATTGGAAGTAAATAACACTCAAGTGATTGACGAAAACGACAGAAAACTTGAGTCAGAATGACTAAATGGAGTTATGCCATTACGCAATATACCTAATCTAAAATCATTTATTCTGAATGAGCATTTCAATCTAATGGTTACGTGTTTAAGAATTGATGCAGTATATTACTGAGCAACTGTGAAGCTCACGACGAGACACAAATAGTGCTATATGTCGAAGAACTGCGGTGATTTAAGCAACACAATTGCAGTGTGACTTCGCTAATGTAAGTCGGCGATCTCTGAGTGACAACAGGAGAATAAAGTGAGAAAATAACAAAAGATTATAATTTCCGATTTTTCCTGGTACGGTACTTTGTAATATTTCTGACTTATTCAACCATCATATTAGGCTCCAGGAAGCTATTCCCAGGGCAGTGGAGATGCAAGAAGCATAGAGATGACGCAATGTGGGATGAGGTACCGGTGACAGATGTTAGACTCGGTACCATTCCCGTGAGAAAGACCGCATGCATGATGCTGCTGCTCTGTGATTGGATGCTGTGTTCGGCGGTAGGGCGCCAAAACGTTAAACTTTAGTTGCTATTATTAATTAAATCTATCATCCAAATTACTTCATTTTTAAATAAACAGACAGCTCTCAACCAGTCATATCAAAATTATTAAAATCAAAGTATTACTAAAACAAAAGACTGACGATATTACTGCCGATGCACTTCGGTGACGTTCGGGTCACGCCTTGCTGGCTTGGCGCTCGAAGTGTTTCGGGCAGTCCGACTCTCCAGTTCTGAACGTTCCAGTAGACAGACATGTTGTCTGTTATAGCAGTATTTGTTTCATGTAATTTTATTTACTACAGTTCCGACCGTCGCTAGGTACAGACATGTTGTCTGTAATAGTAGTATTTGATTCATGTAATTTTATTCTCCAGTTCTGACGGTTCCAGTAGACAGGATGTATTTCATGTTATTTTAGCCAGATATAATGACTGTGGAAAGATATGTTCAATGCGTTGTGATCAAGAATAGTTTCTCGTGTCTGTATCAATAAAAACGGGAGTGGCATCCCAAATTAGTTATAGTTTATTCGTAGCAGCAGTTCCTTGCGAAGTTAATTTCAGCCGCAAGAAAAAAGAATCCACGACTTGCGTGCTGTTTTCTGCGCTGGGGACATCATCATCATGAAGACAGCAGGCTCGTGAAGTGTACAAGAACTTGTGTATTTCACACAGGGCAGTGAAAACAACTAGGCACCTCACGTGTACTGCATGCACAGTACAAATGTGCTCAGTGACACGTAATCTGCAGTAATGCAGAGGAGGTAAAGAAGGATGAAAGTACTAACAGTATCTCACTTTTATTCCTTTTTCTTGCCGTAACTTGTGAATCAGTTGCTGAACGCACGCCATTTTTCAAATTTGCTGTAAGGTACTGTTTATGTCCTCGTGTCTATGCGTGATAAGAGTATATCTGTAAACACGTCATGGGGCCAGAGAACCAAACAAAAGTGGAGCACTTGTTCGTGAGGGCGGCAGCTGCGCTGCACGTGCTCCTCGTGGCCCAAAGAAGCGGCGAAGTCGTTCGGCGCGACGCGCGGTCTGCGGCGCGTCAATGGAGTTGTGGAGCTCCGCCGTGAATGGGTTGCCGAACTCCGGCGCGCGCCGCTTGGCGCTCATATTGATCTCTGGACCACCTCTGACGTCACAGGCCGCTACAACTCTCGTCGACCCAGTCACGCGGCTGCAGCGCGCGTCATATCAGCCGGGGGTCCCCTCTTCGAATTGCAGCTCCTCGCGCCCGAGCCGTTAATAACAGATTTCTTCTTTTATTCCAGTACTGGGCTTGTGCGATCTCGAGACAAGAGTTTCTAGCACTGGTCACTGGACAAGGCTGAGAGATTTCTGTTATACGGCCTACAGATATATCATTTAATGCAGTGCATTTTATTCTTTTCGCGGCAGAACAGCTTTACATACCTCGTCATATAAACGTAGAGTAACGGAGCGGAACTTGAGGCAAGCTTGCAGTATTTGTCTTAATATTTGGCACCTTCCTCTCCTCCTTATGTAAAAAGTTTCACAGCAAACCATAATAAAGGTAATAGGTTAGGTGAAAAGTGCTCGGTCTGGGAATGAAGTAACGCGTTATTCAGCATACTTCCTCTTTGAATTGTCATTTTGGAAAATTTATAAAATAACCATATAAAACTGCCATAATCACTTTATTGAACCACAGGCGTTTATCGGCCACAAATTTCTTTAGACGTAAGTTTAAATGGAGCCAGAGGGTGTCGAATCGGTGAATAGAGTAGGTGTTAAAACGTTTCGTAGTTGGTATTCATCAGTTTTTAGTCGCCAAAGCACATTTGCGCACAGGTGGATTATCCTGATGGAAAAACCTTTTTTTCACTTTCACTGTCTAGGCCTCTTATCACGTATTTTTTCGTCTAGTTGCCCCAGAAGACTTACGTAGTTATTGTTCTACGAGGGCTATCCTCAAAGTACATTACGTTTTGGAATTAAAAATAAATAAAGTATTGGAATTTTTTTTATTATATACAGATGAAAGCCACACTTAAATACTACTTTTCTACATAGTTGCCATTTAAATTAAAGCACTTATCGTAGCGATGGACGAGCTTGGAAATTCCTTCGTAGTAAAATTCGGCCGCCTGTGCCTTCAACCACGTAGTTACCTCTTCTTGAAGCTGTGCGTCGTCATCAAAACGCTGCATAGCCAACCACTTCTTCATTGCTCGGAATAAGTGGAAGTCGCTCGGTACCAGGTCGGGACTGTATGGTGGATGAGGAAACAACTCCCACTTAAAAGATTCGAGAACTTGACGAGTGGCATTTGCCGTGTGGGCCCGGGCGTTGTCGTGAATCAGCAAGATCTTTGAGGCCAACTTTCCCCTGCGCTTGTTTTGTATTGCTCTTCTGAGGTTGTGCAGAGTTTGGCAATACCTTTGAGAGTTTATTGTAGTGCCTCTTTCCAGGAAATCCACTAAAATCACGCCTTTTCTGTCCCAAATTTCTGTATATAATAAAAAAAATAATTCCAATACTTTTTTTATTTTTAATTCCAAAACGTAATGTACTTTGTGGATAGCCCTCGTATTTCTGTAAGGTAATCAGTAAGAAGGATCCCGTTTGAATCCTAAAAGAAACCTGGACATCCATTGCACCGCTGCGATTACTGTTTCATTTATGGCCTCCAGTGGCCGAACCGCTTCACTTACACAGCAACAAATAATCGCAAAAACAAGTTAGGTTCTTTCCAGGTCAGTCTGAACACAGCTGAAAAAGTAGTTTTTGAATTTGATGTTGGTCAGTGTGCACCAAAGGTGGCCCACATCTTGCACAGTGATTTCTCGCAGTTAATTTTTCAACGAAATACTGCTGCTGGTACAGTTGTTTTATACACCATAATGGGTTATGACGGAGGGTGCTTTTTGTACCACTAACTGGGCCCTACAATCCAGTCCAACTTGCGAATAGCGCGTGGGAACAATGATTGTCGGTAAGCCTCTGTATTGGCTCTTATTTCTCGAATTTTCTCCCTCTGGTCACCACGCGAGACGTATGTAGGAGGAAATAACATGGCCGACTCTCCTCGGAAAGCGCTCTCTCGAGATTTCAATAGTAAATCTCTCAGTGATGCACAACGCCTCTCTTACAACGTTTGCCAATGGACTTTGTTGAGCATCTCCGTAAGGCTCCCGCGCTGGTTGAACGATTCCGTGATGAAACGCGCCACTATTCGTTGGATCTTCTCTATCTCTTCTATCAGTCCTATCTGTTAGGGATCCCAGACAGATGAACAATACTCAAGAATCGGTCGGACGAGCGCCATATACGCAACTTCCTTCGAGGATAAGTTACATTTCCTTAAGATTCTTCATATAAATCTGAGTCTGCCACCTGCTTTCCCCACTATTTGTTTTATGTGGTCATTCCACTTAATTTTGCCCTGGCTAGTAACTCTTAATATTTCACGGCAGTCATTTCGACTTTCGTACGACGATTGAAAGAATGGATCTATCATGAGATCTATCACGATGAAACAATTTCGGAAGGCCGAATTCAGTATTTCGGTCTTCTCCCTGTTGTCTTCTGTTTCGGTGCCAGTATGGTCACTGAGTGAATGAATAGATGATTTTGACCAACTTATTGATTTAACAAACAATCAAAACCTCTTACGGTTTTTGCTCGTCTAGATTGACAACGTTTAACTTTCAAAGTCACTAAACGCTTCTCTCATTGCTCTCCTTACGCTGATTTTCGCTTCGTTCAGCTTTTGTTTGTCAGCTAGGTTTTTACTTCTCTTGAATCTGAGATGAAGTTCTTTGTTTACGTAACCGTAACGCGGCTATTAAACCATCGTGGGACTTTCCCATCCCTTAAGACCCTACTCGGAACATACTTGTCTTCTTCTACGTTAACTGATTCGGTAAGTTTAAATCAGTTTGTTGGCAGGAGGTCTATGACGTTGCTCTCACGAGCTGGTTCTCTAAACATCTGCTCAAAGTAATTTTCGGACAAGACAACCAGAACAATGCCACACGGATCCCTGCCTCTGATCGGCTTGACTTACTTTACGGCGTAGCAAGTTCCAACATCACGAATATTTTATTCATATTTAATGCCATCTTTGTAACACACTAGCAACTTTCACCCTGTCGTCGTGTGTGCGACTTTCGCATAAGCTCATTCCTTTAGCCCTGAATGAATTGTGTGATGCACTGGATATTACGGATTTCTCTCCCATGAATATTTTCTCTCTCTTTGATTTCAACGAAACAACGTTGCAAAGTTGTTATCATCCGCATTACGTTCGTGTGTTATAAAGATTTTGAAATACATTTGTCGATATCACTCTACACAAGCCCATAATTTTAAGAACATTCCTCGCAGTCTCATTCTGTATCAGTTGCAAAAGTTTCGCATACTGCTACTCAAGTCATAACCGAGTGTTGTCGCAATAAGGAGTCAGCAGTGAATAACAGTCTCGTTGTTCAAAACAATAGCCAAGAGTTGGTCAGTAACTTCCCGATTTTTAGAAAAGAAACTGCTTGGACATTTACTTTCAACAGAAACAATAATTCACGGCTTCTGTCTTAAGTAGTTTGTGTAGGAATATGAAGGGGTGCTACGTGACTGTTTGTGTAGCATAGGATATTTATATAAATGAATGATCATGGATATTTCATGTATAACTTTCTGGACACAACAATGTGGATACATCTACTCGAATACGCGACTCATACGATAATAGTTGTAGGTGGCTTTATGTACCCTCGATATGTTGGCGAAGTACATGTTTAATTCCGGAGGTACGCATAAAATATCACTCGAAATTGTGCTAAACGCATTCTCTGAAAGTTATTTCGAGCAGTTAGTTCATGAGCCCACGTGAATAGTAAACGGCTGTGAAAACACACTTGACCTCTTAGCAACAATTAATCCTGCGTTAATAATGAGCATCAAAACCGATACAGAGAATAGCGAACACAGGGTTGTCGTAGCGGGATAGAATATTGTAATCCCAAAATTCTCCAAAAGTAAGCGAAAAATATACCTATTCACAAAAAGCAGAACAAAATTCACTTGACGCCTTCTTGAGGGACAATCGCCACCCATTCCAAATTAATAATATAAGTGTAGACCAGATGTGGCTTGAATTCAAAGAAATAGTATCGGCAGCAATTAAGAGATTTATACCAAATGAATTAACAAACGACGGAGCGGAACCTCCTTGGTACACAAAACAGGTTGAACACTGTTGCAGAAACAACGAAACAAACATACCAAATCTAAACAGACGCAAAGATTGGCGATCTTTTACAGAAGCTCGAAATTTAGTGCATACTTCAATGCGAGATACTTATAACAGTTTCCACAACGAAACTTTGTCTCGAAACCTGGCAGGGAATCCAAAGAGATTCTGGTCGTATGCGAAGTACGTTAGCGGCAAGAAACAATCAAGGCCTTCTCTACGCGATAGCAATGGAGACACTAACGAAGACAGTGTTGTCAAAGCAGTGGTACTAAACGCAGCCTTCCGAAATGCCTTCACAAAAGAAAACGAAATAATATTCCAGAATTCGAATCGAGAACAGCTGCCAACATGAGTAACGTAGAAGTAAATATCCTCGGAGTAGTGAAGCAACTTAAATCACTTAATTACAGGCCCATATCGTTAACATCGATAAGCAGCAGGATTTTGGAAGATATATTGCGTTCAAACATTAATTACCTCGAAGAAAACTGTCTATTGACATAGTCAACAAGGGTTTAGAAAACATCGTTCCTGTGAAAACAACTAGCTCTTTATTCACATGAAGCGTTCAGTGCTATTGACAAGGGATTTCAGATCGATTCCGTATTTCTGGATTTCCAGAAGGCTTTTGACACTGTGCCACACAAGCGGCTCGAAGTGAAATTGCGTGCTTATGGAATATCGTCTGTTATGTGACCGGATTTGTGATTTACTGTCAGAGAGGTTCCAGTTCGTAGTAACTGACGGAAATTCATCGAGTAAAATAGGAGTGATTTCTAGCGTTCCCCAGGGAAGTGTTATAGGCCTTTGCTGTTCCTAATCTATATAAACGATTTGGGAGACAGTCTGAGTAGCCGTCTTAGGTTGTTTGCAGATGACGCTGTCGTTTATCGACTAATAAAGTCATCAGAAGATCAAAACGAATTGCAAAACGATTTAGAAAAGATATATGAATGGTGCGAAAATTGGCAGTTGATCCTAAATAACGAAAAGTGTGAGGTCATCCACATGACTGCTAAAAGGAATTAGTTAATCTTCGGTAACTCGATAAATCAGTCTAATCTAAAAGCCGTAAATTCAACTAAATACCTAGGTATTACAATTACTTAAATTGGAGGAACACACAGAAAATGTAGTGGGGAAGGCTAACCAAAGATTACGTTTTATTGGCAGGACACTTCGCTTGTCCGTCCTGTTTTACAATACTACTACGCGGTGTGGGAATCTTACTAGATAGGACTGACGGAGTACATCGAAAAAGTTCAAAGAACGGCAGCACGTTTTGTCTTATCGCGAAATATGGGAGAGAGTGTCACAGAAATGATACAGGATTTGGGCTGGACATCATTAAAAGAAAGGCGTTTTTCGTTGCGACGGAATCTTCTAACGAAATTCCAGTCACCAACTTTCTCCTCCGAATGCAAAATATTTTGTTAACCCCGACCTACATAGGGAGAAACGATCACCACGATAAAATAAGGGAAATCAGGGCTCGTACGGAAAGATATAGGTGTTCATTCTTTCCGCGCGCTATAGGAGATTGGAATAATAGAGAATTGTGAAGGTGGTTCGATTACCCTCTGCCAGGCACTTAAATGTGTTTTGCAGAGTATCGATGTAGATGAAGATGTAGATGTAGATGTAGATGTAAATGTACTCAAATACTGTGCTGAAGAGTCTTGGCTATTGTTTCAAGTATACGAATGAAGGTGTAAAATTTCTTAAGATGTTTTCTAAAATTTACATTATTGCTTACTTTACGCTAAGAAAGGACCAAAATTACCTGTTCGATCAAAGTTGGTAATAAATTATGGATAAGTCACAGCTAATTAGATGTCGAGAAATGTATATGAGCTAGCTGACTGCGTGTCTCCATGAGGGGAATGCCTGTTTTGCATGCACTAATTCAAAAGCCAGTTTTGATACTCGTACAGGAAAGCTTCCAACATTCTCTAGCAAATAGGTTTAAATACTTTGTCACAAAAACTGACATGAAAAGCCCATTACTTCATCTTCCTTATCTATTTTACTTACTTACGATTTTTTATTTTTGGAAGGTATAGTAGAGACGTGTTCCTTACCATGTCCTATCTTGTACATTCCACCGCAGACGATGACAAAAATTGCAACCAGCTTGGCAGCGGTGAACAGATTCTGCACAGCTGTTGCCAACTTCACGCTGTAGCAGTTGATATATGCGATGATAACTGGAAAAGAAAAGACGCAACAACGACAAAGGTGAGATAGACTTTTAAAACAAGTAACCCACAACAGAGAAAATGACTTGTACTTCTAATCGCTACATGTAATAGCCTACAGTTTTTATACACTCTTGGAAATTGAAATAAGAACACCGTGAATTCATTGTCCCAGGAAGGGGAAACTTTATTGACAAATTCCTGGGGTCAGATACATCACATGATCACACTGACAGAACCACAGGCACATAGACACAGGCAACAGAGCATGCACAATGTCGGCACCATTACAGTGTATATCCACCTTTCGCAGCAATGCAGGCTGCTATTCTCCCATGGAGACGATCGTACAGATGCTGGATGTAGTCCTGTGGAACGGCTTGCCATGCCATTTCCACCTGGCGCCTCAGTTGGACCAGCGTTCGTGCTGGACGTGCAGACCGCGTGAGACGACGCCTCATCCAGTCCCAAACATGCTCAATTGGGGACAGATCCGGAGATCTTGCTGGTCAGGGTAGTTGACTTACACCTTGTAGAGCACGTTGGGTGGCACGGGATACATGCGGACGTGCATTGTCCTGTTGGAACAGCAAGTTCCCTTGCCGGTCTAGGAATGGTAGAACGATGGGTTCGATGACGGTTTGGATGTACCGTGCACTATTCAGTGTCCCCTCGACGATCACCAGAGGTGTACGGCCAGTGTAGGAGATCGCTCCCCACACCATGATGCTGGGTGTTGGCCCTGTGTGCCTCGGTCGTATGCAGTCCTGATTGTGGCGCTCACCTGCACGGCGCCAAACACGCATACGACCATCATTGGCACCAAGGCAGAAGCGACTCTCATTGCTGAAGACGACACGTCTCCATTCGTCCCTCCATTCACGCCTGTCGCGACACCACTGGAGGCGGGCTGCACGATGTTGGGGCGTGAGCGGAAGACGGCCTAGCGGTGTGCGGGACCGTAGCCCAGCTTCATGGAGACGGTTGCGAATGGTCCTCGCCGATACCCCAGGAGCAACAGTGTCCCTAATTTGCTGGGAAGTGGCGGTGCGGTCCCCTACGGCACTGCGTAGGAACCTACGGTCTTGGCGTGCATCCGTGAGTCGTTGCGGTCCGGCCCCATGTCGACGGGCACGTGCACCTTCCGCCGACCACTGGCGACAACATCGATGTACTGTGGAGACCTCCCGCCCCACGTGTTGAGCAATTCGGCGGTACGTCCACCCGGCCTCCCGCATGCCCACTATACGCCCTCGCTCAAAGTCCGTCAACTGCACATACGGTTCACGTCCACGCTGTCGCGGCATGCTACCAGTGTTAAAGACTGCGATGGAGCTCCGTATGCCACGGCAAACTGGCTGACACTGACGGCGGCGGTGCACAAATGCTGCGCAGCTAGTGCCATTCGACGGCCAATACCGCGGTTCCTGGTGTGTCCGCTGTGCCGTGCGTGTGATCATTGCTTGTACAGCCCTCTCGCAGTGTCCGGAGCAAGTATGGTGGGTCTGACACCTCGGTGTCAATGTGTTCTTTTTTCCATTTCCAGGAGTGTATATCAGATAATTTTTTAAAGTCTTTCACTACTCATACAGCATTATTGGAAAAATTACTTATTGTTGAATTTGAAATGAAACTGGAATTAATCCTATCGTAAAATATTCTCAAAATGATGTTTATCGGGGCATAAAAATGATGTAGATGAGGGTTACGGTCCGCAGCTCGTGGTCGTGCGGTAGCGTTCTCCGCTTCCCGCGCCCGGGTTCCCGGGTTCGATTCCCAGCGGGCTCAGGGATTTTCTCTGCCTCGTGATGACTGGGTGTTGTGTGATGTCCTTAGGTTAGTTAGGTTTAAGTAGTTCTAAGTTCCAGGGGGCTGATGACCATAGATGTTAAGTCCCATAGGGCTCAGAGCCATTTTGAGGGTTACGACCTGCCACTGACTTCAGTTTGAAACGTTGAGTACAAATTTATTTGGGGTGTACACTTGTTGATAAAGACCCCATCTAATTCGGCTCAAGTTTCGCCCATAACCCGTGAATGGGGAGTACGGCCACAATTTATTGCTGGTGTAAGACGACACCTAACGCGCCAACATGGCCGAATATGAAAGGATGAGCAGGACCTGTACCTTGACCTCCGGAATCTCCAGACCAAAATCCTCTGGATTTTTATGTCTGGGGTCATCTCAGAAATGAAGTGTACAGCAGTCTCCTTGGTACACTTGAACTGCAGCAAAGGCTTTTAAAGATTTACGAGATGACCTGGTGTGTTTAAATGAAACTCATTACAGGGACGAGTGCAGTATTAATGCAAATGCGAGGACGACACATGGGCCTCCTCCTTTGGAAAAATTGGAAATTTGTGGTAAGACCTTATGGGACCAAACTGCTGACGAGAACTTTTCACATTAAATATCAGTACTTTCAAAAGGGGGCACGAACGAATTATATAAAATGTGAACCGGAAAGAAGATCGTAAATCTGTCTTTAACCATCGACGGTCTTCCGTATGGCGGAAGTTATCGGTGGGTTCGCGTCGTTCGTGCGCCTCGTGGCAGTCTGCTTGCTCCTTCAAAAACTTGTAATGTCACGTCACTTGCTCGTGATGGACTGCTGAGTATCATGAAAACTGATCACCTGCTGCCGAAGATTCTGTTTGGAGAACGTCGACATGCGGCACTTTACACACTGGCACGTGGTCAAAGGTGGTGCGCCTGCCGACACAGAGACCTTTCTGGCGTGTAAACTTATTTCTCGTATCATGGTGAGGCCTTACGTCTTGTTTGAAACTGTACGCTGGGTTATTTTGAGGCGGCAGCCATATCAGAAGCACCTGTTGCAGGAACAACGTCTGCTTTGATTGCTGTCATTAGAAAGCGCAATAACGCTAATGATTTTAGGAGAGACGATTTTACCTTCATTATTGGCGCTTGCATTAGTGATACACATTCTTTTGGCCGCGAATGCGTGCTTAATTTAACTGAGGAAGGCTAACGTGGAAAAATCCGAATTCGGCAGACAGAAACTCAAAACTGACGTTTAGTGTAGTTTAAATGGTTATCACATTTTGTGTGGTTTAAATTTAGCAACATTTAGTTGGCGTACAAGTTTAAAGAAATCGTTTCGATAGCTCTGTTTACGTGTATTCCATTTTTCACCATACATTAACGACATATGGTGACTTTCGATTACGGGAAATTTACACTGAAGTGAGGTTAATTCGTTAATACATTTTTTTCGTCTGCCTCAGCCACGAGTTCACTGCGGGTGTTGTCTCTTCTACATGCAGAGAGATTGATATTTTGAAGAAATACTCTCTCGGTTGTTCCTGTTCAAGAGGCACGGGAATTGGCCGTCAACTTGTCCTTCTGCCCTCTGTCACACATATAAAATGAATTTCATTTTTTCAAGATCTGTCTTGTATGGAAATAATGCAAGTGTGCTTATGTCACCGAGTAATTGGTAGGATAACATAGTTATACGCTGTTTACTTCCTATCACAAAAACACTTACAGTATCTTTTTCAACATGTAATTTTGCACATTCCTTAAAAGCACAGACTGGTACGAAGACTGCTTTTTATTGGATGACGATATGACACAACGAAAAAAGTTAAGATGTGGGCTGATTTCATTCAATTCAGTAACACATGACGTGAAGGAACAGTCGACAAATGACTCCTGCCTATAAAGATAATACGATTAAGTGACAGATAATATAGCATGCCTGTCAAAATATGATTACATATACCGCTGCTCGTCAAATCATGAAGTACCACAAATGGTAGTGTCCGGTGACGAAAAGTTATTACACGAATAATTCAAACATATTGTTCCAAAATAATTGTTCCGTTTCTGACCAAAGTTTTCGGGAGGTTTTCGATGGTTGTAACATAAATGCCAAAAGTGGGTATCACATTTCAAGGTATTCCCAACTGTGGCTCTGTGCCGCACGAGCATCTTCAACAGCCCACTCTACGTTTAAGGATAGCGAATGAAAAGTAAAGAAAAATTGACAACGATCACGAACCAGCCAGCAACACGCCGGTGTCTAATATGTCATCAAGGTCCTACTGGACCTTTCCTGCCGTAAGTGCCTCGGCGTGCGCTTTATTTTTAAACCTAGACAATTCCGGTCTTGATTCAAAATTTTATCCGGTGCATGCACTGTCTCCTGTTTCTCAGTATTGTATTTTAACTGAACTCTGAGCCAAAACATATTTATATCGATTGTTTCTTTTGTATTTCCTGCCTTCATTCTACTTGTATTCCTAAAGAATGCCTGTGTTTGTTAAACTGAATAAAATATTTTGTCTCTTAAGAAACTGCCAATGTTAATTTACCAGTGCTAATATCGTTTGGGTTGAACGTTTAAATACTCCGTAAGTACATGTTACTAGGAAACGAAATCGAGTAGGGTCATCACAGAACGGTTTCTGACATTCTTCTGGAAAAACCACCCACAATATTCGTAATGGAGCTCATAAATACTCTGCATGGCTTGTTCTTGGTTAATGACTGCTACTAATGTTCTTTCCTTCGCGGAATTTAAGGCCAGAAAGTATATGGTATTTTTGCGCTGCCATGGACTTGCCGTTTGTTTGCTGAATGATGCGCGAGGTAACTATATGCGTATTTACCTTTCACTTAATCGTATAAGATCTGTTATCTGAAGTGAATGACGTGCTACTGAAGTTTCTGTGCTGTGTTCTATAGTAAAAAAGGAACTTCGTGAGCTACCGTAGCCAAAATAGTACGTTAAGTTTTATTTGTTGTGCACGCTACACTACACGATGCGTTACCGATTGCGCCAAGGCTTCTTCTTTAGGGAGCAGACAGTCTAGTGGAACTAGGCAACCCAGAGTGGTCTTAGTTTCAACTGGGAGCCCTCCTTTTTCCGCATTATGTCAGATAAATTGAACGACAATATGCAAGAGATTTCAATCAGGGAGAGAGAGTGCAGCATTTCTAAGACCCAGGCGACGTTGCCAGAATAATTGGCACTTACCTGAGATACAGATTTTCGTTTCAGTCGACCTGAACAGACATCCCTTCCGATGTTTAGTTGGTTTGAAATTTCAAGGTTTAAAGTGATTTTTTCTTGGCATGTTTGGATGTATGAATGCGTAACCAGAACCCAATGACTCCTAATAGCTCTATTCTTTTTACAAAATATGTGAGCAGTAAGTTCATTATGAGTTGCAAGTGATGGTAAAATTAAAAATGTACTTCTGTCTGTAAGTTACTCGTATATTTTAAACTCGGTCCTCCACCTAATACGATACGTGTCATAAGTTTATTTTCTCGAAACTGAGAGGTGGCAGTGATACGGTACTCAGAAGGCGTTCTATCTAGAAAAATATTTAACAACGTAATGGACCAGCGGCTCCGTTTTGTAGCTGGTGTACATATGTTTATTGAAGTAATTCAAAGAATTGAATTACTGTGATTAATGTGATATTGTACCACATGTAACTTATTTTACAGCTCGATTTTTTTTTTTTGAAAATAATTTTGAAGAAGCATAATTAGGCACGCCAAGGAAGTTGACAAGGTTCGACGGCAAGCTGTCAGAGCATTTGTGGTTAGAATTAGCAGAATAAGTTGGGGTATGTTCGTGCTGTCGAACTCCGTCATTATAACGAGGGGATCATCTGTGGTACTGGTTTCATTGCGTCACCTGAAATGTTCACTCATTGTGACCTTATGCTGGACGAAGGTCCAGAGGGTGACTCAAGGCACCATATAACCCCCTGCCAACCGCCGTAGATCCATACATACTGTTACTTTTGTGCTTCATGAATAATATTGGTAATACCTCAATATGGTGTGAAAATATCATGTTATCTGTTTTCACATTTGTATTGTGCTGACTCATACTTAATGATGATCGGAAATCTATAGATCATCACACTTCCGCATGAATATTCGGTTTGTACTGGGCGCACCAGTGTAACGAGAGTTCTGACGTTACTTGTGTTGCATTATTCTTTCTTTTCTTTGTGATCAACATCGTTAGCGTCTGGCGAATTTGACCATCGAGTTTTGGGTTTTAGCCGTGTCTATGCCGATGAAGTCTCGAAAGAACAAAGATTAGCATTTAGTGTCCCGTCGACAAAGTGGTCGTCGGAGACCGAGCACAAGCTCTGAATAGGGAAGGATGAGGAAGGAAATCCGCCGTGCCATTTCGAAGGAACCTTTCCAAAATTTTTCTAAAGTAATTTAGGAAAATCACGGAAAAAGAAGTCTAGATGGCCCGACGAGGATTTGAACGGTCATCCTCCCGAATGCGAATCCAGTACGAAATCTCGCCAAAGTCCTCTATGGTATCACGCCTCGTACATAGCATTCAATAGCGCTAGTTCGCTCTAGCAGTCCATCGTATTTTGAATGTGAGACTTACTTCGCATTTTACTCTTCGTACGTCTGGACATCTGCACAGAGCAAGATGTAATACACCAACTGGTGTATAGAAGATCAGATTACGAGATGACTGATGCAGAACACGGGTGGATAGTATTACCACGTCACGAAAGTCACGTATTGTGGAAAATAGGTGTCTGCGTCATTTTCATAACCAACCGCACATCTTAGAAACTAGCTGTAATCCCAGTTCTTCAGACTCTCCGTTAACTACTATTTCATTGTCGCTTGATGTGATAAATTCAGCCTCAAAAACCTGCTACAATTTTTTTAAGTTGAAAAATAATGCGAACTGGATGAGTATCTGAAACTGGGATTCATGGAGTGTCCATTACGTGACAGCCGTTCTGTTGCAGGCGTTATACTCCACACCAACACTTGGGCCCCCATGATAATATTTGGCAAGGGCCCATAATGACAAATTTATAACTCCATACGTAAAGATACATTAGTGTACATTCATATTGAGTTTGTCCACCCTGTGCCTTTGCGACGGTTAGAACACAGTTCCAATGACGTGTCTGAACATCGGTGCAGAATTGGCAGCCCATTATTCCTCAAGAGCCGAAACCAGAGAACTTACTGATGTTGGACGCTGGGGTCTGCAGTGAAGTCGACGTTATAACTCACACCAAAGGAGATCTACTGGGTTCAGGTCTGGACTCTGTTCAGGCCAGTCCATTACAGGTATGTTACTATCGTGTAATTACTCCGCCACAGGCCGTGCATTATGAAGAGGTGTTCGAGTATGTTGAAAGATGCAATCGCCATCCCCGAATTGCTCTTCAACAATGGGAAGCAACAAGGTGCTTAAAACATCAATGTAGGCCTGCGCTGTGATAGTGCCAGGCAAAACTACAAGGCGTGCAAGCCCCCTCCATGAAAACCGCGGCCACACCATAGCACCACTACCTCCGAATTTTACTGTTGGCACTACACGCGCTGGTAGATGAAGTTCACCGGGCCTTCGCCATACCCACACCCTACCATCGGATCGCCACATTGTTACCGTGATTCGTCACTCCACACAACGTTTTTTCACTGTTCAGTTATCCAATGTTTACGCTCTTTACACCAAGCGAAGCGTCATTTGGCATTTACCGGTGTGATGTGTGGCTAATGAACAGCCGCTCGACCATAAAATCCAAGTTTTCTCACCTCCCGCCTAACTGACGTAGTACTTGCAGTGAATCCTGATGCAGTTTGGAATTCCTGTGTGATGGTCTGGATGGATGTCTGCCTATTACAAATTAGGATCCCCTACAACTGTCGGCGGTCTGTGCCAGTCAACAGACCAGGTCAGGCCCCTACGCTTTTGTGCTCTACGTGACCCTTCAAGTTTCTATTTCACTCACACATCGGAAACAGTGGACCTGGGAATGTTTAGGAGTGTAGAAACCTCGCTTACAGACTTATGACACAAGTGACACCCAATCACCTGACCACGTTCGAAGTCCGTGAGTTCAGCGAAGCGCCCCATTTTGCTCTCTCACGATGTCTAATGACTGCTGAGGTCGCTGATATGGAGAACCTGGCAGTAGGTGGCAGCACAATGCACCTAATGTGAAAAACGTATGTTTCTGGAAATGTCCGGATACTGTTGATCACATAGTGTATAATTAAATAAAAGGAAGGTGAGTAGTATCCTGGCCAAACAACCCAGTCACGGAGGGACAAACACCTGGAGAGAACCTTCAACGAGGGTCATTACGCTTGTAAGTTTTTGGTGGAGAATGTACATCAAGTCGCTAATATCAGCAAGAGCAGGTTCAAAATGGTTCAAATGGCTCTGAGCACTATGGGACTTAACATCTATGGTCATCAGTCCCCTAGAACTTAAAACTACTTAAACCTAACTAACCTAAGGACATCACAAAACATCCAGTCATCACGAGGCAGAGAACAAGAGCACGTGTGAGGTCCCATTAAAGAGGTGAAATAGGCGGCGGGTTGAGGCTGTTGATGATCAAGACTCGCTGCTTGTGCATACTTCGGAAGTCTATTCTGACAGATAACCCGCGGTAGCTGCTGGTGTACTTGAGGTTGTGGTTGTTGCTGAGGCTGCTGAGTTGAGCTCAGCGGCTGTGTACGGACATCAGAGAGTTGGTAGACGTCCTGGGACGACGACCTAATGAGAGTTGTGTGCCGGGGAGTGCGTGAATTGGCAACAGCACCACGTTAGTAGGCGTGTAGTAAGTCTTTGTAGTCCGCCGGCCGAGGTGGCCGTGCGGTTCTGACGCTGCAGTCCGGAACCGCGGGGCTGCTACGGTCGCAGGTTCGAATCCTGCCTCGGGCATGGGTGTGTGTGATGTCCTTAGGTTAGTTAGGTTTAAGTAGTTCTAAGTTCTAGGGGACTTATGACCTAAGATGTTGAGTCCCATAGTGCTCAGAGCCATTTCAACCATTTTTTTGTAGTCCGGACACCCTTTACGGGGTGATTTTTTCCACTGTGTACAAACTCTAGGGATTGACCGATGAGAGGATACGGAACAAAAAATGTCTAATAAACTTTTGTCAGGAACTGCATGGTTTCCATGCTAAAGGCCATTTGTTCAGTCATACTTTGTTACAGAGACTGCCGTCTAATGCGCGCTGTTCCATGCAGCCACAGTTACAGTATGCATGGTTTCCTCCTAGAGGGTGGTACTATTCCTCATGCGTCATGCTCTAGAGCCTTCTCCTGCCATAGTAACTGGTAATATTGTGTCCGATTTACTTCTCTTGCTCACTCATCTTGTAGTGGATGCGAGACAGCGTTGTACACAATGGTTCTGCATGCGTGTCGAGAGCTTGCCGACATGATTAATTATGGAAAGGCAAATGGCAACGGGCGGCGGGCAGCAAAGAAGACCTATACCCACCGACAACAATCACAGCATTCAATGTTTGCAACAGTGTTTCGCCGCTTGTCTGAAACACGGTCGTTTCAGGAAGCAGGAAATCATGAAGGACGTATGCGAAATGTTTGGACACAAGGCTTGGAGGAAAATGTGATTAACACTGTGGAAGGCGACCGCAGTGTCAGTACCATGCAGTTGGCCCGCCAGTGCAGAGTAAGCCAGATGACCGGGTGGAACATTCTCCATGATAAATGTTACTACCCTATTCACTTACAGCGTGTGCAGGGCGTACTAGCGACAAACTTTCTACACTGGGAGCTGTTTTGTCACTGGTTTCTTCACCATGCTGCCACGATTCCGGGATTTGCTTCATCCGTCCTGTTCACAGATGAGGCCACCATTAGGCGTAGTGGTATCTTCAACATACGTAACTGTCATCTGTGGGATAGCAGAAGCCCCATGGCATGGTGACAGCGAATCATCAGCCTCGGTGCAGCCGGAATGTGTGGGGCGGGATAGCTGTCGACCGTATTTTGGGGCCAGTCTTCCTTCCACGTCGCCTAACAGGCTGGAACTATCGGCGTTTCTTGCGGGTGACTGTCTCCCCTGCTGGAAGAAGTGCCATTGATGATTCGAAGGGTTCTGTGGCTGCTACATGATGGTGCTCCAGCCCACTTTGCGTTAACGTCCGGACGCATCTCAATCGCGTCTTCCCTGCTCGATGGATAGGACGAGGAGGTGCAGTTGTATGGCGTGCGATTTTTGGTTATGGGGCCATCTGAAAAGTATCGTGTATACAGAACCCATTCCAGATGTGGAGACACAGGAGCAGCTTATTCATGCTGCCTTTTTTCCACTGTTCGAATGCAGCCTGGAGCCAGGCCCTACCAGCTAGCTCGCGTTCTCCGCGTCTGGTCAAGACTGCCAGGACAAAACCACACACTGCGACCAAAAAACGGGATGTTCCACCGCTTAAATTTGCGATAGACTCACCATTCACTAGGGAGCCGTCAATCTCCCCTCCCCCCCCCCCCTCCCGACGAAAACAGAAACAGACATTACGACTGATCGTTAATCAAGATGGTGCATTTGCCAGCCTGTTCAAAATGATGCTATCAGCCAGTAAGCTAGTCCTCTCCGTATTTTAGACCTGAAGAAATGGGACGTCAGACCACCATTACCAACCCATCATTACCTATTGTTCAACTTCCGACGTCACAAGACACCAATTCTCACGTAGCAGAGGTCAGCCTCCCTCACGTCGATGCCGTTCCTGATGATGACGACGAATGTGGATTGATTGAGACCGTGGAACAAGGTGTTGATGTCATGACTGACATGCCGGAGCAGGAAACCGCCGAAGAAGAAGATTTTTTCATGGTGCAATGTAAACGTCACCTCAAATGTGGGTCGCCTCCACGTGACTCGAACCCTCGCAAACGGCGGACAAACGTACCGTCGTTGAGAACCTCCTTCCCCGCTGCAGATTCACGCCGACAATTCACCTGCCCCTCAACAGGAAACCAGACTGGCGTCCCACAGGAACCTGCAGCGGCCGCCAGTTACCATTTACTCTACTGCAGACTACTTTGAATTAAACGCGGCGTTGAAAGGGCCCCCTCAAGGCTGTTTATCAAGGAAACATGGTCAAGTATCATTTAACTACCTTTACCGACCAACGGAAAGCTTTTCTCCAACACCATCAACTTGATTTCTACACGCACTAGCCACCAGAAGAAAAGCGATTATAGGTTGTCTTGTAGTGTCTTCCGGCGCAAGTTCCAGTTGACGTCTTGACCAGAGAAATCCGAGGAAAATGTTTTCCTGCAGCTACTGTGTACCAATATATATATAAAAAAAACGGGAGAGCCTGTTCCAGGACTCCTTCCCATTTACATTATTATCTGACTGCCAGAGGAAATCAATGACCGAATTTACAATCTGCAATATGTACTTGATACTAGAATGTGGCTTGAAGACTATAGAGGGTGTTACAAAAAGGTACTGCCAAACTTTCAGGAAACATTCCTCACGCACAAATAAAGAAAAGATGTTATGTGGGCATCTGTCCGGAAACGCTTAATTTCCATGTTAGAGCTCATTTTAGTTTGTTCTTCCACCTACGCTCAATGGAGCACGCTATCATGATTTCATAGGGGATACTCTACCTGTGCTGCTAGAACATGGGCCTTTACAAGTACGACACAACATGGTGTTCATGCACGATGGAGCTCCTGCACATTTCAGTCGGAGTGTTCGTACGCTTCTCAACAACAGATTCGGTGACTGATGGATTGGTAGAGGCGGACCAATTCCATGACCTCCACGCTCTCCTCACCTCAACCCTCTTGACTTTCATTTATAGGGGCATGTGAATACTCTTGTCTACGCAACCCCGGTACCAAATGTAGAGACTCTTCGTGCTCGTATTGTGGACGGCTGTGATACAATACGCCATTCTCCAGGGCTGCATCAGCGCATCAGGGATTCCATGCGACGGAGGGTGGATGCATGTATCCTCGCTAACGGAGGACATTTTGAACATTTCCAGTAACAAAGTGTTTGAAGTCACGCTGGTACGTTCTGTTGTTGTGTGTTTCCATTCTATGATTAATGTGATTTGAAGAGAAGTAATAAAATGACCTCTAACATGGAAAGTAAGCGTTTCCGGACACATGTCCACATAACATATTTTCTTTCTTTGTGTGTGAGGTATGTTTCCTGAAAGTTTGGCCGTACCTCTTTGTAACACCCTGTATACCGAAGGAGGGGCCCATTCAGTGTAAACGTTTGAGCATACAGCGAATTATTGCCACCTTCAGCCAAGGTATGTAAGGTGTGCCAGAACCACTACCTTGAGACTGCATCCTGCCATGGACTGAGGAGGAGAAATGCCGTAATTGTGAACAAAAATGGTTCAAATGGCTCTGAGCACTATGGGACTTAACTTCTGTGGTCATCGGTCCCCTAGAACTTAGAACTACATAAATCTAACTAACCTAAGGACATCACACACACCCATGCCCGAGGCAGGATCCGAACCTGCGACCGTAGCGATCGCGCGGTTCCAGACTGCCACTCCGGCCGGCTTTGTGAACAGCACCAAATTCTTCTCATAAAGGTTGATTTTTTCCACCGTGTACAAACTCTAGCCATCGATCGATGAGAGGACGTGGAGCAAAGAAGATATAATGAACTTATGTCCGGGAATGCATGGTTTCTATGCTAGAGACCATTTATTCAATCATACATTGTTACAGAGACTGCGGTCTCGTACTCGCTGTACCATGCTGTTAGTTACAGTATGTGCTGAAAATGCTTTCGATGTGTCTCAACGCATGCGTGTACCCGCCGTAGCATGTTCTGTCTCACACCTTCCCTAAGGGCCTGGAGCCAGCCATTCCATACCAGAAGGCTAGCCCAGACTACCACACCGCAGCAGATGATGATGGTGATGATGATGATGACGAGTAAACAAGTCCGCAGCGTGGCAGGCGGAACAACGCGATAAGGAAAACAATTCTTAGCGAGGAGCAATTGAACACCGGATTCTAACCGACAAGTGTGCCGACAACACAATACTCCCCGCCTCCTTTTACGTTGGTGAGGCCGCCTCTCGTCGTGGTCAATTCTGCATTACATAGGTGCCTCCGGATACTTTTGATCAGATAGCGGTATTATAAATAATGACAGAATTTAAGTTTAACGTGTTTGCAACCTACAAAAACTCCTTAAAACGGTTCATACTTCAAGTTCATTATGTCAACCTGAGCTATGTCGTTTGCCATGAGGATATGAAAGCACAACGAGCGGCCGGTCCATATGTGTGCTTAGGCTTCCGTTGCCACTTTGTTCCAATGGACTCTTGTTTATAGCTGCCGGAAAAGCGGACGCGTGGCCGGAGCCCCAATAAACACACAGACAGGGTCGTGACCGCGACTGAATAACCACGGCTCGCCTGGAGTCTTCGCCTGCCACTTCGCTCATTTGTGTCTCGCTGCCCAGATGAGCAACTCTAGCACAATAAATGAGCTAGGCTGCATCAGCTATACGCTAGTTGATGCTAGTTCTGTGCTCGGCTCTAGAGAGGCTAGCTGCTCCACGGGAACAGCTGCATTGATTTTCCGAGGATGGTCCCACAGGAGGAAGTCACCGCTTTATTCCTCCAATCTATTATCCAAGCTTCATAGGCACTACCGCAATGTGACGTAGGTGGTTTGTAGTGTAAAACGTAATATGACCCACAGAGCATCTTAAAATTGTAAAAAAAACTATGATTCATTTCTCACAAGCAAATGTAGACATGTCTTTGACAGTATTTGTCCATTAAGATTAGATTAGACATGTCTGTGATGCATCTTTCATTTGAAATCTGAATTCTACGGCAAATGTTGATGGCTGTGAGACAATGAAGTATGCTGCGCTAGTATAATGCATTAATTGGCATAAATTAAGTGAAAAGTGTCTAATGTGATACCCGTAAGTATAAGTCAGTGATAAAAATGTGTGAGGTTTTACAAGCGATATTGAGAAAAGCGAGTTCTTTAGCTGTTATAATTTGACTTTCCACAATGGGTGCTGCAAGCAGTGGTACGCTTCGGTTTTTGTACTACTAAAAAAAAACACAAACTTTCCTTAACACACAGACCTTGTAGTTTCGGGTAACATTCAAAATGTCGAGAAACAACAATGTAAATTCAAATATAGCCATATGATCACAAACCTAACGTGTTTGTGACTAAGTGTGACTTCTTGCAGCAATGATATATTATTTCTTTCTGGTTTGTAAGTATTCATAAATATAAATTTTTTTGGTATCTAGCGTTTTGAGTCTGAAGGTTGTTTAGATACAAATGATATTGCTAACGCAACAAATTCATTGGTGCAATAGAAGCGAGAATTCCATGTTTTAGTACCACGGAATGATCGTTGTAAACTCTCAGTACTTCGTAGAATTAGAAGCGCAGAACTTCCTAACTCAGAGAAACATGTATATCTCAGTAAGAAAGTCAACCGACACGCCATCGTACTTTATTTTGAGTATTATTAGTCTTCGACTAAAATAAAATACAGTGAGCTTAAAAATCTCGAACAGTTATACGTATGAAGTGATATAAGCTGCTTTGCTACACCGAGGATATCTACTTCTATGTTTCTCATCTTCGCAGCTGTTCTTGACTGGAATTCAACAATATTTACTTCGTCTTATTTGGTGAAGGAGTTTCGGAAAACTGTGTTTAATAACTCTGCTTTAGTGGCACTGTCATCAGTGACTTCACCGTTGTTATCGCGCAGTGAAGGTAGTGATTGCGTCTTGCCACTGGTGTGCTTTATATAAGACCAGAATCTCTTTGGGTTTTCTACCATAATCCGAGACAGAGTTTTATATTTCGAACTTTTGCAAAACTTTGCCAATCTTGGGGATTTTGCGTTTTTTAAAATTTCGCATGCTTTTTTCGTTGCTTCTGCAACAGCAATCTGACCCGTTTTGTGTACCATAGGGGATCAGTACCATCACTTATTAAGTTATGTGGTATATATATCTCAATTGCCATCGATACTATCTCTTTGAAATCATTCCACATCTTTTCTACACTTACGTGATCAGATCAAAAGGAGTGAAAACTGTCTCTTAAAAAGGCGTTAGGAGCATTTTTATTAGCTTTTTTAAATAGATGTACTTTGCATTTCTTTTTGATGGTTATGGGTGTTACGGTATTCAGCCTAGTAGCAACTGCCTTATGGTCGCTAACCTCTGTATTCGTCATGGTACTCCCTACTTGTCCAGGATTATTTGTTGCTAAGAGGTCAAGTATGCTTTCGCAACCATTTACGCTTCGAGTGGGCTCATGAAATAGCTGTTCAAAATAATTTTCTGAGAAAGCATTCAGTACAATTTCGGATGACGTTTTATGTCTGCCGCCGGCTTTAAACGTATAATTTTTCTAGCGTATCCGGTGTAGGTCCAATACGTCTAGCGCGCAGACAGGTTGGTTGCAGGGCCTCCACTGGCCTCTTCACCAACACACAACCACCTCTAACACCGAGGCAGAACCAGCTTTCATAAGTGAAATGCACGCTACAAGGCGCCTGGATCATAGCTGTCCCTGAAGTAATCAATTTGCAACAGTTCCTTGTGTCACTATGGTGCCAGCTGTTGCTCAGATTGGTGTTGCAGATCCAGTTCTATGTGCCAGAGCCATACGCCGAACACGATGGTCTTCCCTCTTGGTAGTGCCACGTGGCCATCCAGAGCCCTGTCTTCTTGCGACCGCACATACCCCGGACTACCACTGCTAGCAATCATGCACAATGGCTACATTCCTGTCAAGTCTTTCTGCAGTATCGCAGAAGGAACATCGAGCTTTTCGTAACCCTATTACACTACCTCGTTTAAACTCAGTGAGGTGCTGATAATGGCTTCTTTGTCACCATAAAAGGATTCTTGACTAACACCAACTCTTCACGTGCAATCTCAAAAATAACTAATGCTCACGACTCTTTTTTTTACTTTACTGAGTTTCGATTCCCCCCCGAAGGGGGAGGGCTGGCAGAAGCTTAGTACACCGCTCTTCAGCCTACATAATTTGTTTTAAAAAATGAAGATAATAAATAATAAAAGCAGGTGATAAAATTGGGGCTTAAATGTTAAAATGGCGGAAAATTGTGGAACTTAAAACATAAAACAAAGGGTTGATGATGCTAATAAAATACACAGGAGACAGACAGGAAAAATAACAGACAGACAATTAAAAAATTGGCCACAGTCTGGTTTCTGTTCGCAAGGGATATAAAAATCGCACCCAGCGACAGCATGATTTCTGTTCGCAACACTTTGGAATGACGCACAACACTGAACACTCACTTGAACACTGCACTAAAAAGTTGGCACAAATATGACAGGGGTGGGGGGAGGGGGAAGGAGCCGACGGAGGACGTGGACTCATAAGAGAGGGGGGAGCTGGGCAGACGCAAGAGGGAGTGGGGAAAGGCAGAGGAGGCGAATGCAAAAGGATTTGGGGGGGAGGGGGGGAGAAGGGAGGCAGAGTGAGGTTAGGTGGGGAGAAAACAGAATGGAAGGGCGGGAAGAGCGAGGCGGGGGAAGGACAGAGGAAAGGAGGGGGAGATGAGGAGTGGATAGGAGGGATAAATGGAGGGAGAGAGGGCATCATCTGGGAGGGGGAGTTGATGGAAGCCACCTTGGGAAAGGAGATGAAGGGTGTAGAGATGGAGGGCAGGGGGGATACAACAGTGAAGGCATGGCAGGGGGCGGAGATGGGAGAGGAGAGGAGCAACCAGGGGGTGAGGGGGATCAAGGGGCGTGAGGTGTAGAGTATGCAGATATGTTCGAGGAATAGGAGCAGATGGGGGAAAGGAATCAGGTAGTAGAGGATCTGCGTTGGGGACGGGAGGCGTATAAGGAAGGCGAGGCGAAGTGACGCTCACGACCGTTACAGCGTGTATTTAAAGCAAACTTGATTTGAATCCTCATAGTGGCGCTGCTAGCGCCCCTCTTATGCAACTGGCGCGAAATTTGAACAGACATCATCTTTCAGATGTAGAAATACAGCTACCAACTTTCCTTGTTGGTGGTGAGATTCTTTTCCCCACCAGTGTATTTGGTGTGATGAATGGCAACTTGCTCTAAATGAAGATAAATGTAAGTTAATGCAAATGAGTAGGAAAACCATCCTGTAGTGGTCGAATACAGTATTCGTGCTGTACTGCCTTACACAGTCACGTCGATTAAATATCTAGGGGTAACGTTGCAAAGCGATATTAAAAGGAATGAGAACGTAAGTTTGGTGGAAGGAAAGGCGAATGCTCGGCTTCGGTTTATTGGGAGAATTTTAGGGAAGTGTAGATCACCTACGAAGGAGAAGAAGTGTAGAACACAAGAGCTATCCGTTCATGAGCACTGCTCGAGTGCTTGTAATGACCACCATGTCTGATTAAAGGAAGACATCCAGGCAATTCAGAGACGTGCTGCTATTATACGTTCGTTACCGGTAGGTTCGATCAACATGCGAGTGTTACGGTAAGCTTCATGAAGGCAAATGGGAATCACTGGAAAGAAGACGAAATTCATTTCGCGAAACGCTATTGAGAAAATTTAGAGCATTGACATTTGTAGCCGGCCGGTGTGGCCGAGCTGTTCTAGAGGCTTCAGTCTGGAACCGCGCGACCGCTACGGTGTCAGGTTCGAATCCTGCCTCGGGCATGGACGTGTGTGGTGTCCTTAGGTTAGTTAGATTTAAGTAGTTCTAAGTTCTAGGGCACTGATGACCTCAGATGTTAAGTCCCATAGTGTTCAGAGCCATTTGAACCATTTTGACATTTGTAGCTGACTGCAAGACGATTCTACTGCCATAAGAAGTGGGAAGACAACATAAGAGAAATTACGGCTCATACGGAGTCATATAGACAGTCGTTTGTCCCTCGCTCCATTTACGAGTGGACCAGGAAAGAAAATTCCTGGTAGTGGTGAAAGTTACCCTCCCTCATGCACGGTACGGTGCTTTGCGCAGTACGTATGTAAATTTAGATATAAAGGTGACACGGATGTAAACAGTCTTCTTCTCTACAGACTATCACACGGGATGAGGATTTGTGATAAACTTAGCAGCAGCTTCATTAACGTTGTCGACAGTGTATTGTGGCCAATATAGATTACTTTGGAGCTGAATAAAACACTCAGTCAATTTTTAGACACGTATTTTATGTCACTATTTTACAGAAAAAATGCAAACAATGTATGTTTTAAAGTATCAGATTAAAATTAAATGTTAAAGTGTGCGAGTTCCCAAATACTCCTGACACACATTTCAACGAGAAAAATATTGTGTAGTCTCAGGTTAGGAAATTACACTGTTACACCCAAACTGATTTAGAAAACCACCAAAAACAGTTACTAAAATGCACAGATAGATATGACTCCAATTTTGACTGCTGCACTATCTAGCATGGTAGTAACAGTACAATAGGATACTGTAAATAAGAGTCTCTACTACACAGAGAGACCTTCTACGCATACGTCTGAAAGAAGTCGCGATATTATTTTTATCGTCGTACACTTTCAAACTTCCTGGAAATGACTTTCGATCGGGCGTTGTAAGAACGCGCCGTAACAAATTTGCTCGTTTCGCAGAATTCTCTATAGAAGTAATATTTCGAAGAAAAACGTAGTCACGCATGTTTCACATCATATACTAATTTTTGTTGCCCATTTTTTGGCATTTCAGAACTTGCATTTCTGAATAAGTAAGGACGAGCACTGATCTTTCTATCAGTCGATATACAGCCGTTATGTTATATAGAGCTCTTTGCAAATCGAGGACTACACATCACTGTATGAAATAACTTTAAAAAATAGGGCATGTTATGTACTAACTAGTTTTGCGTGCGTTTTTTGATAGCAGTCACAGTTTCTGCTGCCCGCATCAGCCAATCTCGGTGGCTTTCGTTCGAGTACGTTGTACATGAAACCTTGCGTGACAACGTGCGCAGCTGTAGTTCTGTACGGTGTGTTGGAACGAACTGCACGAAAAGAGTGCCAGCATTACTGTACTCGATGTAATGGAGTCCTTAATATTGTCCTGCAGTGTTGTAACATATAATTGCAATTATTACTTGCTTACAACACATGTAACTGTGAGGTGATGTTTACTAGGTAGATACACTCGTGAGCTCCCTCCACGCCCCAAAAGGAATGTAGGGAAATCACCTAAAAGTGATACACAGACAGGTCTGCGAACCACGCTGGATTTGTTTCAAGGACTGCGGTGCTCAGGCTGATGTCATGTTCTTCGATTTCAGGAAGGCATTTGATACAGTTCCGCTCCTTCGTTTAGTAAAACAAACTACAAGTTCACCGAGTATCGGGACAGATTTGTAACCGGATTCAAGACATTCTTGCAGACAAAACGCAACAAGTCGCTGTCAACGGAATAAGCTTGACTAATGAAAATATATCAGGAGTAAAATTACAATGAAATGAATACAGGCGTTGATATAAGTCAACGGGGACAGTTGAAAATGTGTGCCCAGACCGGGACTCGAAAACGGCATCTCCTGCTTACATCGTATACGCTCTATCCATCTTTTTTTTTCTTTCGTTTTGTTCGATGTAGTTAGTTGCATTTTTCTGGGCGGACGTCACAAGACATCCGTTCAAGTTGATCGTTGATGCCTTGACTCAGTTCTTTTATTACAGTAACTACGCAGCCCTCTGATCAAACACGCTGAGCTACCGTGACGGCTACAGAGCCAACGAGGACACAGAGGATAGTACATTACCAACTTATTGTCCCGCACTATATTCATGGTATCTGTTCTTTCGGACATGTCGGAAAGGACACATACCATCTTCATATATATATATATATATATATATATATATATATATATATATATATATATATATATACACTCCTGGAAATTGAAATAAGAACACCGTGAATTCATTGTCCCAGGAAGGGGAAACTTTATTGACACATTCCTGGGGTCAGATACATCACATGATCACACTGACAGAACCACAGGCTCATCAACACAGGCAACAGAGCATGCACAATGTCGGCACTAGTACAGTGTATATCCACCTTTCGCAGCAATGCAGGCTGCTATTCTCCCATGGAGACGATCGTAGACATGCTGGATGTAGTCCTGTGGAACGGCTTGCCATGCCATTTCCACCTGGCGCCTCAGTTGGACCAGCGTTCGTGCTGGACGTGCAGACCGCGTGAGACGACGCTTCATCCAGTCCCAAACATGCTCAATGGGGGACAGATCCGGAGATCTTGCTGCCCAGGGTAGTTGACTTACACCTTGTAGAGCACGTTGGGTGGCACGGGATACATGCGGACGTGCATTGTCCTGTTGGAACAGCAAGTTCCCTTGCCGGTCTAGGAATGGTAGAACGATGGGTTCGATGACGGTTTGGATGTACCGTGCACTATTCAGTGTCCCCTCGACGATCACCAGAGGTGTACGGCCAGTGTAGGAGATCGCTCCCCACACCATGATGCCGGGTGTTGGCCCTGTGTGCCTCGGTCGTATGCAGTCCTGATTGTGGCGCTCACCTGCACGGCGCCAAACACGCATACGACCATCATTGGCACCAAGGCAGAAGCGACTCTCATCGCTGAAGACGACACGTCTCCATTCGTCCCTCCATTCACGCCTGTCGTGACACCACTGGAGGCGCGCTGCACGATGTTGGGGCGTGAGCGGAAGACGGCCTAACGGTGTGCGGGACCGTAGCCCAGCTTCATGGAGACGGTAACGAATGGTCCTCGCCGATACCCCAGGAGCAACAGTGTCCCTAATTTGCTGGGAAGTGGCGGTGCGGTCCCCTATGGCACTGCGTAGGATCCTACGGTCTTGGCGTGCATCCGTGCGTCGCTGCGGTCCGGTCCCAGATTGACGGGCACGTGCACCTTCCGCCGACCACTGGCGACAACATCGATGTACTGTGGAGACCTCACGCCCCACGTGTTGAGCAATTCGGCGGTACGTCCACCCGGCCTCCCGCATGCCCACTATACGCCCTCGCTCAAAGTCCGTCAACTGCACATACGGTTCACGTCCACGCTGTCGCGGCATGCTACCAGACTGCGATGGAGCTCCGTATGACACGGCAAACTGGCTGACACTGACGGCGGCGGTGCACAAATGCTGCGCAGCTAGCGCCATTCGACGGCCAACACCGCGGTTCCTGGTGTGTCCGCTGTGCCGTGCGTGTGATCATTGCTTGTACAGCCCTCTCGCAGTGTCCGGAGAAAGTGTGGTGGGTCTGACACACCGGTGTCAATGTGTTCTTTTTTCCATTATATATATATATATATATATATATATATATATATATATATATATATATATATATATATATATATATATATAGGAGTACTTCAAAGGCCGGACGGTGTGGCCGAGCGGTTCTAGGAGCTTCAGTCTGGAACCGCGCGACCGCTACGATCGCAGGTTGGAATCCTGCCTCGGGCATGGATGTGTGTGATGTCCTTAGGTTAGTTAGGTTTAAGTAGTTCTGAGTTCTAGTGGACTGATGACCTCAGATGTTAAATCCCATAGTGTTCAGAGCCATTTGAACCATTTGAATCAGTGTTTCAAAGAAGTGTGATAGGGCCTTTACTGTTTACAATATACATAAATAATCTAGCTGATAACGTCGGAAGCTGCAGCAAGCTGTTTTCAGATGATGCGGTTGTCTGAAACAATGCAGCAACGTCAGAGGACTTGTACTGAACAGCAGAAGGAGCTGCAAACCTGTAGAGGAAGCGCAGGGAATTGGGAGCTGACCCTGGACGTAAACTGGTGGTTATAATTAAACTTTCCCTATTTAACACGTTATAACACGGAAACTAATTACCGTACGAGTACCAGACTTGGTATCATTAATGTCCAGAGTATGGGGTACATGATTTTGATGCGTCACAGGCCCACTGTCCAGTTCCAACTATGGTCACCAGGTGCCGTGATCAGTCATTGCGATTCATAGTCTCACATACCAAACCAGTCGCAGTGCACTTGTTGAGGTATCAACATTAGCTTGGGCAAAAGCAGTAGGGTGAAGCTCTATTATCAAAACAGTAATGCTGTAGCTGCACTTCGAGAATACCGTCAGCTGAAAGAATTATGGAAGGGTCCTCTTTCTCCACATGCTGTGCGGAGCATGATGAAGAAGTTCGAATCCACTGGAGAACTGGGCGTCGCTCCCGGGAAGAGGCCGACGACCGGTTGCACCGCAGGCGGCTGATGAAATCGCTGTTTCTGTGGCAGACAACGCTGCGCGCAATTCCCGACGGTCAGGCACTGCGCGTGCTCTGTCATGACTGTTGAACATCCCGTGGTCCACTGTATTGAAGGTGCTTCGAACCATTCTCAAATGGTATCCGTACAAGATCCATATCGTACAGCAGCTTGCAGCACAGGACGCACAACGATGTGTTGACTTTGCTCTTCACTTTCTCGCAAGGGTAGAAGTTGACGATGGCTGGTCCTGGACCATCCTATGGACAGACGAAGCACATTTTTCTCTGATGGGTGAGGTGAGCATACAGAACTGCCGAGTATGGGGATCCTCACCTCCAGTCACTGCGCATGGATTTCCTCTGTATGGTGAACGTGTCACCGTGTGGTGTGGCTTCACGGCCACGTTCATCATTGGTCCATTCTTTTTTGAACAGGTTGGGACTCAAGAACCAAAGACGTGAAATGTGACTGGCCAGTGTTATTGTGATATGCTTCGCCAGCATGTCATATCCGCCCTACAGCTAACGGACGCATTGACCTAAACAGTTTTCATCGAAGATGGCGCCCCACTGCACATCGCTCGTAAAGTTCACCTGCTTCTCCGAAACACATTTGGAAACGATCGAAGAATCATCCGACCGTTTCTAAATGCTTGGCCGGCACGATCACCTGATCTCACGCCCTGTGATTTCTGGTTGTGGGGCTACCTGAAGGACAGGGTTTACCAGGGGAACATAAACACATGTGCTGATCTGAAGCGCAGCATATCGAGAGCGGTAGCCAGTATACCTACGGACAAGCTTCGTTCTGCTGTGCAGAATGCAATCCTGTATTTCAGACTCTTCTGGACACTGATGGGCGCCATATTAAGCCCATTTTGATAGACCGTAGCAGCACATTAAAAGTGTTTCAATTGAATCAATTCTGCATTATTTCTCTTTCCCATGTCCTTGACATTAATGCTACCATGTTTGGTCCTCGTACGATAATTAGTTTCCGTGTTATAACGTGTTAAATAGCGTAAGTTTAATTATAACCACCCAGTGTATGGGAACAAATCCACTATTGTACAATTACACTAGTGGTGAAAAATTGCTGCAAACAGTAACTAGTACTAGCTGATACCGCCTCTTCGTCTTTCTACACTATTGGCCATTAAAATTGCTACACCAAGAAAAAATGCAGATGATAAACGGGTATTCATTGGACAAATATATTATACTGCAACTGACATGTGATTACGTTTTCACGCAATTTGGGTTCACAGATCCTGAGAAGTCAGTACCCAGAACAACCACCTCTCGCCGTAATAACGGCCTTGATACACCTGGCCATGAAATCAAACAGAGCTTGGATGGCGTGTACAAGTACAGCTGCCCATGCAGCTTCAACACGATACCACAGTTCATCAAGGATAGTGATTGGCGTATGGTGACGAGCCAGTTGCTCGGCCACCATTGACCAGACGTTTTCAATTGGTGGGAGGTCTGGAGAATGTGCTCGCCAGGGCAGCAGTTGAACATTTTCTGTATCCAGAAAGGCCCGTACAGGACCTGCAACATGCGGTCGCGCATTATCCTGCTGAAATGTAGGGTTTCGCAGGGATCGAATGAAGGGTAGAACCACGGATCGTAACACATCTGAAATGTAACGTCCACTGTTCAAAGTGCCGTCAATGCGAACAAGAGGTGACCGAAACGTGTAACCAATGGCACCCCATACCATCACGCCGGGTGATACGCCAGTATGGCGATGACGATTGCACGCTTCCAATGTGCGTTCACCGCGAAGTCGCCAAACACGGATGCGACCATCATGATGCTGTAAATAGAACCTGGATTCATCCGAAAATATGACGTTTTACCATTCGTGCACCCAGGTTCGTCGTTGAGTACACCATCGCAGGCGCTCCTATCTCTCCTGCAGCGTCAAGGATAACCGCAGCCATGGTCTCCAAGCTCATAGTCCATGCTGCTGCAAACGTCGTCGAACTGTTCGTACAGATGGTTGCTGTCTTGCAAACGGCCCCATCTGTTGACTCAGGGATCGAGACGTGGCTGCACAATCCGTTACAGCCATGCGGATGAGATGCCTGTCATCTCGACTGCTAGTGATACGAGGCCGTTGGGATCCAGCACGGCGTTCCGTATTAGCCTCCTGAACCCACCGATTCCATATTCTGCTAACAGTCATTGGATCTCGACCAACGTGAGCAGCAATGTCGCGATACGATAAATGTAACGTTTTCAATGATGAGTGCGGTTTTAAATTGCTGGATTTTTATGTTATTCTGCACCTCCAGTCAACACACAGTGACAGGCAGACCACGACAATTTTACCTCTATGTATAATGGTTAATCATACTTACAAGTGACGACCTAACATGTTATCAGTGCCACCAAGGTCGCTCCCTCTCTTCAAAGACTGCAGCAACAGGTTGAGGAAATCCGATGGAGAACCACAGCCTTGAATCTCGTTTTAAGGTTACTGTTGTTACAGCCCGTCCGAATACCGATATGAGGATAGGAACCTTGGGAGCAATAGCATCGGGGAGTTGTGAGAATAAGTAAAACTGCATATCTGGCCACAACAATGAATGTGTTTTTCCCTATGTTTTAATGCCGTGGGCAGTACGAGTCGGTCAGCAGAGTCATTGGCGAGCGGTCGTAGAGACTGACTGTACAGGGTGGTCGCGAGTACTTTGCTGAGATAAGTCGCTTGCGTATAATAGGTGGCGGGAAATAGTTAGCGATATAATTAAACTGCTCACCTGATAGCTCAGTTAAAGTAGTAGGATACAGTATTCTGTAAGAAAGCTAACAGCAACAAGAAATGACGATTGTCAATCGGAAACCTCGCGTACCATGATTACCTTCATTAGCTCCATACTTAACAATCATATACAACCGTTCGCTCGACGAAAGATCCGTACCCAAAAACTGGAAAGTTGCTCAGGTCACACCAATATTCAAGAAAGGTAGTAGGAGTAATCCACTAAATTATAGGCCCATATCGTTAACGTCGATATGCAGCAGGATTTTAGAACATATGTTTTGGCACACAGTCAACATGGGTTTAGAAAACATCGTTCCTGTGAAATACAACTAGCTCTTTATTCACATGAAGTGCTGAGTGCTATTGACAAGGGATTTCAGATCGATTCCGTATTCCTGGATTTCCAGAAAGCTTTTGACTCTGTACCACTCAAGCGGCTCGTAGTAAAATTGCGTGCTTATGGAATATCGTCTCAGTTACGTGACTGGATCTGTGGCTTCCTGTCAGAGAGGTCACAGTTCGTTGTAATTAACGGAAAGTCATCGAATAAAACAGAAGCGATTTCTGGCGTTCCCCAAGGTAGTGTTATAGGCCCTTTGCTGTTCCTTATCTATATAAACGATTTGGGAGACAATCTGAGCAGCCGTTTTCGGTTGTTTGCAGATGACGCTGTCGTTTGTGGACAAACAAAGTCATCAGAAGAGCAAAACAAACTGCAAAACGTTTTAGAAAAAAATATCTGAATGGTGCGAAAAGTGGCAGTTGACCCTAAATACCAAAAAGTGTGAGTTCATCCACATGAGTACTAAAAGGAACGCGTTAAACTTCGCTTACACGATAAATCAGTCTAATCTAAAAGCCTTAAATTCAACTAAATACCTAGGTATTACAATTACGAACAACTTAAATTGGAAAGAACAGATAGAAAATGTTGTGGGGAAGCTAACCAAAGGCTGCGTTTATTGGCAGGACACTTAGAAAATGTAACAGACCTACTAAGGAGACTGCCTGCACTACGCTTGTCCGTCCTCTTTTAGAATACTGCTGCGCGGTGTGGGATCCTTACCAGGTAGGACTGACGGAGTACATCGAAAAGTTCAAAGAAAGCCAGCAGGTTTTGTATTATCTCGAAATATGGGAGAGAGTGTCACAGAAATGATACAGAATTTGGGATGGTCATCATTAAAAGAAAGACGTTTTTCGTTGCGAAGAAATCTTCTTACGAAATTCCAATCACCAACTTTCTCCTCCGAATGCGAAAATATTTTGTTGACACCGACCTACATAGGGCGGAACGATCACCACGATAAAATAAGGTCAGTATTATAGAACTGTCAAAAAAAAAAAAAGGTTCAAATGGCTCTGAGCATTATGGGACTCAACTGCTGTGGTCATCAGTCCCCTAGAAATTAGAACTACTTAAACCTAACTAACCTAAGGACATCACACACATCCATGCCCGAGGCAGGATTCGAACCTGCGACCGTAGCAGTCGCACGGTTCCGGACTGCGCGCCTAGAACCGCGAGACCACCGCTGCAGGCCTAAGGGAAATCAGAGCTAGTACGGAATAATATAGGTGTTTATTCTATCCGAGCGCTATACGAGATTGGAATAATAGAGAATTGTGAAGGTGGTTCGATGAACCCTCTGCCAGGCAGTTAAATGTGATTTGCAGAGTATCCATGTAGATGTAGATTTTCCCAATTCGTAGCGCATCCCGATTTAGAATAAGAAGGGGAAGGAAGAGATCTACGAGACGGCAAACAACGAGAGCACAACGAATGGTATGTTATAACTCAATGGATAGGGAACTGTTCAGAGTCTGATCCATACAGCCAGCATGACCCTAAAGCCACTTTTCCCAGTCCTAAAGCGTAACAGTGTGCTTCTTCAGTAATATTAGATGGCGTCACAAAAGCTTCATTCGACCTTTGGTGGTAAATGCCCGCTCAACTTGAGGTTACGTGGTCAAAATTGCGAAGAAACTACTGCAAATGACTGATGATATAATACTTGAGCTAGCTTTGTATGTACTCGAAATTTGTTTCCATAGCTGTCCTCCACATCGACCCCGAAATTAACCACTCCTATAGTGACTGTAGTGTATAACAACGAATTTTCTTTAGAAACTAATTCACCACTCACAAATTTCTACTGAAAAGTCTGATCAGCACAAATGAAAGGCATCGGATTCAAAACACCCAAGCCACGAATCCTTGAACCAGGAAAAACATAGCAAAGCGATTACTCTCCGGGACTAAACCATTAATTACTCCAATACGCCACGTATGTTTACATCGAATAGTGCTTCCCTGAAACCACATAATCTAAAAACAATCGATGTTAGAGTACTGCATCGTGTGTGTGTGTGTGTGTGTGATTGTGGTCGTTTGTTTCATATTTCACCTTGCATTGTCGGATAATTGAATGGCTATGGTTCTCACAGTGGTGTAACGAAGGTGACTGGAGCGCAGGACGAACTTTGACTTTGCCCCCATCAACATCTTCCCGTTTTTTATTTAATCCGTGTGCCGTGATTTAGTGGCACACTGTACAGCTAAAGTTCCTCCCCTCACGGCAGCTGGCACCAGGGCTGGAGACGTGCTCTCATCCCGACGGAGAGCGCGCCATACATCAAAGCAGCCGAGCACAGCGCCACCGAACAGTCTGATGTGTGACGGAGAAGCAGGAGCAACTTGGAACGAACTCCAGGGGCCGGGCAGCAGCTGCAGGCAACGCTTTGAGTTGGTGGGAGAGCCGTCCCGTCTTGTTTTCGTTCCGGAGTGGCTGGTTGCTGGGGCTGGCGAGCGAGCATCGGACAGTACGTCTAAAGTGATAGTAATCCTTCATTTTCCTGCTGAACTCTATCTTCCGTTGCTCGGACTATTCCCCACTCTCATTGTGTTTAACTCGTGTGAAGGATGTAAGGTTGATTTTCGGGAGGAGGCCAAACAGCGAGGTCATCGGTCCTATTGGTTTAGGGAAGGATGGGGAAGGAAGTGTGCCGTGCTCTTTCAAAGGAACCACCCCGGCATTTTCCTGAAGCGAATTAGGGAAATCACGGCAAACCTTAATCAGGATGGCCGCACGCGGGTTTGACCCGTCGTCCTCCAGAATGAGAGTGTGCTAACTACTGCGTCACCTCGCTCGATGGGATGTTATGAAAGGTTTTGTTTCAGTAGCTAAATGGTACTCATAACTGTTAGCGATTAAGTCTCACCTAATACGAAGTTCTGGGAGGTGTTTCTCTATTGGCTCGGTCCACAGGGATCCAGTGGCTTTACCCTTGTTGTCTACTTTGAAGATCGGACAGCCAGTGGAGGGGATGGGGTTCCATTCTGCCATAGAAAGCTAGGCGTCTTGTTCTGATGGCATTGGTGAGGTTTCCTTGGTGTTGGTGGAGTTCATAACTAGGTTTGTACCACTGCCTTCCATCAGGTAGGATCCTTGGTCCCATTATCTTTCGCAGGAATTTCCTTTCTTGTAATTCGAGGATTCTTACTGAGTCTTCTAGGTTAAGTGTAGGCAATCTGCTAATCAGAGGACTGACGGTATGACTACTGTGTTATGGTGTCTTAGTTCGATCGATTTGATTTTCCTCTGTTCGAGAGATACAGTTTCAGTGAGATCATCTGAGATCCATTCTGGAAGGTAATTTATGGTATTGGCTTTCGTGATTTGCTTTTTGGCACTAATTCACATCGTTCTAGTGGCATCTCCAATATTAGTAATGAATTCGATGTTTACACTGTTGATCAATAGACCTGTTTCTTCTGCTGTAAAATACAGTGTGGAGTTGCATGGATGCCTCTTACATATCGTTTGCTATGAAAGTCAGGTCATCAGCAAAGGCCATGCAGGGGATCCTTAGGTTGTCTGCTTTGATCCTCATCCTTAATCCCGTGTTCGCTAGTAGAGACCTTGTTCTTATCCTGGAAATACCATCTTTTCGGCTCGAAACCGTATTGATAAGACCAGTTTCTGAGAGTTGCCCTTGAAACTTTACTTTGGGTTTGGCGTTGCAGAGGGTGGCCTGCAGAAACCTATTGAGTTTTTCGTCGAGTCCAGTTTCTCTTAATATTCCAAAGAGAGCTGTTCTATCCGCAGAGTCGTTAACCTATTAGAAGTCTACAGTCTGGCTCATTTCTTCCTGTATTGGACGATTCTCTTGAGGTTTCGTATTTCTTCAGTAGAGGGTTTCGATGCTCTGAAGTTTGCTTGATATTCCCCTACTCATTGCTCAGCTGTCTCGTTACGTGTCGTTCGAGGATCTTGGATAAAATATTGCACGTGACTGCAAGGAGCGATGTTCCTGTACAATTGTTGGAGGCTGTTTTCGTTAACTGGGAGGATAACGGCTGAGGTCCACTCGACTGGGATTTCTCGCTAGCCCATAAGTACAGGATTAATGAATGTGCATGTCTGTGTGTGTTTTCTTCGTCTAATTACGGACTTTCTGCCACTATCCCATCTTCCCAAAAGAATCTGTCGTTTTTGAGGATATTTATGACCTCTTTGACTTTCTAGAATGTGATTTGCTAGATGTTGAGTTTTGCAGGTTTTCTATGTGGGAGTGGTTGACTAGGTTTTTGGCGTTTAGACGTCTCTGGGAGTGGTCAGCTAGAGTTTTAGAGCATTCCTGATCATTGTTTTTTGCCAGCTTGTATAGTTAATTAGTTGCAGCCTTGTTTATTTACAGTGTGCTCTCCTTTCATTGTCGAAGCAGCATTCACTTAAAGTCTCAAGATTCTTGTCACGTTGATGTTGAATGTAAGATGCTCTGCTCACGTTTTGCTTGTTGGAGTTGAGTGCAAGTAATATTTTCTTATTTTGTTATATATGCCGATGCACTCTGGTTAGCTGGACTGTATTACCAATAAGTAAGGTACTGAAACTGTTAAGTATTTATGCCCTCGCAACCCGCAGCCACTTACCACTCCCAAAGTTTCCTGCGTCACATCCTCATCGCTGCTTCGCCTGTTTATGTATTTACTGAGATCAAGGCGACTTTACGAGTAAGTAAAAGGTCCACATTTCAATGAATATTTTCGGTATGAGACAATTCAAATAATGGAGAAGATAGTTCAAAATCGCAACGCTTGACCAATAATGCGATTCCTTTTCCATTGTTTCATTACTGGTCAACGCAAAGCCGTCACAAATGATTCAACAAACGCAACATACACTGTGGTGACAAAAGTCATGGGATACTTCCTCATATCGGGTCAAATGGTTCAAATGGCTTTGAGCACTATGGGACTTAACATCTGAGGTCATCAGTCCCCTAGAACTTAGAACTACTTAAACCTAACTGACCTACGGACATCACACACATCCTTGTCCGAGGCAGGATTCGAACCTGCGACCGTAGCGGTCGCGCGGTTCCAGACTGTAGCGCCTAGAACCGCTCGGCCACCTCAGCCGGCCCTCATATCGGGACGGACCTCTTGTTGCCCGGCGTAGTGCGACTGATCGACGTGGCGTGGACTCAACAAGTCGTTTGAAGTCCCCTGCAGAAACACTGAGCAATGCTGCCTGTATTGCTGTCCTTAACTGCGAAAGTATTGCTGGTCCAGGAGTTTGTCCACGAAATGACCTCTCGATTGTGTGTCACAAATGTTGAATGCGATTCATGTCGGGCGATCTGGGTGGCCAAATCATCCGCTTGAATTGTCCAGAATGTTCTTCAAACCAATCGCGAACTGTTATGGCCCAGTGACATGTTTCGGAACGTGAAGTACATGAATGGCGGAAAATGGTCTCCAAGTAGCCGAACATAAGTATTTCCAGCCGATGATCGGTTCAGTTGGACCAGAGGGCCCAGTCCGTTCCCTGTAAACACAGCTCACACCATTATAGAGCCACCACCAGCTTGCACAGTGCTTTGTTGGCAACTTGGGTCCATGGCTTCGCGGGGTCTGCGCCACACTCGAACCGTACAAGCAGCTCTTACCAACTGAAATTGGGAGTCATCTGACCGAAACACGATTTTCCAATCGTCTAGGATCCGATCGATACAGTCACGAGCCGAGGAGAGGACTGCAAGCTATGTCGTGCTGTTAGCAAAGGCTCTCGCATCGTCTCCTTCCATAGTCCATTAATGCTAAATGTCACCGCACTGCCCCAACAGATACGTTCGGCGTACATCCCACATCGATTTCTGCGATTATTTCACGCAGTGTTGCTTGTCTGTTAGCACTGACTACGCAAACGCCGGTGTTCTCGGTCGTTAAGTGAAGGTCGTCGGCCGTTGTCCGTGGTGAGAGATAATGACTGAAATTTGGTGTCCTCGGCACTCGCTTGACACTGTGGATGTCGGAACATTGAATTACCCAAAGATTTTCGAGATGGGATGTCCCATGCGTCTAAGTCCAACTACCATTTCGTGTTCAAGGTCTGTTAATTCCCGTCTTGTGGCCATAATTACGTCGGAGACCTTTTCGTATGAATCATCTGAATAAAAATAACAGTGTCACCAATGCACTGCCCTTTTATATCTTGTGTACGCGAAACTACCTCCATCTACATATGTGCATATCTCTATCCCACGACTTTTGTCACATCCGTGTGTACTCTTTACATATTCGTTGTGTTGACTCATTTGGCAATATGAGAGTGGCTCCAATTAGTAGCCGGAAACAGTGAGAGGTCAGTATTATAGAACTGTCAAAAAAAAAAAAAAAAATGTTCAAATGGCTCTGAGCACTATGGGACTTAACTTCTGAGGTCATCAGTCCCCTAGAACTTAGAACTACTTAAACTTAACTAACCTAAGGACATCACACACATCCATGCCCGAGGCAGGATTCGAACCTGCGACCGTAGCGGTCGCGCGGTTCCGGACTGTAGCGCCTAGAACCGCTCGGCCATCCCAGCAGGCATAGAACCGCACTCCAATCCTAATCTCCACACTGTTTTCTTTCATGCATCTCCATTACTTTTCAATTTTGATGCCCTTCAACCCATTTCCTTCCTTCTCCTTCTTCTTTGATCTCTCTTGCCGCCTTTTCATTTTCACTTCCTAATTTCTGTCGAATGTCACAAAAATGAACCCCCACAGACGCTGTGGTTAGGCTGTAATATCTCGTTTACATCACTAGGTTCTTAAAATTCGTCCGTGCCAATTGAGCAGTTTCCTCAACCAAGGACAGAATTGACTGTGTAAAGAGCAGTTGAAGTCATTATGAGGAACACACGGCATTCTTAGTGTGGCATGTCCCCCGCCGGGACTAAGTCCCGTGGAAGAATTCACACTGTATTCGGTGGTCGGTGGCTGACTGCTCGTTAGCTCCGCCCAGCGTCCATGATGAGAGGATCACTTATTGCGGAATCCACTTGTGGCTGACGCACACTACTTCTTAATTGTGAAGCATGCACGGCGGATGGAGTAAGACGTCAAATGTAGACCGTCCTATGGAGCGTTACAAGATCCGTTCGCCGTCGGGTCTTTTGTTTCTCGGCAAGTGGCGGCATTAGCTTCCAACGTCAGAGACGGCCGCCACGTTTTACATCTGAAAAGCCTCTTTCTAGACCGTCAGCTGTTTGCTAATGAGCTTAAGTGCTCCTGTAGGAGGCTTGCCGATCATGACTAACTTCGAGAGAAGAGTGCTTCTTCACCGCATTAAGAGCGTACTAAATCAAAGCTGATAGTTAAAGTAAATACTATTCGCACGACGTGGACGTCTGAAGGAATAAGTTATGGAGTCAAACAACATCTAAGTAAAAATCAGAGTCTATGATAGGGTTTGCATTTTGAAACTACTGTGATAGGTGTTTTAAACATTAGTTACCTAATAGTTTTTATGATAGATATTGACATTCTTAGATTCACAGAAGACATGAAGGACTTACTGAAGGAGAAGAATGTACCTCCGGACTATAAACACTAGACACGAAGCATATTCCTCCTGATGATCGGTAAACAACTTTAAAAAAGAAGGAAACTGCCTCTTTGCAGACATTGCGTTTCTGTACATATTCCAGCTGCCCCTTTCATTTAACAGACGCCAAGTTCTAGTTCGCAAAGTGAACGTGGTAGGTACATCCTGCATGTCAAAAAAAGTGTTATTAATAATCTGAAACGTTCGACAGTATTCGTTCAGTTAAAACAGGTACTACATTATTACTTTTTGAAAGTACTTCCTCACTTTATATTTACGAAGCTCCAGATTGTTTGGGGTATTTTTCACGCCTTTCAACATTTTATAAAAAATGTATTGGCTTCCACTTATATTTCTGGAAGGTAGCGACGGAGATGCGGGAAGAAACTTGATATACGTAGTCGTTGTTTGCAGTTCGAAGACTGGTTTGGTGCTACTCTACGAAGTGCAGGTTTTTACATGTCGACATTCATTTGAGCTGCTTGCTGTGATAACCGCCCCCCCCCCCCCCCTCCCACTATTCCTTGATGCCTCAGGATGTGTCCTCTCAACTAGCCCTTCTTTTAATCAATTTGACCCAAAGTGCTTCTTCAGTCATATCTCCTCGTTAGTCATTCGATGTACTCGTCTAATCCCAGCATTTTTCTATAACAGCACAGTTTTAAAGCTTTGTTCTTCTCTTCTCTGTACTGTTTCACTTACATATAAGGCAACTCTACAGACAAACTATTCCTGAAAAGACTGCCTAACACATCAAATTATCGTCAATGGTACCAAACCTCTCTGTTTCAGAAAAGCATTTTTTGCAATTCTGTAGTTTGTATCCACTTTACTTCTGCCATAATCAGTTATTTTGCTACGAAAATAGCAAACCTCGTCTGTTCCTTCTAGCACCTCATTCGCCAATATAATTTTCTCAGCATTTTCTGTCTAAATTAGACTACCCTCCATAACTCTTTTTTTAAATTTACTAATGTTTGTCTTATGATCACCTCTAAACACCATACATTTCGTTCAACACAATTTCAAAATACTATACCGCATTTGTTCAGAATATCGATATCATCGACAAACATTGATGTTTCATTTCTTATTCTCGAACTTTAAGTCGTCTTCCACAGTTCTTTCGTTTCCGTAATTTCTTGCTTTTTGTGCAGATCGAGAAACTCATAACAACAAGAGTAAGAACAACTTAGGTTCTAAACAGAAAACAAATAGACAAGAAAACAAGTTCGATACCAGTACCTTAGGGAGGGCACTAACATGAGAATGCAAAGCCGAAGAAAGCAGAGATTAGCCGTGGTTAGGTCCTGACTTGACGCGAAGATTATACTGATGACACAAAGTATAAAATAAATTAGGTAACATGCCATAGATCGTTCACTATTATAAATTTTTCCCTACCTTTACGTAGAGAAAAGTTGTCAAGAGAAGTCATTATTGGACATGGCAACTTTTCTGTTACACGGAAGAGATTTCCTTTGTAGTGATTAGCGCCTTTACCAAAGGCGAAGAAATACGTTTTGTTATATCAAGTTGTGTTGTGAAGTCGCAAATTCGATACAACAAATGCGAGGTAGAAATAAGTATACGAGCAAAGCAAGCAGAAAATTGATTATGAACGTTTCGCGTTTTAATACTGTCTTAAGAACACCGTATAAAAATCTCCTTTAAAACTTAACGCTTAATGTTCTCTTTAGCACTTGTTGGAATCCACGAATTGACGCAGAAGACGCCACAAACAACAGATTGTGCAAGCTGAGAAACAGGAGCAGCCCCAGAACATGGTCGGCGGGATTGCGTCATCCGTCAGTCTCTAAGCGAAACGGTGCCATTTAGACGTTGTAGACACGCGTATTTTTACTGAGTTGTGCTTTGTCAACGTCCTCCCACGCGGGAAAGCGTTTAAAGGACGACTGAAAAGTACTCCAGGAATCAGTTTCTACGCCACGCACCATAAAAAGTACTTTAAGCGGAAATACTGTGGTGATAAATGCAGATGAGGTGTTTAGGCTACCCAAACAAATACTCCGCAGAACGTTCTGAGAAGGAAATTTTGTTATACACCTGCTACTTTCGGCGTTATGAGAAACTATAACGTGTTTATGCTGTAATTTTTTTTAGAGTTTTTTCGGATGCGGTTGTCATACAAGCATAATAATTCCAGTTGATTATAAAAAACAAGGAATTGGACTGTTTTCTATTTTTATTTTGTTCCCTTCTCATTCACTTCAGTTAAAGTTTCTCTTTTAATACTTCATCTAATATGTTACGTAGCGTACCAAAGACTAATTAGGGCAAATTAAAATTAAATAACTTGTTATGTGTAGAATTAAGTCCTTTTCTCGGCCGCTTGAAGTATGACATAAAAAAATATCTGCAGTGGCAGTGTCTTGTGTGTGTGTGTGTGTGTGTGTGTGTGTGTGTGTGTGTGTTAGAGAGAGATAGGTAGAGAGACAGTAAGAGAAAGAGAGTGAACGGTGGTGGAAAATCAATCATTTTCAGGAGCTCATCAATATCTAGCGTTGTTGTGTGAAAATTGGTATCAAATTCAACACTCACCAATAACTGTTTCCGAAGGCATAATGACAGAGAAACGCGACATGATATCCGTAATCCAAAAACGACCAGGTCAACCACACATTTTGACTTCATGAAGCTGTCAAGTACAGACAGCTATTATGAGAAACTAAAAATCATTCATCAGTACACTCTCTATGGAATTCTACGGTGTATTAGGATCTAGTCCTAGCGAAAAGAATATTTATATGGTAGATCAGTATTCTATAAAACACACACACACACACACACACACACACACACACACACACACACACACACACACACAAAACATCGATAAATCTAAAACACTGCTTTACATTGTGTACGGAGTCTCGTCACTGGACCATAGAATAACGTAAACAGATTGTTTGCAGTGGGGAATCAGGTAAGGGACTCGATGGGAGCGCATGGGTTTGTAAAATACCACAGCAACAGCTACAGGTAGCACACTCGACTGCGAACTCTACCTAAGCATTCAAAGACAACAGCTTTGATGTTCATACTAAGGACTGGGTCACAGTAGTGATAGTTCTGGAAAATAAAACCTCTAGTGACGTTACCATCACTTTGACGTGGCGGAAGTAGTTACCTAACATTCGCAACATAAACGGAATTTAGCAAAGGATGATACACACCCATATCAGTCGTACCAGTACTGAGAATGTTACGCACCAGTTGTCAAATACGTGATATTTACCACAACATGTTTCGGGACTACGTTATCTCATTATCAAGTGCCATAAAACAAGGAAAGAAATCAATATATCGCAGAACCACACACAGTGACAACCATGCAAATACGGTTCTGTATGAGGTAAGATGAAGAGACCTGCACAGGATACACTCGCATGGAGAGCAGCATCAGACCAGTCTCTGGACAGAAGGCCGCAACAACATAACTGGGTCCGCAGCTCGTGGTCGTGCGGTAGCGTTCTCGCTTCCCACGCCCGGGTTCCCGGTTTCGATTTCCGGCGGGGTCAGGGATTTTCTCTGCCTCGTGATGACTGGGTGTTGTGTGATAACGTTAGGTTAGTTAGGTTTAAGTAGTTCTAAGTTCTAGGGGACTGATGACCATAGATGTTAAGTCCCATAGTGCTCAGAGCCATTTGAACCAACTTAACTGGATCGTCACTTCAGTTGACAGGTCGCAGGAAGGAAAGAGCAAACAACTTCCTGCACAACCGTGCCTAGAAAATGAAGTATTGTGATCGCCAAATCAATGCTCGATCCTATTCCTGCTTTATTTTTAAGGAAGAAAATCAAATGCCTTGGGGGAAAATAAAACAAGAAAAACTAGTTTCATAATCGGACAATTTTGAGGGCATTAGAAATGTACTAATTAATTTAATGGGAGAAAGAATTGGAGAGGAAACGCCCATAGCACTCACCTCAAACGATTGAGGAAAACCACGGGAAGAAGCATACAGTACTTTAACAGCTGAAATATCACATAAACATTTGGTGTGAGTATCATCACATTGTTCTCATGAACACTATGTTCGGCGGTCGCCTATATCATTTTACTGCCGCGATGCCAAGTCCTCTGGTTCTACGCTGAATTTGGTTGCGTGGGAGGTTACAAAAAGCTGACCTTACTAAATCTTTGATAGTAAGATGACATTGGTGAAACATGATTGTGGCAGTGGCAAATGTTAGCTGCAACAGCTTACCCGTTGTCAAATAAACGTGATGCCCACCAAACTGCAGTGTCGGGTCGAAAATTTCTTTAGGCGGCAAACTGACAGATTTAGGTACAAAAATATGTGTTTGGAAAGGAGAGGCCTCTAGCATTGACTGTCTAAATTGGCGACATTTTGTAAACATCAGTGTAGTACAGAACATATCCCTGTTCATCTCTAGGACTCCTGCTCTTTCACATTCGTGTCTTTTATTTCATTATATAACTTTGAGGTTCGCCGATGACATTGTAATTCTGTCAGAGACAGCAAAGGACTTGGAAGAGCAATTGAACGGAATGGACAGTGTCTTGAAAGGAGGATATAAGATGAACATCAACAAAAGCAAAACGAGAATAATGGAATGTAGTCGAATTATGTCGGGTGATGCTGAGGGAATTAGATTAGGAAATGAGACACTTAAAGGGATAAAGGAGTTTTTCTACTTGGCGAGCAAAATAACTGATGATGGTCGAAGTAGAGAGGATATAAAATGTAGACTGGCAATGGCAAGGAAAGCGTTTCTGAAGAAGAGAAATTTGTTAACATCGAGTATAGTTTTAAGTGTCAGGAAGTCATTTCTGAAAGTATTTGCATGGAGTGTAGCCATGTATGGAAGTGAAACATGGACGATAAATAGTTTGGACAAGAAGAGAATAGAAGCTTTCGAAATGTGGTGCTACAGAAGAATGCTGAAGATTAGATGGGTAGATCACATAACTAATGAGGAAGTATTGAATAGGATTGAAGAGAAGAGAAGTTTGTGGCACAACTTGACCAGAAGAAGGGATCGGTTGGTAGGACATGTTCTGAGGCATCAAGGGATCACCAATTTAGTATTGGAGGGCAGTGTGGAGGGTAAAAATCGTAGAGGGAGACCAAGAGATGAATACACTAAGCAGATTCAAAAGGATGTAGGTTGCAGTAGGTACTGGGAGATGAAGAAGCTTGCACAGGATAGAGTAGCATGGAGAGCTGCATCAAACCAATCTCAGGACTGAAGACAACAACAACAACAACAACAACCAATAAAGACTGAACTTCAGGGGCAGTGCGGTAAGGCAATGATGCTTTCGTAACAAGATGATTCCACACTACCCTCCTGCCAATAAAGTTCAAGTCCACACAGCTTGGCCAAGAAAAATGTGGTCCTGGAAACGCAGTGGTAAGTTTTGGAAATATTTAAGTTGGAATATGCCCAGGGCGTCATCTTTATTCGCTGTTCTGTTACATATATTTCCATGGAAGAGACTAATACAGACTTTAGCAACCATTACTTATTATTTCACTTTTAATTTGCCACATGCATACGAACAACGTATTGTTTTGGTTCAAATATAGCATGACACTGCGCCACCCCTACACACACTTTTGTTGGTTGGTTGTTGGAGGTAAAGGGACCCAACTGCGAGGCCATCAATCTCTTCATCCTACTTGCATTGAACCAGGAATAACTCTCTGAAGGAGAACACAAAAAGCAAATCCTCGGAAGCCCAATAGTAAGCAAGGTACAATAAGACAGAGATAATATGAAGGAGGAGGAGAGTGAGAGGGGTAAGGTGGGCGAGCTGCTTTGCCCAGAGTGCAGTTGTAGGTCGCTGGAGCACTGTATGCGGTAGGAGACACACCCTCTGCTTCTCACCAGCACCACCTCGCCGTCCGTTACCCCAAGAAAACGAGCAAGTTAGAAAAGACGGTCAAAATTTAGGAAAGATAAAACATTAAAAAATGGCAAACGTAAAAGAGAAGGAGAATTAAAAGGTGAGAAGGGTAGGGGCCGAGCCAGACCGCCGAGAAAGGGCCGCTGTGGGAGCCCTGGATCTGAGCAGGCGAAGGTTGTCCCTCCAACACCTCAGGCGGTCAAGGAGGCCAAAGTGCCCCACCTTACAGAGAGTAGAAACCGCTTTCGTGGGTGAGATGTAAAACCAGGTCAGCCGCTTAAGTGTCGCCTGCTGACACTAGAGGTAGCGTGTCAGAAAGTTTAAGATATCGCCACAAAGCAGCCAAATTTGGTCAGTCTGGTAGGATGTTGGCCACCATCAGGTGGACACCACATCGGCGGTAAGGCGGGTCCTCATGTCGGGGAATGTGGCTGTGGATCAGCCAAGTGTGGCCAATGCATAGCTGACAAAGGACAGTGGATTCCCTGTCAAAAGGGCGAAGGGAAGACTGCCATATGGTCGTGATCTCCTTTATTACCCTCTGTTGGGTGAGTCAAGGGCGAACCTATCCGAGTTCCGGACATCCAACAATTGATGACGTAGAGTCGACCGAAGGTCCAGTTCTGGGACCCCCATCTCCGAAAACACTTGTTGGTTTGTCTGTGTCTATGCTGAGTGGATGACTGTGATGAGTGCTAATTGTGTTTATTTTTTATGGACGTGTATGAAGTGAAATGAAGGAAACATAACGTTGGCGACTATCAGAATCACTTACTCGGACGTAATGACCTGATTTTGCCTCTCTTTCTTTCATTCTCTGGGTTGCTTCGCATTCTGTTGTCCTACATTGAACGTAAAAATTGCACACCTTGTGTGGCCAGCGCAGTGTTGTGCCTGGGGACTTGGGTCCCTCAGCGCACAACAAAGCTCCGGGTTGCCTACTCGCAAAGTTCGTTCTTGAAACTACTGGAGGTAGCGTCTTCTATCTAAAGTTTGGACGTCGGCCAGTTCAGACTGATTGTCTAAGAGTGGCTGCGCCGCTGGGCGGTCGCTAGTGTCGTAGGCGCTCGCGAAATTTTACCAACTCTCCGCCGCTGCGGAAGAAACTTCTGTGTTTGCTCTCCGAGTTCACGAACGTGTAATACAAATTATCTGTGGTGAGAACTGAAGAAGATACTGCTGTGGCTTTTACAAAGAACTGGGGGTACTAACTACTCCACCCCAGTACATTTATTCCTTAATGGGGTTCGTCATAAACAATGTGGGCCTGTCTCTTTCTCAAAGCTACAGTTCAGTTCACAAATCAATCAATGTTAGAAATAAGAATCATCTACACTAATATTTGGTCCATAAAGGTGCCCATTATTCAACAACACATAATTCCAGTGACTTACCAGAAACCATAAAAAGTTTAGCTACTAATTAAGCACAAATTAATAGAAGTCAAAAGATCCTTAGTGGAACCATTTGATGTATACATTGTTCAGAATATCATATGATATGATTTTACATAAAATCTAACATCTGCTCATCTTCAGCGCATTAATACGATATGCGCAAGTAGGCGTTGTAATATTATTTTATGTTCTTTATCGCAATTACGGTGGTGGGATAAAAATATGGAAACACCATGACAATCCATGCTCGAACATAAGTTCAGGTGCTAGCCTGCAGATTGCGCTGTTGTATTTGACCACAAATGGTACCTGTGCAATTTTCTGAACACGTTGCAAGTGTCAATTGTGGTGAGAGCAGTTTTCTGTTTAGTTTTGAGTTATATTGGAGCTAATTGAATTCCAACGTGAATGAACTATTGGGTCTCGTAAGGGGGGGGGGGGGAGGGGGCTTCGGTAACCAAGGGAACAGAAGTGTTTGGTGTTTCAAGAGGTATTGTATCGAAGATTTAAATCGCACACAGGGAAAGTAGAAAAGATCATCTGTTAAGTTCACAACGTGGACGAAATTGTGCGTTAGGTAATTGTGAGAGATGGTCAGGGGAAAAAAAAAACAACTCGAAGGGTGCTCCGTAAATAGGCAATTCAGGACGAGATCGAATGCCAAAAGCACTCATCATTAATGCGAATGCTTGCAAAAGTAAAACGTGGTGCCGAAGCTACAAACAAAAAACTGGACTATGGAGTAATGGAAGAAAGTCATTTACTCGAATGAGCCTTATTTCACACTGTTCCCAACTTCTGGCCGAGTTTACGTCCCAAGAATGAAACTAAGCGGAGGTTCGGTGATGATTTGGGCAGCTATATCGAAGTCATATTAGCCTGCAAGGTCAGATTACTGACCATTTTGGCTGATCAGGTCAGTTCCATGGTACAACGTTTGTTCCCCAATGGTGATGCTTGTGTTCCAAGACGACAGGACTCCTGTTTCCACAGCTCACAACGTCCACGACTGGTTTTGTGAGCACGAGGATGAATTCTCGCATCTCCCGTGGCCACTACAGTCACTAGATCTCAATATTATTGAGCCTCTGTGGTCTGCTTTGGAGAGGAGGATGCCTGATCACTATTCACCTCCATTATCGTTACTTAAAATTTCCACTATTTTGCAGGAAAAACGGTGTAACGTTTCCTTTAAAAAAATGCAGGGGCTGTATTTATTCACTCCGAGATGACTGGAAGCTGGTTTGAACGGCAACGGGTTTCCTACACCATATTAACCATAGTAATGTATTGTGTTTTTGGTGTGTTCATACTTTTCTCCACCGCCTGTATATTTACATGTTTGCAAAGTTTGATATTAACTTGTAAATGAAAATATATTTCATATTTTTTAGTTATCCCACTTCCTCGAGGGCCATTTCACTTATTATATGTGGAAGGAATATGTTTCATATTTTTTAATTATTACACTTCCTCTAGTGCTATTTCGTTTCTTATATATGGAACAAACATTAACACTTCTCTTCATTCGTAAATATATGTTATTTACTTTTTTAGGCGTTCTAAATCCTTAAGATTTCCTGCTATGGGACTATGGTACAAGGAGTATATCTACCTAGTGAGAGACTGTGATATTATCCAATATACGCTAGCTTCAAGATGGCACGGCTTCTATTCGTCATTTTTCCAGTAGAGTACACGTATTTATATTTTTCCCCTTACTACCTAGGCTGACTCGAGATATGATACTGTAAGATTACACCTTCTGCAATCAATCCTTGAAAATCGTTCATAACTCCAAATACCTAAAGATTCCAAACTGGCGATTTGAAGTGGAATGATCACTAGAACGTAGTTGTGTTGAGGGGTTCTCCACATAGAGGTTCATTGAAAGAATTCATAATCGTAGGACGTCGCTTGCACACCTCCCCTCTGGCCGACTCTTGAACATTGTCCTTCTGTATGGGACCCTTAAAAATCTTAGTTCCGGCAGCGTCTTAAATATTGGGGAAGCCAACTGAAAAAAAAGTTCAGCCCGGAAATACACACTCTTAAAACTAGAATAGGAGGAAAAAAATGTATGATGATGTGTCATCACTGGTCCTTGTTGATAGCTAGCGAAGGTGAGTGGCCAGTGCACGAAATACATGGCTTTACAAAGATCTCTTCTCATTCTACAGAAAGGCGACGGTTTATATATACTCAATAGATAACTGCGTACACAGAAGAATGACACAATTATAGAGATGGTCTACTGACATTCTCACACATGATAGTATAGATATGGGTTGTACGAAGCCAACGAATATACAAATGAGCAAGCATTTCTTTGTTTTCCTTGCGAGCAATAATGCAGTAGGAACACAAATAGTGTCAGATCCTATACTTAACTTTCTCTAAAGATAACGCAGAAAACTTCAATTACTTAATTTCGTCTAACTTACATCACAAATAAGTAATATGTAAAAATATTGTGTAAATCCGATCAAATCATTTGCAGACAAGAGAAACAGGGAGTTGAAAACCAGTGTAGTATTCTCCTCGATCGAGTAAGCGAAAGTGAGGCCGGACACTCAGGTCATTAAGGACTAAGCACAAACTCCTTTCTGCCAGAAAGGGAAAGAAACCAGCCGTTGCCTTGCTTCAAAACCAATCCCAGCATTATCCTGGTGTTATTTCCGGCAGATCTATACCGCATTTTTCGGATGAGGATTTGGAGTACAGTCCTCACGAATGCAGTAAAATTTAATCAATAAGCACCATGTAAAATTGTTTTATCCACGAACTAAAAACATATTATTTGCTGACTTACATACATCGGAAATAATACAAAAGGTGCAGTGTTACACGGAAAAATAACTAACAGCCTAGTAGTTTCTCTACAGCAACATAAAATCTCGCAGTTGACATACGGCAATGTCTCTTGCTTAAATATGTGTTTTCTGAACTTTATATTTAGGTTTCATTTGCGATAAGGATGTTTCTCTTGTATTACCGATAGCATAAGGCGTTTTGTTTATATAAAACTGTGGCTGAGGTGTATAGGCGCTCACGGGAAACCCAAACATTATTCAAGGTAACGCACACCATACACAAGTGTTATGTAAGCAAAATAATAAATGTATTGTCCACAAATCATGCTCACGTATTATGACTTTCATGCAGGTCAAAAATATCCTGTAGAAATTTACTAATTCAGCAAACAACGATCGTCTGAAACCCAACTCTCTCTGTTCGTCCACACTGCCCAGAAAACCTTAATACCGGCACCCAAGTTGGTCCGTGTTCCTTGAATTCCGGAGGGTGGTAGATACAGTTACGCACTGTCGCCTAATGAACAAAATACAGTTATAGGGAGCATGAGACTAGGTTTTTGGAGTTCTTATCAAATAGAACAGCGCTGGAGGAACTCAGGATGACCGCCAAGGTATTGTTACAGGACAATTATCGAATGCAATATATTTGTACAGGATGAACCAGAAACCCACCGATGAACTTTCAGAGGTGATAGTATGAACGAAAAGACGAAAAAAGGGCAGCAAACTTGGGTTATAACATGCATGCCTTAAGATCTATGAGCTCGTGTTCACCTTCGATACTGTGAAACACGCCTTTTCTACAGCAAACTCCCTGCGTTCCACATTTTAGGAGGTGACAGTCTGGATTAAATCAAGAAAAACATGTCCGGTAAACACGGGCACTTGTTTAGTAGTACGGATACGCTTCACAATAGCGAAGTTGAGCAAGTATTCATAGCTCTTAAGCTAAGAGATTTCAGTAGAAGAGATGTGTCTCACAGTATCGAAGATGAACAAGTGCTCATAATTTCTAAGATGTGCATTTCAGAGTCTATGTTTACTAGAATTTTTTTCTTATTTTGGTTCATATTACTATCTCTCAAAGTTTGTTGGTTGAGTTCTGGTTGATCTGTGTACAAACGACCTAGCAGGTAAGGTTGTAAGTTCAATGAGGGTGTTAGTGAATGAAGCTGTTGTATATAAAGAGGTCACAACGCTAGAAAATTGTAGTGAAAGCGGGAAGATCTACATAGGATCTACGCTTGGTGGAAGAATTGGCAGTTGATCCTCAATATTAATCAGTGTAACGCATTGCTCATATTCAGAAGTCAATCCCTGCTATGTTATGATTACACGATTCCTGAACAGTCCCTGGAAGCAGTGACATCCATTAAATATCTGGCAGTATGGGTATGGAGCGAAACGATCTCATAAAGGCAGGTGCCACACTTAGATTCATCGGAAGGATCTGAGAAAGTGTAGTCCAGTCAGTGTGTCACTTTTACCCGAGAGAATTGATAGATGAAATACAATAGATCTAAGGAAGAGCAGAGCGTTTCGTCACAGGCGCTAAATCGTCACGGAATGCTCATCCAACTTCTTTGGCACACGTTACAAGAGAGATGTCGCTCGCCAAAGAGTTGTTTACTGAGAAAATTCCGAGAACTATTGTTAACTGGGACGAAACATGATGGGTAAAAACTGTCTTGCTGGAGGGAGGCATAACCTGCTAATTCTTATTTTGAGTAGGCACAACACAGAGATTTGAACTACTTTGTACAAGGACAGATGCAATGAATATGATTTGCAGAACCGGCATCAGTAGCTCGACGCGTCCAGCGGAACGTGTTCTGCAGCTCTGCAATTCCAATTGGAAGGCGCGAGTGCGACTGTGGCGGGCAGATTGCTCCAATTCCGGCGGCCCCCCTGCTCCCTGCCCCCGGCGGTCACGTGTTTTCCATCTTGCGTCTTCTCGTCTGTTGCCGCCATCCAGCTCTCCTGGCTTATTCTCCTACCACTCGCGGCAATTTCAGTCTCATATATCGCTGTAAACTTCGGTGCAGAAATTGCAGACTCTTTCGTCCGTCCTATATTTCCGCGAAGGAATTGAAAGCGTGATACAAGGATATGATGTGGAATGTAACTCATCTGCTGATAGCTTTTCTTCCGCTTTTCCCAGAATAACTAAGCGGGACACGCTGCATGAGATGGTAAAAGTTAGACAACTGCTAACTACGCGACAAAGGGGGATACTGGAAGTATGCTTTCAGATAGTTAATATATTCTGCAAATGTCGTACGGAGAAATTACTTCACTTTCTCAGCATATAAGTTATACACTATGTGATCAAAAGTATCCTGACACCCCCAAAAACATACGTTTTTCATATTAGAAGCATTTTGCTGCCACCTAATGCCAGGTACTCTATCAGCGACATCAGTAGTTATTAGGCATCGTGAGAGAGCAGAATGGGGCGCTCCGAGGAACTCAGGGACTTCGAACGTGGTCAGGTAATTGGGTGTCACTTGTGTCATACGTATGTACGCGTGATTTCTACACTCCTGAACATCCCTAGGTCCACTGTTTCTGATATGATAGTGAAATGGAAACGAGAAGGGACACGTGCCGTACAAAAGCGTACAGGCTGACCTCATCTGTTGACTGATAGGACCGCCGACAGTTGAAGAGGCAGATATCTATACAGATCATCACACAGGAATTCCAAACGGCATGAGAATCCACTGCAAGTACTATGACAGTTAGGCGGGAGGTGAGAAAACTTGGATTTCAAGGTCGAGCGGTTGCTCATAAGCCACACACCACGCTGGTAAATGGCAAACGACGTCTCGCGTGGTGTAAGAAGCGTAAGCATTGAACAACCGAACAGTGGAAAACCGTTGCGTGGAGTGACGAATCACGGTGCACAAAGTGGCGATCCGATGGCAAGGTGTGGGTATGGCGAATGCTCGGCGAACGTTATCTGCCAGCGTGTGGTGCCAACAGTAAAACTCGGAGGCAGTGGTGTTGTGTTGTAGTCGTGTTTTTCATGGAGGGGGCTTGCACCTCTTGTTGTTTTGCGTGACACTATCACAGCACATGCCTACATTGATGTTTTAAGCACCTTGTTGCTTCCCACTGTTGAAGATCAATTCGGGGATGGCGATTGCATCTTTTAACACGTTAGAGCACCTGTTCATAATGCACGACCTGTGGCGGAGTGGTTACACGAAAATAACATCCTGTAATGGACTGGCCTGCACCGAGTCCTGACCTGAATCCTACAGAACACCTTTGGGATGTTTTGAAACGCCGACTTCGTGCCAGGCCTCACTGGCCGACATCGATACCTCTCCTCAGTGCAGCACTCCGTGTAGAAGGGGCCGCCATTCCCCAAGAAATCTTCCAGCACCTGACTGAACGTATGCTTGAGGGAGTGGAAGCTGTCATGAAGCCTAAGGGTGGGCCAACACTACACTGCATTCCTGCATGATCGATGGAGGGCACCACGAACTTGTGAGTCATTTTCAGCCTGGTGTTAGGATACTTTTTGATTACATAGTGTACGTACATCCAGAAAATAATAATACAAGGGCTGTGTAAAGACATAGGGATGTTTCTTCAAAGTTGGCACCCGTGACGTGTAGAGGGGTTCATAATGGTCGAGCGATGTGATCGAGCGCCTTAGACAGTACGAAATTTCGTTGGAGCAGCATAACACCTCACCTAGCGCACCCTCCGTTTGCTCATCCTGCAATAGGTGTAAGAGTCATTCAGTCATTCTGTCCCTGAGTTTGCGTAACGAATCGGCGGCCAGTATCCGTCGACAGCTTGTAGAAACGTACAGATCCAACGTAATGAATTGTCAGAATGTTACCAAGTGAATTAAAAGTCCGTACCGACACTCATGATCCGGGAGACCGTCTGTCATTTCAGAAGAGCTTGTGTAACAGGTTGAAGGCAAAGCTCCCGATGATCGTGAAAGTTTTCCACGCGTTCCACAAGGTCTTCTGGATGAAATTGTGTCAGAAGAACTTCAGTTTATGATGCTGTGGGCAAGGTGCCTGCCAAAATTGACTCCGGAACACCTTTAAAATCGCTTGTCGACTGCTCGAGAATTTCTTAAAAAAGGGAAACTATATGATACATTGTCGAAAACCGACATCCTGAGTCCATGGCTGTGTACAAAATATGGGTTTACTGTTACATAGAAGATAACAGCAGCCAGCCACTTTTTACAATACTGTTTATATATTTAAATAGCATGTGTTCTTTGTGGAGGATCTGTTTTCAAAAGTAGAATGGGTATTAAGTAGAGCAAGCTGTTGTTATGTAACCTGTATGAAACGCTGTTCCTAGAGTTAACAGTCGGCCCGATAAGACAGTTTTTATGGGTCTTAGGCTGTGATTGGAGCCACTGCACTTCGGCGCCGTCTTTGGCAACGTTATGATTGCTATATCGCCATCTTTGTATACATACTTTCGTGTGGTGAAACTTCTTGATGTGTGAGTGTTGCTTTAGATTATGTGTACCCATATGCATAAAAAAGTGCCCCATACAGTCTTCGCAGCTGCATGAACACAAGCAGTCAGCACTGGAACGTAATGGCGTTGATTTTTCAATGTAAGAAACCAAAACATCTTCACTTTAATAACTCGTTTATAACAATTAAAATCGTTGTGAGGCATAATTACATTCAAAAAGACGTTGTCTCACATCTTATTTTGGTTGTAGGGCATCACCACCCCAAGGAAATTTCACCATTTGGGAAAACAGAAACTGAGAGCTAATGTAAGTTGTATCTTAAGTGAACTAGCCGTCTGAAGATTAACCTGTAATGTTCGAAGCCGGTAACGGCGCTATTTAAATAAATAAATAGCATTGTAAAAGGAGGCTGGTTGCTATTATGTTCTATGTAAGAAACTATATGATTCCAGAGAACTTTCCCTCTCTCAAATATGTATGACGTATATATCCAGACAGAAGCCCAAGGCAGAGGTTTGAAACTGGGTCTCTTGCTCACAAGGCAGATGCGCTAACCACTAAATCACATTGACACAAAGGGCTTTGCATAACTACACGGCCTATTCTAGCATCCCCCCCCCCCACCCCCCACTCCATCCATATTCCAATTCACACGTAAGTCCACTTGGTATTCCCCCTAAACTCGAATATCTTTGCAAAGGCTCCCCGACGACATTGGAATAGTACCTCAGCATCGAACGAAATGGGGAATCATGCCTGAAACCCAGGCATGGGTGCTTTAATGAAATGCATGGGTTTCACGCAGGAGCCCCTGATTCGATCGATGCTGAGGTGCTATACTAATGCAGATGGAGAGCCTCTGCAATGATATTCGAGTTTAGAGGGAATACAAAGTTGGCTGAGGCATGAATGGGTATTTGGATCGAGGAGGGAGGCAAGCTATGGTAGTCTGTGCAGTTATCCAAAGCCACTGTGTCATGGTGGCATAGTGGTTAGCGCATGTACCTAGTGAGCAGAACACCTGGGTTCGAATCCAAGCGGTGGCACAAATTTTCAGCCGGCCGGAGTGGCCGAACGGTTCTAGGTGCTACAGTCTGGAACCGTGACACCGCTACGGTCGCAGGTTCGAATCCTGCCTCGGGCATGGATGTGTGTGATGTCCTTAGGTTAGTTAGGTTTAAGTAGTTCTAAGTTCTAGGGGACTGATGACCTTAGAAGTTAAGTCCCATAGTGCTCAGTGCCATTTGAACCATACGTTACGTCAAATTTTCATTAATCGCTTCTCCTGCATATATACAAGAATTTCTTAAACGTTTTCAAACTGAGGGTGGCTCCTTTCTCAATTCAATTGTGACTGGGAACGAAGTGTGGATATGTCACTATACTCCTGAGCCGAAAAGAAAATCTCTTTAGTGGTGCCATTCCCATTCTTCATCTAACAAATATAAACGTTTGATGAAAACATATTCATTTTTCGATTTTTGACAACTGTTGTATTCTTACTTTGTGCTTGCCCCTCGTAAACTCTGACATAAAAAGTGAAACACCCAGAATGTGTGAAGGAATCGAAATGAAAGTTTACATATTGAGAGTGTATGTGATGTTATTTCAGTGCCTACAAAACAGAGTCAAATCTACAAACAACTTTGGCAGTATGGACCCAGTTAACAGTATGACGTTGCACCCCTGCTGGCCTGGATGCATGCATAGATTGTGCGGGGAAGTGTGTCATAAAGGCGTTTTATCATCTCTCGAGACAAACTGGCACCACAAGTGTTGTAACGGGTCGTTATGTCCTGCATACTGGCCCTGGGGCGCAGTTATCACCTGAAGTCATACATCAGTGGTGAAGTTGCCAGTTGACATGGTACCGGCAGAACTGAAGGTGAACGGCGAGATGTCGTGTCAAGCTGGACACTGGAATAGAACGTCTGAGTCGTAAGGTCCTTTTTTGCAACCTGTTTCTTACAGCCTAATCGGACACAGCGGCTGCAATGGCTCTTCGGTGATGGTGTGGCAGTGATCCGGCGGTAGCCTAAGAAACCCGAAACGCAGAGGTGGCCAGATATCGGTCGTAACGTGGGATTGCAATGCGTCGGCGACCTTGTGCACTCGCCAAGTGTACTGAGCTATGTCCCTGTAGTGTGTCTACAACCTATGGATGACAGATGAGACACGCTGGCATCTGCAGCAACACGAAGGAAATTCCTTCCTTCCTGGATCAAACAGGCTGCCCCTGCAACTTGCACTACATTGAAATGTCCTATTAAATGTGCTTGGTTGAATACAGTGTCGACGAATGACAACTGCCGTCTGTGTACTTCACTTGAGAACACTGGGACACCGGTGTCACTTCCTTCTGAGGTGTCACCTGGTACGTAATGCATAACGCGGCGGATACGTGTCGATTGACTTTAGTTTTTGCATACATTGAAAGCGAAGATCTCAACTTACGCAATAGGACCACAGATACCGCCAGTATCAAAATAGATTTAACACACCGGACACTGACGCACGTGTTCCCCAAATTGCTTTGAGCGGAATCTCCAAGGCATTGGGCTCATCGAGGTTCAAGTTCCAGCCGAGCCATTCTTAAAGCGTACGAAGCTAATTTTGGGACAAAATCATTAAAAATGGTACGGAATATTTATTTCCCTATTCTCGTTAAATCTAAACTTGTGCTCCATCTCTAATGACCGCACCATCGACGTGACGCTAAACATTAATTTTCATTTTCTTTGACTTCTTATTAAATTTATACTAGCAATTTTCTTAGAATGCTGTTCAGTTTTTGTACTGATTTCATTTTGACGCTACAGTACTCTGAAGTCATAACAGAAAGATAAACTTAAATATGCCTATGGACGAATATACAAGGCGTTCCCGTCATGATCTGACAAACTCTCAAGGGTGATGGCGGAGTCAGAATGTATCGTCCTGAGATACGGGAAGTGATGCAATCGAATAACATAAGCCTTATGCGCGAGAGTGTCTACTAAACTGGCATAAGAGAACTTTTTCATACGTGTAATAAAACTATATCATTTACGCCAAGACAAATTAACATAACTAGTTCGTGACTTGGCAAAAGTATAAGACAAAGTAATTTTGCATTTTAGCACATCAGTTCACCTGATTTTATCAATCAAACATTGTTTGTACGTTTCTGTGAAATTTCACTGCTGTTAAACACGTATAGAAAACGAAGAGGGCTTCTTGAGAGAACTTTTTGTGCCTGTGATATTCACATCCTTTAATGACTGGAGGGAGGGCAGGCAATTGAAATCTCGTGGATGTGCAGATCTTTAGAGACGGAATACGAGCTCTTTTTGAGATGGTAGTGGAAAAATAAGCTGCTTCAGGAAATATCCCGGTGCTCATCTGAAATGATTCAGGGAAACTATGAAAGCTAAATCAAGATGGCCGGACGCGAATTTAAATACCCTTCCTCAAAAATATTTGTCCTGGGTCAGCGTCACTGTACCATTTTCATTCATTTTAGGAATTTAGATACAGCTTGCAGCAACTTTTTGTGTCCACGTTACATTTAGAGGACGTCGCTGTAAGCAATTACAATAAACATTTCTCTGGGTGGGTGGGAAAAAGTTCCTGTAATATTCGAATGTACTATTAATGCAATGTTTCTGCTGTCTTCCTCTGACGAAACACTTCTCGTTCTTCTGCAGCGACGACGACAGAAACGAATGTCTAGAAGAAGGTGACCTGATTTGTAAACGCTGAAAAGAATCTGGCAGCGACGTATTTAGGTCAATGTGACTTGCCCAATGTCAGGAACGTGGGAGAGACGCAGGTATTGATAGAATCAGGTTAAGGAACGCGTGTTCTCAGTCGGCACGTACATTACTGTTCTTTAACATTATGAGGAGAGAAATAAATCGAGCATGACTGCTTTTAATGATACCAGGGGAATTTACTCATCAGCTGGTACCAAATTACCATGGCCCCAGTATTGTTACGAGTGCTTTGTAGAAGGGAAAACGGATACTGTAGAGGCAGTAACAAACAGCGTCTTGGGTCGGCACAGAACTGACTCGCACTGTAGTCATTAGACATTAACAGTGATCTACATAATTACGATACAAAAGAACCCAGATACGTTGGTATCTTACAGCTTTAATTTCTGGTCCTCCTAATTATATTCCAAACCACTGGTGCATTTCATCCATATTTCTTTTCCTTTCAACCATCCAGCTATTAGGAATTATTTTTTCACGGAATTCTTTTGCTCAACAGGAGGCATATAAAGGAATTTTTCCATACCTATAATATATCATAAGCACTGCTTTCTCCTGTTGCGACTTATATCTACACCTACATGATTAATCTGTAATTCATAATTAAGTGCCTGGCAGAGGGTTCATCGAACCATCCTTAAGCTACTTCTCTACCTTTTCACTCTCTAACAGAGTGCGGGAAAAACGTATACTTAAATCTTTCCGTGCGACCTCTGATTTCTCTTATTTTATTATTATGATCTTTTCTTCTTATGTAGGTGAGCGCCAACAAAATATTTCACGCTCTAAGGAGAAAGTTGGTGATTGAAATTTCACGTGAAAGCAGCGTCATGGCGAAAAATTCCTTTGTTTTAATGACTGCCAGCCCAATTCGTGTAACATGTCCGTGACACTCTCGCCCCTATTTCGCAATAATACAAAATCAGCTGCCCTTCTTTGAACTTTTTCGATGTCCTCCGTCAGTTCTTCTGATGCGGATCTCACACCGCACAACAATACTCCAGAAGAGGGCGGACAAGCGTGATCTCTTTAGCAGACTTGACATATGTTCTAAGTGTTCTGCAAATAAGTCGCAGTCTTTGGTTTGCTTTCTCCACAAAATTAGGTATGTGATCGTTCCAATTTAAGTTATTCGCAATTGTAATCCCTAAGGATTTAGCTGAGTTTACTGCCTTTAGATTTCTATGATGTATCGTTTTTAGTGGCCATATGGATGACTCCACACTTTTCTTTGTAGCTGCCACTTTTTTCACCATACGGATATCGAGCCTAAATCATTTTGCAATTTCTTTTGATCATCTGATAACTTTACAACGCGGTAAATGACAGCACATCTGCAAACAATCTAAGAAGACTGCTCAGACTATCTCCTAAATCGTTTATGTGGATCAGGAACAACGGAATACCTGCATCACTTCCTTGGAGAACGTCAGATATCACTTCTGTTTTACTCGATGACTTTCCGTCGCTTATTACGAATTGTGAGTTTCCTGACAGGATATCACGAAACCAGTCACACAACTGACGCGATGCTCCATGAGCACGCTATTTAATTAGAAGTAGCTTGTGAGGAGCGGTGTTAAAATCCTTCTGGAAGTCTAAAAGTATGGAATCAGTTTGACGCCCGCTGTCGTAGCACTCATTTGGTCATGAAAATAAAGAGCTAGTTTTTTTTACAAGAATCCGTGTTCACTGTCTATCAATAAATTGTTGTCGTCGAGGTGATTCATAATGTTCGAGCACTTATAAGTTCCAAAATCCTACTGCAAATCGACTGCACACCCATAGGTCTGTAATTCAGCGGATTACTCCTATTTCCTTACTTGGCGACTTGTGCAACTTTCCAGTCTTTGGGTTCGGATCTTTCTACGAGCGAGCACGTGCATATGATTGTTAAGTATCGAGCTGTTGCATCGGCATATTCTGAAAGGAAATTAATCGGTATATAATCTGGACCGGAAGACTTGCTTTTATTAACTGATTTAAGTTGCTTCACTACTCCGAGGATATTTACTTCCAAGTCATTCATGTTGCCTTTTCATGATTCGAATCTGGAGTATTTACTTCGTCTTCTTTTGTGAAGGAATTTTGGAAAACCGTATTTAGTAGCTCATCTTTAGCGGCGCTGTGATCAATGACAATCATTGTTATTGAGCAGTGAATCTATTGATTGCGCCTTGTCAATGGTGTGCCTTACATATGACTAGAATCTCTTTGGATTTTCTGCCAGATTTCTAGACAGAGTTTCGTTGTGGAAACAATTAAGAGCATCTCGCTTTGAAGTTAGATATAAATTTCGATAATCTGTAAAACTTCACCAATCTTGGGGATTTTGCGTTCTTTTAAATTTGGCATGCTCTTTCTTGCTTTTGGAATAGTATCTTGACCTGTTTTGTGTACAATGGAGGATCAGTAACATCTCTTACTTCATCTTGTGTTTGGTGAGTATCTCTCAATTGCCGTCGATACTATTTCTTTGAATTTAAACAGCATCTAGTCTACGCTTTCATGGTCAGATTGGAAGGAGTGGAGACTGTTTCTTAGGAAGATGTCAAGAGAATTTTTATGAGTTTTTTTGTAAATGTATTTTTCATTTATTTTTAGTGGTTTTGGATGTTACTATACTTAGTCTATCCACAACAACATTGTGGTCACTAATTCCTGTATGTGTCATGATGCTCCTATTTGGTCAGGACTATTTATCGTTAAGGGGTCAAGTATGTTTTCGCAATTTACATATCAAGTGAGCACCTGAACTAGTTGTTCAAAATAATTTTCTTAGAAGGCATTCAGTACGATCTACGCCTACCACTGACTTTAAACATGTATTTTCTCCAACATATCGAGGATAGTTTGAAGTCACTACCAACTATAACTGTATGAGTGGCGTATCTATTTAAAGTAACACTCAAATTTTCTTTGAACTGTTCAGCAATTGTATCACATGAGTCGGGGGCTCAGTAAAAGGAATCAGTTATTAATTTATTCTGGCTTTCAAGTATAATATCTACCCATGCTAACTCACAGGAACTATCTACTTCAATTTCACTGTACTGTAAACTAGATCTGACAGCAATAGACACACCACCACAAAGTGTATTTAATCTGTTCTTTCTAAACACGGTTAGGTCCTTTCTAAAAGTTTCGGCTGTACTTATTTTCGGCTTTAGCCAGCATTCTGTACCTATAAAGATTTGAGATTCAGTGCTGTCTATTAGCGCTTGGAGCTCCGGTTTTTTCCCAACACAGTTAGAACAGTTACAGTGTTGATTGTTCCTATGTCTACCTTCTTTCTTTGTTCGTCCTGCACCTTTTGAAACGGAAGCCCCTTTTATACTTCCTCGAGACCCTCTAACGTAAAAAATCGCTCAGTCACCTCCATACAGCCCCCAATACCCATGTAGCTGCTTCCTGCGTGTAGTGGACTCCTGACCTATTAGCAGAACCCGGGAACGCGTCACCCTATGGCACCAAGTCTAGGAATCTGCAACTTAGACGGTCGCAGAACTGTCTGAGCCGCTGTATCAGACCCTCCACTTAGCTCTGTACCACAGGGCCACAGTCGGTTCTCTCTACCATGTTAGAAATGGTTAGTTCCACCTTCATCTAGCAAGCAAGACTGGCAGTCTTTACTTTCGTTACAGTCTCGTTTTCCTTTCCATGCAACTTTCTAAATGCAGTAACAGGGTCCATAACTTATGATCGTTTAGAAATGTATCTCGTTTTATTTCCATTCTTGCTAAAAAGTTATTAAAATGGAAATGCGAGTATCACTTTAAAAGAATAGCATAGGACTACACGCACAAAATGCTTAAAACTAATCGTAGGCCATCTAGTTTACCTTATCATACACTCTAAGAAAAAAATTCACCACGAAGGAATTATCCGCATGGGACGGAAATTAGTAGATGTGATTTCAGAAAAACTGTATGACTTATTCAAGAGAAAGCGAATCTCAAAGTGAGCAGATCAGTAATACGTTGGTCCACATCTTGCACTTATGCAAGCAATTATTCGGCTTGGCACTGACTGACAGAGGTATTGGACGTCCTCCTTTGGTATATCATGCCTGATTCTGTCTAACTGGAGAGTTAGTATCAAAATCCCTAACTAGTTGGAGGTCTGCCCATAATGCTGCATACCAGGCCTGTTTATGAGACGACTAGGTGAAAAGGAGCTCTCACGCTCGCCCGCTGCCTGGGTAGTGAGCCCTTGCGATGAAATGGGACGGTCGGACGTCATTATGTAGCACAGGGGAAGAGCATACTGTGCGCTGTCTTCAGACGAATGACCGTGTGTTAAGGTCGTCGTGTCCTTAGACGTGAGCCTATGTACTTAATGGTGCAGTGCTTAAAGTGGGGAGTACCTCTCTTTAAATCTGTGAAAAGGAGCACAACGACCGGGTTAGGGAATTCGAAGAGAAGACCAGACATACGAACATCAACTTACAAGACGTCAGAGAACGACTTACAAGACATCAGAGAACGATGCCCATCTACAGTTAGAACTTACAGACCTGTAGTGTGACAGGCAGTTGCGTGATAAACTTCGTAGTAAAGCAAGTCTTGTGCATTCGTATAAAAATTTTCCTCAACGTAAATTTTCATGATTTTACAAGTTTGCAGCAACGATTATGTCGCTGCTTGGACCGACACAGGCCCACTTGTGCAGCAGCTTTTTTCCCCAGTTAAGAGAGTACAACTTAAAAGCTTATTTTACAATTAGCAGTACTCTTAAAGAGGTATCTGTGGTGACTGACATTTTGCAATTTTTCACAAACACAACTTTTATTTATGTGATTTTACAAGGTTGATGACTGAACAACAAAAGAAAGGTAACAATAACGATGCCAGTAAAGTCTCCTGATTGTGGCAAACAAAAGTTTACGTCTAATTTTCCACAAAGGTTCGTGGTAACACACACACACACACACACACACACACACACACACACACACACACACACACACACACACTAGTAAAAGTCCAATTCAGAGACGAAGACGTAATCTTCAGCGGTCGAAGTCCACGAGGTCGGCATTCGGAGTGATACTGAAGTTCGGGGCTGGTTCTAGCGCCTAAATAGCTGTCTCCAGCCAGTCAGGTTTTGGCGTAGTGATACTTCCTGCACGCCGTGGCTCGAGCTCCCCCTGCAGGAAGTAGTGCTCGGAATGTCTGTTTCCATGGTGCTTTTAGTACGCTTTGAACATAGACAACCCTGTCTCTGTGGTGTAATACGGGTTGCCGGACCTCAGGGGCTACCTTGGCTCCGGCATAACAGTATCAGACATTGATGCCTTAGTGGAAATAAGTAGTATTGATTGACATCTAGTGTTTCTATGTTTGAAGTATGAATAAAATAGTCACGAAGCACAAAGTAATGTCAAAATAAACTTCGTCCGAAAACGACATATATCATAAGACATCATCAGTCGTAATAAATATCATACACTCCTGGAAATGGAAAAAAGAACACATTGACACTGGTGTGTCAGACCCACCATACTTGCTCCGGACACTGCGAGAGGGATGTACAAGCAATGATCACAAGCACGGCACAGCGGACACACCAGGAACCGCGGTGTTGGCCGTCAAATGGCGCTAGCTGCGCAGCATTTGTGCACCGCCGCCGTCAGTGTCAGCCAGTTTGCCGTGGCATACGGAGCTCCATCGCAGTCTTTAACACTGGTAGCATGCCGCGACAGCGTGGACGTGAACCGTATGTGCAGTTGACGGACTTTGAGCGAGGGCGTATAGTGGGTACGCGGGAGGCCGGGTGGACGTACCGCCGAATTGCTCATCACGTGGGGAGTGAGGTCTCCACAGTACATCGATGTTGTCGCCAGTGGTCGGCGGAAGGTGCACGTGCCCGTCGACCTGGGACCGGACCGCAGCGACGCACGGATGCACGCCAAGACCGTAGGATCATACGCAGTGCCGTAGGGGACCGCACCGCCACTTCCCAGCAAATTAGGGACACTGTTGCTCCTGGGGTATCGGCGAGGACCATTCGCAACCGTCTCCATGAAGCTGGGCTACGGTCTCGCACACCGTTAGGCCGTCTTCCACACACGCTCCACATCGTGCAGCCCGCCTCCAGTGGTGTCGCGACAGGCGTGAATGGAGGGACGAATGGAGACGTGTCGTCTTCAGCGATGAGAGTCGCTTCTGCCTTGGTGCCAATGATGGTCGTATGCGTGTTTGGCGCCGTGCAGGTGAGCGCCACAATCAGGACTGCATACGACCGAAGCACACAGGGCCAACACCCGGCATCATGGTGTGGGAAGCGATCTCCTACACTGGCCGTACACCTCTGGTGATCGTCGAGGGGACACTGAATAGTGCACGGTACATCCGAACCGTCATCGAACCCATCGTTCTACCATTCCTAGACCGGCAAGGGAACTTGCTGTTCCAACAGGACAATGCACGTCCGCATGTATCCCGTGCCACCCAACGTGCTCTAGAAGGTGTAAGTCAACTACCCTGGCCAACAAGATCTCCGGATCTGTCCCCCGTTGAGCATGTTTGGAACTGGATGAAGCGTCGTCTCACGCGGTCTGCACGTCCAGCACGAACGCTGGTCCAACTGAGGCGCCAGGTGGAAATGGCATGGCAAGCCGTTCCACAGGACTACATCCAGCATCTCTACGATCGTCTCCATGGGAGAATAGCAGCCTGCATTGCTGCGAAAGGTGGATATACACTGTACTAGTGCCGACATTGTGCATGCTCTGTTGCCTGTGTCTATGTGCCTGTGGTTCTGTCAGTGTGATCATTTGATGTATCTGACCCCAGGAATGTGTCAATAAAGTTTCCCCTTCCTGGGACAATGAATTCACGGTGTTCTTATTTCAATTTCCAGGAGTGTATTTCGTACCTAGCTGTCCCATGTTCTTCGTCTCAGTAAGTTCCATTTCGTTGGCATTTCTAATGAATGCAACAGTCATAAGAAGTAGATTTGCCACGAACTCATTAATTAGCCACCAAGAACTGATAAATCTCCGTAGCTGCCACAGAATAGACTCATTGGCAACAGTTTCTCGTGCCGTGCTGCCTTGTTCGGATTCCTACCCCCTTCCCACCCGCCAATTACTCGCCGTGAGGCGGGCTGTTGCTCACTGCTGAGGCGTCAGCGTGAGCTAGCTCGCACGAGCAAGTCGGTGAACAACCGTGGTTCAAACGTTATCAATTGCGGAGACATCCGGCGACCTTGCTGGCCATGGTAGGGTTTTGCAAGCACGAAGACAACAGTAGAAATTCTAGTCGTGTAGGTGCAGGCAATGCCTTGTTGAAATGTAAGTCCAGAATGGCTTGCCATGAAGGACAGCAAAACGGGACGTAGAATATCGTCAAGGTACAGATGTGCTATTAGGGTGTCGCGGATGACAACCAAAGAGGTCGTGCTACTAAATCAAATGGCATCCCACACCATCACTTCGTACGGTGGGCGACAGTCAGGTTCGTATCCCATCGCTGTCCGGGGCGTCTCTAGACAAGCCTTCGCTGGTCATCACGTGTCAGTTCGAGGCGAGACTCATCACAGTTCTACTCCAGATTCCAAGGCGATAATTCCTTCGTAGTGGGTCGTCGTCCCCCCCCCCCCCCCCCCCCCCACACACTTCGTCTTAGAGTGTTTTATTGAAAATTGATGCTTATCTAACATCTGAAGGGAAGGAAGCGGGGAGGATCTAACATTGCAGTAATGTTTAGGTAAGGCAGTCAATGTAACTACTCACTCAAGGCATCCCACAAGGTGTTAAAACATGTATGGCTGAGATTAAAATACGGAATTGTATCTTATATAGAACGCAGTTTCAAAACCAGTATCTCCATAATCCTTATTCCTTTCGAAATTATTTTACGTTTTCTGACAAGGCGTTTATTGGAGAACCTACGGTTTTTTTGTTCTCATTCAGCCTAGTAGCACCTAAACCACAAACGCTGTGGCCCTGTCTTCACATTACGATTGTTTAGTTTCACCCCATGATCCTTAAGGGCCGTATCTATTTTCCATCTTCTTGCACTCGAAATTCCGTTTCGACTATGCAGATTGAGATTACGATTCATCAACTGGAAATTATGCGGGCAAGTTACAGACCGAAACTTTATGATATTTACTTAATTCGCCTGCAGTATATGAATTGATCCAAATTTTAAAGAAATATGTATTGGTGTTAATCAGACTTTCTCCTACGCTGAAACAAAGCTAAAAATTTTGGGGAAGTGTTATTGTACAACATGTCATGTTAAAAGTAATGTGGCCATGGTATATCTTCATACAGGAGAAAGAAGTGACAGGCATCGCCGGAGAATAAATTTTGTATCAATTTATGGTATGTCGATTCAGAGCACTTCCGGCCGGAGTGGCCTTGCGGTTCTAGGCGCTACAGTCTGGAGCCGGGCGACCGCTACGGTCGCAGGTTCGAATCCTGCCTCGGGCATGGATGTGCGTGATGTCCTTAGGTTAGTTATGTTTAATTAGTTCTAAGTTCTAGGCGACTGATGACCTCAGAAGTTAAGTCGCATAGTGCTCAGAGCCATTTGAACCAATTTTTTCATAGCACTACAAAAAAGAACATCCGGCTGATATCAAATTGAATGTGAAAGGCAGCGACCGAGACCGTATATCACTACCAAGACTGAGGCTCACTTTTCCCCTTACACGTCAGAGGACTGGTTTGGTTCAAATGGCTCTAAGCACTATGGGACTTAACATCTGAGGTCATCAGTCCCATACACTTAGAACTACTTAAACCTGACTAAGCTAAGGTCAGCACACACATCCATGCCCGAGGCAGGATTAGAACCTGCGACCGTTGCAGCAGCGCTGTTCCGGATTGAAGCGCCTAGAACCGCTCGTCCACAGCGGCCGGTGGACTGGTTTGATGCAGTTCTCAGTGCGAGTCCCTTCATCTCTGTATAACTACTGCAGCCTGCCGCCGACGGAAGTTCTCCCCGCCTGTGTTTCACCTAATATACGAGGACGTGATGAAAACTAATGCTTTCGAATCTTTTATGTGAAAACTCTTCGAGCTTTTTGAATAAAACAGACGTTAACAACATCCTACATGTTTATTCTTCATGTCTACACATTTGCAGTGCTCTGCCGCTAGAGGGATTGTAACATGGCGGTATGTAATGCAGCTACACTGATGTGACAAAAGTCATGCATCGGGTCGGACCTCCCTTTTCCGGTCGTAGTGCAGCAACTCAACGCGGTACTGACTCAAAAAGTCGTTGTAAGACGCCTTCAGAAACACTGAGGAATGCTGCCTCTATACCTGCCCATAACTGCGGATGTTTTATCGGTATAGGATTTTGTGCAGGAACTGATCTCTATATTATGTTCCACAAATGTTCAATGGAATTCATTTCGGGCGATCTGGGTGGTCAAATCATTCGCTCGAATTGTCGAAAACGTTCTTCAAACCAAATGCAAAAAGTTGTGGCCTGGTGACACGTTTAGGAACATGAATCGGTGAAAATTGTCTCCAAGTAAGCTAATATAATAATGTCCACTCAATGATCGGTTCAGCTGGGCCAGAGGATCCAGTCAAAATGGCTCTGAGCACTATGGGACCTAACGTCTGAGGTCATCAGCCCCGTATAACTTAGAACTACTTAAACCTAACTAACCTATTATTTCACGCAGTGTTGCTTGTCTTTTAGTACTGACAACTCTACGCAAACGCCAGTGGTTGTGATCGTTATGTGAAGGCCATCGGCCACTGCGTTGTTCGTGGTGAGAGGTAATGCCTGCAATATGGTATTCTCGGCTCATTCTTGACACTGTGGATCTCGGAATATTGAATTCCCTAACGATTTACGGAATGGAATGTTCAACGCGTCCAACTCCAACTGACATTCCTCTTTCAAAGCGCCCATAATCACGTCGTACACATTCTCACGTGAATCAGCTGAGTGCAAATGATAGCTTCGCCAACGCACTGCCTTTTATATCTTGTGTACGCGACACCACCGCCATCTGTATTCGTGCATGTCGTTATCCCACGTCGGCCCCATCCGATTTTTATGTGTTTCCAGAACACAGAACACCTTCGAGGACTCCAATTTGAAAGCGATGAAGCGAGCAAGCACAGGTGAGGTTGTTGCTCTGTCAACAAAGACAAACATTCTATAGTGACGGTAACAACAAACTGGTCTCTCAGAAGGTGAAATGTGCTCGTCGCCAGGGTGACTATGTTGAGAAATAAGTATGCATAGAAGAAGAATAAAGATGTAGAATGTTAACAACGTTTGTTTTATTTAAAAAGCTGTAAGAGTTTTCGCACAAAAAATTACGAAGCATTACTTTTCAGCACGTGGCAACGGCCTTGTCGCAGTGACCACCGAAGTTAGGCGCTGTCGGGCGTGGCCGTCACTTTGATGGGTGACCATCCAGTCGTGATGCCAAGTGAGGAGCTGCTCGGCGGAATAGTAGCGGCTCCGGTCAAAGAAAACCATCATAACGACCGGGAGAGCGGTGTGCTGACCACACGCCTCTCCTATCCGCATCCTCAGCTTAGGGTGACACGGCGGTCGGATGGTCCCGATGGCCTGAAGACGGAGTGCTTTACTTTTCAGTACGCCGACCTAGATCTAGACGTCGTTATCAGTGTTGACTGTGGTAGACGAGAAAGTTTCACACTGCCATTAGCGTATTGTCAATGGACAATCAACTCAGCTGTTTTATTGATGGTATTTAATTTTCGTGATCCCAAAATTATATAATTTCATTTTTCTATCTGCTTGTGGCAGCCAAAGTAAACCGAAGTACTGAGTACATAAGGCTGTCCAAGAGGGAATCACATAAGAAATCAGTTGTGTGTACTTAACATGAAGGCCATTACGAACACCTGATTACTAGTGTGTTGGTCCACCTTTGGAACCCAGTACAGCATCGATTCTGCGTGGCACGGATTCGAAAAGCTCTCGTTAGGTATGTGGCAGCAGATGTTTACGCTCAGCTCATCCACTTACTGTAAATTATGGAGCAATGGTTCGCAGGCAAGTAACTGGCGCCAGACAGCGTCCCTGATGTGTTCGCCGGCCGGAGTGGCTGAGCGGTTCTAGGCGCTACAAAATGGAACTGCGCGACCGCTACAGTCGCAGGTTCGAATCCTGCCTCGGGCTTGGATGTGTGTGATGTTCTTAGGTTAGTTAGGTTTAAGTAGTTTTAAGTTCTAGGGGACTGATGACCTCAGAATTTAAGTACCATAGTGCTCAGTGCCATTTGAACCAGATGTGTTCCAAAGGGTTCATATTGGGCAAATGTGTTGGGGGAGACGTCAGCATGACTTCGCTATCACACTTCTCAAACCACTGGGACAGAGGATGCCATCGCCGTCGGGAACGACAGAATGCGTGAAGAGCTGTGTTGATTTGGGGGAGGAGACCAAACTGCGAGGTCAAAAAATGGTTCAAATGGCTCTGAGCACAATGTAACTTAACATCTCAGATCATCAGTCCCCTAGAACTTAGAACTACTTAAACCTAACTAACCTAAGGACATCACACACAGCCATGCCCGAGGCAGAATTCGAACCTGCGACCGTAGCGGTCGCGCGGTTCCAGACTGAAGCTCCTATAACCGCTCGGCCACCAGCGGCCAGGGAAATCACGGAAAACCTAAATCAGGATGGCCGGACTTGGGATTGAACCGTCGTCCTCACGAATGCGAGTCCGGTGTGGTAACCCCTGCGCCATCTCGCTCGGTGCGTGAAGGGAGTTAGGCTGTAACCAATAACGTTCACGACGTAGTCCATAGCTGCCACTGTGCCTTCAATTTCTACCACAGGTCCGATAGAAGCATAGATGGATGTCTGCCATAGCATAATACGGTCCCCACTGGCCTGTGTCCCTTCGCCTCGATGACAGCGTATCCGAAAACTACCCGACCTGGTGCAACGAGAAACGTTATTCATCCAACCAGACAACGCGTTTTCACTCTTGACTGAGTATGTCGTTCGGTCAACATGGAAACAAGTAGGAGCGGTCTACTGCGGAAATCCACATTCGACAACTGACGCTAAACAGTGTGGTTCAAATGGCTCTGAGCACTATGGTACTTCACATCTATGGTCATCAGTCCCCTAGAACTTAGAACTACTTAAACCTAACTAACTTAACGACATCACACAACACCCAGTCATCACGATGCAGAGAAAATCCCTGGCCCCGCCGGGAATCTAACCCGGGAAACAGTGTGGTCCGAAACATTGGTGACTGTACTAGCATTCTATTCCGTCGTCAAATCCGCCACAGGTTGCCGCCTGTCCTGCTTTACAGAGCAGCGATCCTTCGATCTCCAAGTTCTATGATGAGGCGTGGACGTCCAAATCCTTTTCGCTAACGTGGGGCTTCACTGTCGTTCAACCACTTTTCATAGATGTTGACGATAGCAGTATGCGATCATCCGGCCATATTCGCCGTTTCCGAGGTGTTCGTTCCCAGGCGCCACGCCTTCAAAATCTACTCTCATTTATATGACTTGATTGTTCGCAGCTCGTGGTCGTGCGGTAGCGTTCTCGCTCCCCGCGCCCGGGTTCCCGGGTTCGATTCCCAGCGGTGTCAGGGATTTTCTCTGCCTCGTGATGACTGGGTGTTGTGTGATGTCCTTAGGTTAGTTAGGTTTAAGTAGTTCAAAGTTCTAGGGGACTGATGACCATAGATGTTAAGTCCCATAGTTCTCAGAGACATTTGAACCATTTTTTTTTTGGTATCTGGCGGGCCGATTCAATTTGTGCACACAACGGCATTATTGGCTACCTTCAGTGCTAATTAACTCGGATGCGTAACAGATCGAAGACGGCGTTCAGGCTCGTGGTGGGCAGTTGTCATAATAGAATGAAATTTTAACTCTACAGCGGAGTGTGCGCTGATGTGAAACTTTCCTGGCAGATTAAAACTGCGTGCCGAACCGAGACTCGAACTCGGGACCTTTGCCTTCCGCGGGCAAGTGCTCTACCAACTGAGCTACCCAAGCACGACTCAGGCCCCGTCCTCACAGCCTTACTTCTGCCAGTACCTCGTCTCCTACCTTCGAAACATTACAGAAGATCTCCTGCAAACCTTGCAGAACTAGCACTACTGAAAGAAAGGATATTGCGGAGACATGGCTTAGCCACAGCCTGGGGGATGTTTCTAGAATGAAATTTTCACTCTACAGCGGAGTTTGTGCTGATATGAAACTTTCCTGGCAGATTAAAACTGTGTGCCGGACCGAGACTCGAACTCGGGACCTTTGCCTTTCGCGGGCAAGTTGGTAGAGCACTTGCCCAGGCAAAGGTCCCGAGTTCGAGTCTCGGTCCGGCACACAGTTTTAATCTGCCAGGAAAGATTCAGTTGTCATAATGTTTTGGCTGATCAGTGAAGAGTAAGCCAAGTTCCATGCCAGCCTAACTAAGAGATGAATTTGTATGATTTCTAAATCGAATTAAATACCACACATGAAACACTTCAATGAATTATCGAATAACAATATTTTAATGAAATACAGTTGAACGCCCCTCAGTTTCCATCCATGAAGGTGCTCTCTCTCTCTCTCTCTCTCTCTCTCATACACACACACACACACACACACACACACACACACACACACACACACACAAACACACAAACAAATGCGCGCGCGCGCCTCATCACCTTAACGTCGTGGATAAGGGGATAAAGGGGGACGGAGGGATGGAGTAATGTCGACTTCCGGTAACGCCGATAAATAGATTACGGGAGACGCGCTGAGCAAGGGTATGCGGCGGCCCTTGCAGACAGGAGCCAGTGTCATTCTGACGGCGCGTGTTGCGGGCAGTCAGCGGCCGGCGTGGCCGCGTTACGCAATGCGTGCCGGGCTATTCGCGTCTGTGTGTTCTATTAACGCTGCCGCCGCAGTCGCAGCCACACTGGTTGAGAGCTGTGTTGCCGACACGCACCTTCGTGGAAGGCCGCCAAGATCCCCGTGTCGTGATACCGCGGCCGTAATCGTGACGACAACTTCGAGCGACTATCGAGAGCTTTCACTTGTTCGGTGTTTGCAATGACTGCCATGCAAAACTGCTGCAGTTGGTGTAAAAGCGATGCACCATTGTCGCAGTAGAGCGAAATCGTAAAGCCTGCCAACAGGAGCGTCCGCAGCAATCTGTCCGGAGGGACGAGACTCTTAGACTGCCATTTTCTATATAATTGCGTTGGTCAGTTCCGATAAGGTGTCATACCATAAGAAATAAATTTTATATGTGACGCATAAAACGTATTACAACTCAGAGAACTGATGATCATTCATTCACTCCCAGAACTGTATGAGAATACTATAATGAATAAAAGCTACTCCAGATTCCCTCATGTTACTTGCGGACGCCCTAGACCACTAGATAACACCCAGACGTGCCGCTGTGAGCACATACGTTTTGCAATACAAAAAACTGAAACGTTTTAAGCCTGCCAGGCGAACTGAAACCATATCAACAAAATTTTGTGTCTCTTATGCTAGTGCATGTTCGATAAGAGAAACACCGATAAGCTCAATACACTATGCAGGAGGGAGACTATTTATTTACCATGCGGGAACTCCTGTCAGGAAATGCTAAGCCTTGGCACTTTGAGGCATCGAAGTTTGGGAACGATAGGGTCAAAGCTTCTTCGTTTCCTAATTAGCTATGCAACAAATTAGCCATCAGTGTAAAGTGGGCGCACGAATTGCACCTACGGAATGGGACTATGTTGGACACGACGGTAAACTGAAACTCGTTAGGTGGATTAAAACTGTGTGCCGAGACCCGAACCGCCTTTCCCGGGTAAGTGATCTGCAGAATGAGCTATGCAAGCACGGCTCGCGACAGGCCTTCACAGTTTTACTTTCGACAATACCTTCATACCTTCCAAAGTAGGGAGAGGGGGGGGGGGGGAGGAGGAGTCGTGAGCCATGCTTGGATGGCTCAGTCGCTAGAGCACTTGCGCACGAAAGGCAAAAGTTCCAGGTCAGAGTGGTCATCTGGCACACACTTTTAATCTGTCAAGAAGTTTCAAATCAGCAATGTGAAAATTCATTCCGGAGCAACACCGTAGACTGCGACTAAGTCACTTATCCACAATATTCTTTCTTCCAGGTGTGCTAGTCGCGTAATGTATGCAGGAGAATTTTGGTGAAATTTGGAAAGCAGTAGAAGAGGAACTAGTGAAAGTAAAGTTGTGAGGGCTGGCAGTGAGTCGTCCTTGGATAGGTCAGTCGGTAGAGCTCTTGCCCACGAAAGGTAAAGGTCCCAGGTTAGAGCCGCGTCCGGCACACAGATTTAATCTGACAGGAAGCGTCAAATCAGCGCACGCTAAGCTACAGAGTGAAACTTCATTATCAAGCAGAACCCATATACATAAATTCATGATTTGGACGCTGAGTGGCGTACAACGTAGAGAACATTTCGATTATGGTAATGCTTCGATGTATCACGTCTTGTTAAGAAATTCAATTAAAGCGTCACATCGTGCAACGAATTACTGTTCATGCTGTAAAACAGCCGCCGGCCGCTGTGGCCGAGCGGTTCTAGGCGCTTCAGTCCGGTTTAAGTAGTTCTAAGTCTAGGGGACTGATGACCTCAGATGTTAAGTCCCATACTGCTTAGAGCCATTTGAACCTTCTTTGCTGCTAACTTGATTAGCGATACACTTTGCAGACAGCGTTCACATATACTGTCGGATGTACCAGCAAAATTTTATCATTGTACGACACATACGCAGGATACATGATGTCGTCAACGTTTGAGCGGTGTGAAAACTATATTGCAGATCGTAATTCTCAAGAGATACCGTTGAAATTTGTATACAAATATATGTTAAACATATGTAAAGTATATGACATGTGCGCATGCAGGCAAAGGCGCGGCTAAAAAGCTCTTTCTAAACCCCTAGATAGATTTCAACCAAACTTGGTACACATATCTACATCAACATCTACATGGATACTCTGCAAATCACATTCAAGTGCCTGGCAGAAGGTTCATCCAACCACCTTCACAATTCCCTATTATTCCAATCTCGAATAGCGCGCGGAAAGAATGAACACCTATATCTTTCTGTACGAGCTCTCATTTCCCGTATATTATCGTGGTGATCGTTCCTCCCTATGTAGGTCTTTGTCAACCAAATATTTTCGCATTCAGAGGAGAAAGTTGGTGATTGGAAATTACTTACTGTGTGGAAAAAATCTGTTGGGGAGGGGATGAAATAAGAACCAGTAACTTTCTAGTGGGGTGGGGGTGATAACGTGGAGAGAGAAGAGGGGAGGAAGAAATAGACAGACAGAGGGAGGGGGAAGGAGGAGATAGATACAGGTGTGGGTGTGGAGGGGATGGACAGAGAGATAGGAAGGGAGACATGGACAGAGAGAGGGAAAAGGGTGAGATGGACAGACAAAGGAAAGAGGAGGAGATGGACAGAGAGAGGGGCGAGGAGAATACAGACTGTGAGAGACGGGAGGCGGAGATGGCGGAGGAGGTGGGTAGAGAGATAGGGGAAGAAGAAATGGACAGAGAAATGGTAGTGGTGATTGACAGAGAGAGGAGTGAGTAGGCGGTGGACAGAGGGGGAAGGTGCAGATGGACAGAGAGAGGGGCAGAGGAAGATGGACAGAGGCAGGGGAGAAGAAGATAGAGAGAGAGTGGGCGTGAACGTCCAGGGGGAGGAGGATATGGACTAATGAAGTTGGAATAAATACACATTCGGGCAACAACCGGTACTCAGCTATTTATCTATAAAATTAGAATGATGTGTTGAGGATATACACTCCTGGAAATGGAAAAAAGAACACATTGACAACGGTGTGTCAGACCCACCATACTTGCTCCGGACACTGCGAGAGGGCTGTACAAGCAATGATCACACGCACGGCACAGCGAACACACCAGGAACCGCGGTGTTGGCCGTCGAATGGCGCTAGCTGCGCAGCATTTGTGCACCGCCGCCGTCAGTGTCAGCCAGTTTGCCGTGGCATACGGAGCTCCATCGCAGTCTTTAACACTGGTAGCATGCCGCGACAGCGTGGACGTGAACCGTATGTGCAGTTGACGGACTTTGAGCGAGGGCGTATAGTGGGCATGCGGGAGGCCGGGTGGACGTACCGCCGAATTGCTCAACACGTGGGGCGTGAGGTCTCCACAGTACATCGATGTTGTCGCCAGTGGTCGGCGGAAGGTGCACGTGCCCGTCGACCTGGGACCGGACCGCAGCGACGCACGGATGCACGCCAAGACCGTAGGATCCTACGCAGTGCCGTAGGGGACCGCACCGCCACTTCCCAGCAAATTAGGGACACTGTTGCTCCTGGGGTATCGGCGAGGACCATTCGCAACCGTCTCCATGAAGCTGGGCTACGGTCCCGCACACCGTTAGGCCGTCTTCCGCTCACGCCCCAACATCGTGCATCCCGCCTCCAGTGGTGTCGCGACAGGCGTGAATGGAGGGACGAATGGCGACGTGTTGTCTTCAGCGATGAGAGTCGCTTCTGCCTTGGTGCCAATGATGGTCGTATGCGTGTTTGGCGCCGTGCAGGTGAGCGCCACAATCAGGACTGCATACGACCGAGGCACACAGGGCCAACACCCGGCATCATGGTGTGGGGAGCGGTCTCCTACACTGGCCGTACACCTCTGGTGATCGTCGAGGGGACACTGAATAGTGCACGGTACATCCAAACCGTCATCGAACCAACGTTCTACCATTCCTAGACCGGCAAGGGAACTTGCTGTTCCAACAGGACAATGCACGTCCACATGTATCCCGTGCCACCCAACCTTGCTCTAGAAGGTGTAAGTCAACTACCCTGGCCAGCAAGATCTCCGGATCTGTCCCCCATTGAGCATGTTTGGGACTGGATGAAGCGTCGTCTCACGCGGTCTGCACGTCCAGCACGAACGCTGGTCCAACTGAGGCGCCAGGTGGAAATGGCATGGCAAGCCGTTCCACAGGACTACATCCAGCATCTCTATGATCGTCTCCATGGGAGAATAGCAGCCTGCATTGCTGCGAAAGGTGGATATACACTGTACTAGTGCCGACATTGTGCATGCTCTGTTGCCTGTGTCTATGTGCCTGTGGTTCTGTCAGTGTGATCATGTGATGTATCTGACCCCAGGAATGTGTCAATAAAGTTTCCCCTTCCTGGGACAATGAATTCACGGTGTTCTTATTTCAATTTCCAGGAGTGTATGAATATTTTAGTAAAGAATCATAATAACACTCTAAAAATTAGACTGGCAGACTTTTTTACGCTAAAGAGTTGGGCTTATAAAATAAATTGCAAAAGTGACCGTCTGTAGAAAACGTAGACAGAAAAGGTTTATTTTTCTAAATCCGATGTCCTACAATGTCAATGGAAAGCTCTTATCAGAAAAAGACAGGTTATTGGGATATTCGATACGGCCACCAAGCATGAATGACTTAGCGCTGGCCAGCCGCTGTGGCCGAGCAGTTCTAGGTGCTTCAGTCCGGAAACGCGCAGCTGCAACGGTCGCAGGTTCGAATGCTGCCTCGGGCATGGATTTGTTTGATGTCCTTAGGTTAGTTAGGTTTAAGTAGTTCTAAGTTTAGGGGACTGATGACCTCAGATGTTAAGTCCCATAGTGCTCAGAGCCATTTTTTAGTAACATGGTAATGAGAATATAGGGCAAAATGGAGCGCACCGTCAAAACAGCCCGCAGTAAGATGACTTTAAGAAAAATGACAACTTTGGTAACATGCTGTCTATAATAACACACCGACGACAGGTAGCAAAGAGGCGTGTAGGTGGTGGAGACGTGATATGAGTGGTTGTTTATCGTTTTAATTGACAAGGATCAGACGTAAACCTGAGCTTTCAATTTCCTCTGCCAATTTCTTAGTGATTTCCTAATACACTCCTGGAAATTGAAATAAGAACACCGTGAATTCATTGTCCCAGGAAGGGGAAACTTTATTGACACATTCCTGGGGTCAGATACATCACATGATCACACTGACAGAACCACAGGCACATAGACACAGGCAACAGAGCATGCACAATGTCGGCACTAGTACAGTGTATATCCACCTTTCGCAGCAATGCAGGCTGCTATTCTCCCATGGAGACGATCGTAGAGATGCTGGATGTAGTCCTGTGGAACGGCTTGCCATGCCATTTCCACCTGGCGTCTCAGTTGGACCAGCGTTCGTGCTGGACGTGCAGACCGCGTGAGACGACGCTTCATCCAGTCCCAAACATGCTCAATGGGGGACAGATCCGGAGATCTTGCTGGCCAGGGTAGTTGACTTACACCTTCTAGAGTACGTTGGGTGGCACGGGATACATGCGGACGTGCATTGCCTGTTGGAACAGCAAGTTCCCTTGCCGGTCTAGGAATGGTAGAACGATGGGTTCGATGACGGTTTGGATGTACCGTGCACTATTCAGTGTCCCCTTGACGATCACCAGAGGTGTACGGCCAGTGTAGGAGATCGCTCCCCACAACATGATGCCGGGTGTTGGCCCTGTGTGCCTCGGTCGTATGCAGTCCTGATTGTGGCGCTCACCTGCACGGCGCCAAACACGCATACGACCATCATTGGCACCAAGGCAGAAGCGACCCTCATCGCTGAAGACGACACGTCTCCATTCGTCCCTCCATTCACGCCTGTCGCGACACCACTGGAGGCAGGCTGCACGATGTTGGGGCGTGAGCGGAAGACGGCCTAACGGTGTGCGGGACCGTAGCCCAGCTTCATGGAGACGGTTGCGAATGGTCCTCGCCGATACCCCAGGAGCAACAGTGTCCCTAATTTGCTGGGAAGTGGCGGTGCGGTCCCCTACGGCAGTGCGTAGGATCCTACGGTCTTGGCGTGCATCCATGCGTCGCTGCGGTCCGGTCCCAGGTCGACGGGCACGTGCACCTTCCGCCGACCACTGGCGACAACATCGATGTACTGTGGAGACCTCACGCCCCACGTGTTGAGCAATTCGGCAGTACGTCTACCCGGCCTCTCGCATGCCCACTATATGCCCTCGCTCAAAGTCCGTCAACTGCACATACGGTTCACGTCCACGCTGTCGCGGCATGCTACCAGTGTTAAAAACTGCGATGGAGCTCCGTATGCCACGGCAAACTAGCTGACACTGACGGCGGCGGTGCACAAATGCTGCGCAGCTAGCGCCATTCGACGGCCAACACCGCGGTTCCTGGTGTGTCCGCTGTGCCGTGCGTGTGATCATTGCTTGTACAGCCCTCTCGCAGTGTCCGGAGCAAGTATGGTGGGTCTGACACACCGGTGTCAATGTGTTCTTTTTTCCATTTCCAGGAGTGTATTTCTTTGAGTCTTTTGAAAGTATTACAGCTTTGTTTGTATACTGTCACTGATCGAATTTTTCTTACAAAATATGACTCTTAACAGATTAAAAGTGAAATAATTTTTTGAAGTTAATAAGAAATGTTTATGTGAACTGAAATAAGGTATTTATAGAATGTACTGATGAGTATAATTTTCCGGGTGTAGTAGACTTCAAATGACTTATTTCATTCTGATTTATAAGTAGCAGCCAACATAAACAGAAATGATTCCTTTCAGCAAAAAACTTGAAAGCAGTAATCAGTGGTGAACTCGAGAAGTATTCTTTGTTTCATTTATTTGTTTATTTATTATTTGTTTATTTTCGCGGGGAAACATAATTGCATAAATCACTGTCATATCGTACAAAATATCAGCCAAACATTAGCACATTTTTCTACTGTACGTCATGAATTTTACGAATTCGAAGAAATGTAAAATTCTAGTCCTCGACTAGTTTTAAAGTTACTTTGTGAAGTCAGAAAAAAATGGCTCTGAGCACTGTGGGACTTAACTGCTGTGGTCATCAGTCCCCTAGAACTTAAGAACTTATAACTACTTAAACCTAACTAACCTAAGGACAGCACATACATCCATTCCCGAGGCAGGATTCGAATCTGTGACCGTAGCGGTCGCGCGGTTCCAGACTGTATCGCCTAGAACCGCTCGGCCACTCCGGCCGGCTGCGAAGATAGATGGTAGTGAAATAATCATATGTATTTGTGTGTGTGAAACTATAGGGAGCGAAAACACAACATATTACCATGCCTAATACGGTGTTGGAAACCTGTTGCCATTCAAAATACACTCCTGGAAATGGAAAAAAGAACACATTGACACCGGTGTGTCAGACCCACCATACTTGCTCCGGACACTGCGAGAGGGCTGTACAAGCAATGATCACACGCACGGCACAGCGGACACACCAGGAACCGCGGTGTTGGCCGTCGAATGGCGCTAGCTGCGCAGCATTTGTGCACTGCCGCCGTCAGTGTCAGCCAGTTTGCCGTGGCATACGGAGCTCCATCGCAGTCTTTAACACTGGTAGCATGCCGCGACAGCGTGGACGTGAACCGTATGTGCAGTTGACGGACTTTGAGCGAGGGCTTATAGTGGGCATGCGGGAGGCCAGGTGGACGTACCGCCGAACTGCTCAACACGTGGGGCGTGAGGTCTCCACAGTACATCGATGTTGTCGCCAGTGGTCGGCGGAAGGTGCACGTGCCCGTCGACCTGGGACCGGACCGCAGCGACGCACGGATGCACGCCAAGACCGTAGGATCCTACGCAGTGCCGTAGGGGACCGCACCGCCACTTCCCAGCAAATTAGGGACACTGTTGCTCCTGGGGTATCGGCGAGGACCATTCGCAACCGTCTCCCGCACACCGTTAGGCCGTCTTCCGCTCACGCCCCAACATCGTGCATCCCGCCTCCAGTGGTGTCGCGACAGGCGTGAATGGAGGGACGAATGGCGACGTGTTGTCTTCAGCGATGAGAGTCGCTTCTGCCTTGGTGCCAATGATGGTCGTATGCGTGTTTGGCGCCGTGCAGGTGAGCGCCACAATCAGGACTGCATACGACCGAGGCACACAGGGCCAACACCCAGCATCATGGTGTGGGGGGCGATCTCCTACACTGGCCGTACACCTCTGGTGATCGTCGAGGGGACACTGAATAGTGCACGGTACATCCAAACCGTCATCGAACCAACGTTCTACCATTCCTAGACCGGCAAGGGAACTTGCTGTTCCAACAGGACAATGCACGTCCACATGTATCCCGTGCCACCCAACGTGCTCTAGAAGGTGTAAGTCAACTACCCTGGCCAGCAAGATCTCCGGATCTGTCCCCAATTGAGCATGTTTGGGACTGGATGAGGCGTCGTCTCACGCGGTCTGCACGTCCAGCACGAACGCTGGTCCAACTGAGGCGCCAGGTGGAAATGGCATGGCAAGCCGTTCCACAGGACTACATCCAGCATCTCTACGATCGTCTCCATGGGAGAATAGCAGCCTGCATTGCTGCGAAAGGTGGATATACACTGTACTAGTGCCGACATTGTGCATTCTCTGTTGCCTGTGTCTATGTGCCTGTGGTTATGTCAGTGTGATCATGTGATGTATCTGACCCCAGGAATGTGTCAATAAAGTTTCCCCTTCCTGGGACAATGAATTCACGGTGTTCTTATTTCATTTTCCAGGAGTGTAGCTTGCAGTCGTTTCGGACTCCGTAAATACAAGCCCTGTATGGTTTCCAAAGGAATCGTATGTCATTGAAGGGGCTAAACTGCTTAGATCATCGGTCCCTGGACTTACACACTACTTAAACTAACTTATGCTAAGAACAACACACACACCCATGTCCGAGGGAGGACTCGAGCCTCCGGCGAAAGGGGCCGTGCAGTCCGTGACATGGCGCCTCAAACCGCACGGCCACTCCGCGCGGCCATATATATATCATTCTTCCAGCAAAATAGTGGCAAGTTCAGCTAATGGTGATGGGGGTGGATAGCGATCAGGCCCCCTTCTCTCCAAATTAGACCACAAAGGCTCAATAATGTTGTGGTATTATAACACTGGTTGCCAGAGGTGCGCCAATTCATCCTCGTTCTTACAAAAAACGTCCTGAACAAAAATTGTCGTGTGGCATGGGCCTGATCAGCCAAACTGGTCACATAATTCTTGTCCGTAACCATGGCCCATGGAACACGATGATATGATTGACCAAATCACCGCCGAGCCCCGCCATATTTCACTCCACGGATATAACAGTTAAGTCCCATAAGATTTCACACACATTTGAACTTTTATTTTATTTTATTTTTTATTTTTGTGTGGTTTTGGAATCCCTACTCGCCCTGCAGTTTCCAGCTTATGGAGCTCCCTTCGTGTTGTTAAAGTGCTGACAGGGTTCGCGACTGCGACATTCCGTTTTACAGTAACTTCCACACCTGTCACCCTCTTATTATACGTCTCTATCTTCTTCAATGACCGTCTGTCATAACCACTCAACTCACATTTTGGTCCGCGTTGTGACTTAGCGGACGATGTTTTTCCGCTTTCCCTATGTGCTGCATAAACTTTGATAAGGTGCCTCTTGAAAAACCAAACTGTGTCAAGCAGGACAGAACTAAGCTGTATGCGAACATTACACATTTGTTCTTCGTACTCATCCGCATTAACTTTCATTTTTCACATTCTGAGCTAGCTATATCTAAAGTAAGCCAGTTTGAAATTAAAACTATTTCAGTCCGCAGCTCGTGGTCGTGCGGTAGCGATCTCGCTTCCCAAGCCCGGGTTCCCGGGTTCGATTCCCGGCGGGATCAGGGATTTTCTCTGCCTCGTGATGACTGGGTGTTGTGTGATGCCCTTAGGTTAGTTAGGTTTCAGTAGTTCTAAGTTCTAGGGGCCTGATGACCATAGACGTTAAGTCCCATAGTGTTCAGAGCCATTTTTTTAAAAAAACTGTTTCTTCTCATGTATCGGGGCTATTCGGAAAATGAGGTCCGATCGGGTGCGAAATGGAAACCACAGTGAAAATCCAATGAAGCTTTGCACAGTTGTATTGGGCAGTGTCACCAGTGTTCCTATCGACCGCGTCGCGTCGCTTTTTTCAGCTCTGAGTGCACAGTGAGTATGTAAAGATGCATAGAAAATAGTGTCTCTCGCCTGATGAGAGATTTCACCTGATATTATGTAGCCTACATAACATAACTGTCAAGCGTTTCCTTCTTTATTGACAATTCTCGGACTGATCGGATTCTTACGGCGGCTATTCCACTATTTTCCACCCTCACGTACGCAGGGGCTCCTGCACGGGGTTCGCTACGTGTGCCAGCTCAGTCTTGATAAATGCACTTTCTTCGTGTTTCCTAAACACACTGTTAGGTCGATCGAATTGGCCTTTAACAATTTCACACAGTACACACATCAACTGACTCAAACACAGCTGTCGCCGCTCACTACAGTACTTCATCTCACCTTCTGTTATCAGATACAAATAGCGGGTATGCCATTTGACGTACATCCTTCGTGTTAACGGTGTTACCACTACTTTTTATCCAACCCATGTATGTCAGCAACTGATCCCATAATGCAGCTGCCCTTTGCATTCTATTTAACTGTTTGTAATTTTTTTCTCAAATTCGAAATAGTTCTGTGATATGGTGAAATAATAAAATTATTCCAACACACAGACACTTGAAGCCACCATATTGTGACACATAAAAGTCACTATATTGTGACGCATAAAACGTAAATACGTACCAAAATGAACAAAAGCTATCAAATTTAATTTCTTTACAGTTTTATACAAAAAACTGTGTTTTTGTATGTTTCAGAACTATTTGAAAACGGCAGATTGTCGAAACGAGACTCGTCATACGTAAATAACGAGCCAATAAAATCAGAGTCCAACAGGAAATGGAGAAATGTGTAATATGTCATTCACACTGAAACTGTCTAGGAATACCTACTTAACCTATACGAGAATTTAGCTATCTAGTGGTTATTCTCATCAGTACATTCTATAAATAAGTTAATATAGCTGACAAAGATATTTTTTATTTACTTCAAATACGGTAAGATATTCATATTTCGTGAGACAAACAGAATCAGCTGAAGTCAATTACTTTACTTCATCGTCGCAGTAGTTGCAAATTTTAACTGTGTACGCAGTAGATGAGATAACTAACACACGTCAGCGTAATGTGAAAGCTCAAGACCCGGAGTTAGCCGATTCCAATCCTGATGGTAGACGACAATTTAGTCACCAGTCTTTGAACGGTAGGTGCTGACAAAATGTCTAGAACACTAGAACACCTATAAATATTTTATAAAATCCAGATTTAAGATGAGAAACATCGTCAACTGTTTTTTCGCCGTAGCTCCATTTTCAGTTCGTTTTAAACGCCGCCTAATTTCCACACTTTCGGTATCTGCGGGTTCAACGGTCTCACTGTCGTTTTACATCCAGTGCTGTCTGTTAAATTAAACTCTGAAACTTCCTGGTAGATTAAAACTGTGTGCCGGACCGAGACTCGAACTCGGGACCTTTGCCTTTCGCGGGAAAGTGCTCTACCAAATGAGCTACCCAAGCACGACTCACGCCCCGTCCTCGCAGCTTTACTTCTGCCAGTACCTCGTCTCCTACCTTCCAAACTTAACAGAAGTTCTCCTGCGAACCTTGCAGAACTAGCACTCCTGAACGAAGTAAAGCTGCGAGGACGGGGCGTGAGTCGTGCTTGGGTAGCTCAATTGGTAGAGCACTTGCCGGCGAAAGGCAAAGGTTCCGAGTTCGAGTCTCGGTCCGGCACACAGTTTTAATCTTCCAGGAAGTTTCATATCAGCGCACACTCCGATGCAGAGTGAAAATCTCATTCTGGAAATTAAACTCTGTCTGACAGACACAAAAAGGAGCTCAATGAAACCTGAAAGAGCTTTTACCTTTAACGTAGTCGAAATTATTAGAACATAATCTAAAAATGCAAATACTGCCGCAGATACTTACGTATGGCGAGGATGGCTGTGAGCTTGACAGCCATCTGTGGTGGTTCACACTCATATACGAACGCCTCCACGACGTACTGAGCGAAACTGAGGCAGATGATGGCCATCTGCGATGGTTTCAGCACGAGCGTTGATACCCAAGAGAACAGGAATGCTGGGATGGGCCCAAACGCATCCATGAAGTACGCGTATTCTGCCCCAGAGCTGGTGTTCATGGTACCCAGCTCAGCGTAGGCAAGCGCACCTGCCACAAACAACACAACATCTCGCTTATAATTCGAACAGCACACAGCATAAAGCATTTCTCGTATTTAAATTGAGTGGAAGTGCTCTATAAGGAAACTAGTTGACATGACAACCTGTTCTATGAAGTAGTTAGTGCTTACACTGATAGGAGGGTTATTCATTTAATTTTCCTATTAAGCTCTGTCATTTGTATAATTTTCGCTCACTTGCTGACACTTACGTTCGATTCGTCATTTCTCATGCGCTGGATAGTAAATTCAAACTGAACACTCTCAGGAAATAAATAAATAAATAAAATATCTAAGAAAACCTATCTATCGCTTGCGTCTTGATCGCTCATTGTGCGCGGAGTTGGCGTGGTTAAATCGGATTTGGCATGTTAATGTGAAGAGGTGGCCGGATGCCCTTTATGCTGCCACCCCTCCCCCCCTCCCCCCCCCCCCCCCCCAGGACGGAATCAGAGTACCCCATCTGTCTGCGTCTAGTGTAAATCATGGAAAAGTGCGGATGTGTGTCAAATGTCTGTGAGTCATGTAACTGAGGCGGGACGAGGGGCCAGCCCGATATTCACCTAGAGCGATGTGGAAAACCGCCTAAAAACCACAGCCAGGCAGGCCGGCACACCGACCCTCGTTAATCCGGCAGGCGGATTCGGTCTGAGGCCGGCGCACCTACCCGAGTCCAGGAAGCAGCGCATTAGCGCTCTCGCCTAACCTGGCGGGTAAAATATCTAAGAAGACCGTTGTGTTGTTTTTGACGATATGGAGTGAATGAACAACATTATGGCACCCAATCATGCTACAGTAAAAAATGCTTGTTTGATTGGGAGGTAGATTGCTGAATTAGGCCTAAAGAAAATGAATCAAAAAACATTACGTCAAAAATAACATTTTTTAGCTTTCATCTGTGTTCTTTTTATCATGACTATCGAATTTTATTAATGTCTGAAGTGGCACGTCTCTAAGGAAAGGAGAAAACAAGGCATGGTGTCAGGCGGACGTCAGAAACGGTGCCAGCGAGAAGCTGCTGAGGGAGTTGCGGTGCTGTAATGGCTACGCGAGGGCAACACCCTCGGGCACCTAGGTGACTTGAAGACGCCGGCATACAGCCAGAATGTTACCTTCGGAAGAGACAGGGAAAACATCTCTATAGGAGAAACTTGCACAAAAATCCCTCAAAAACCACTATACAAACGGCCTGTGCCGGGGGCCAAGACAGTTATTACCAGGAAGCAGTAGGAGCAGTACAACATCCGAGTCGTCGGGACAGGTCACTGCAGAGCGGAACATTGACTTTGAGATCTTAAACCAGAGACAATTCTATACACACTACAAGGAGGAGAACTGAGTTTCCGATAAGTATCCACCAACAGTTATTATCTTGTGTTCCTGCTTGTTGGTAAAGAACAAGGTCTTTAGTGTTTGTCTCTAGTAGTAGCAACAGGTATTAGCTGATATCTTCTGTGTGCCAGAATACAAAGAGGAAATAGCGCTGCTTCACACTTGTCTTTTACTGTCGGTACGAGCTGCAAGCAGAGTGCTCAAATCTTATAGCGAAAGTTGAAACGCAGGAACTGGAGTTGCTGCAAAGGACTGCCATATAGGTTGGGCGTATTCATTTACACACATCAAAAAAAGTTTTGCATCACCTCGGTTTCGAGAGTCCTGGAACCTGTACAGAAAATTGGAGTAGATATCAACATAAACATCATTTCCGCCCTTTCTATTGCTCATGAAAACCACTCGTTGCATGTTATACCACCACACAGCCAGACCTTCAGAGGTGGTGATTAAGATTGCTGTACACACAGGTACCTCTAATACCCAGTATCACGTCCTCTTGCATTGATGCATGCCTGTATTCGTCATGGTATACTACCCACTCCTCAATGGCGTTTGGGCGTAGATTCCTCAGAGTTGTTGGTGGGTCACGTCGTCGATAAACAGGCCTTTTACATCTATCCCAGGAATGTTCGATAGTGTTCATGCCTGGAGAACATGCTGGCTACTCTAGTCGAGCGATGTCGTTATCCTGAAGGAAGTCATTCACAAGATGTGCACGACAGGGGCGCGAATGGTCGTCCATGAAGATGAGTGCTTCGCCAATATGCTTCCGATATGGTCGGAGGATGGCATTCACGTTTCGTACAGCCGTTACAGTATCTTCCATGCGCTTCAGTCCGCAACCGCGAGACCGCTACGGTCGCAGGTTCGAATCTTGCCTCGGGCATGGATGTGCGTGAACCTAAATAATCTAAGAACATCACACACATCCATGCCCGAGGCAGGATTCCAACCTGCGACCGTAGCAGTCGTGTGGTTCCGGACTTAAGTGCCTAGAACCGCTCGGCCACCGCGGCCGGCCGTCAAACTTCATTATTAACTGTTTACATCCTTATTCACTTCCTAAGAAGCCAAAAACTTCTCCTCTCTGTTCCAAAATCACATGTAAATGTAAATGGCGTGTGACTAGGGTCTCCCGTCGGGTAGACCGTTCGCCGGGTGCAAGTCTTTCGCCACTTCGGCGACTTGCGCGTCGATGGAGATGAAATGATGATGATGAAGACTACACAACACCCAGTCCCTGAGTGGAGAAAATCTCCGACCCAGCCGGGAATCAAACCCGGGCCCTTAGGATTGACATTCTGTCACGCTTCCCACCTTCCCACTTTTTTTTAAACTTCATTTTGTTCGCTTTCGTTCTTTGCATCTGCTCAGGGCGGAAGTCGTAAGACATCCGTTTAAGTTAGTTGTTGATCAGTTAACTCAGTTTTTTTATTACAGAGGGCTGCTAACCCTTTGACCGAACACGCTGAGCTACCGTGACGGCTGATCACCTGTGCTAAGCATCGAAGGAATCTGTCTGCTTCTCACTGCGTTAAAGGTACCTTAGTAGACCTCAGTCCACATTTTCGTCAACGTTTATTGCTTCACACTCGTCCAAACCTACTGACAGGATCTGTGCCGGGACGCGATGTATCATTGCAGACCTCTCTTCTAATGCGGCACATATAGTAAATAAACAGAATGCTACGCAGTAGTGTGTCAAGATCAACTGTAAATTTCCTTCAAAATTTTCTGTCCCCGAAGGACAGAACCGTAATTACCTGAGAGTCTCACTGAGTGGAAAACTACAAGACGAACGGTGTAGAATGAGCTGGGTAGGAACCAGGAGTCTCTGCACAAAGGTCTGAATGTCTCAAAAATAGAACTTCGTCTCGCTAATTACCTAAGGCGGCAAGCGTAGAGACGGAGCAACATGTATTCGTTGTTTCGCAGTTGGAATGAGTAACGTGTGCGACGTTTAGCTCAGCCAGTGGCCTCGGTGGGGGCAGGTCACGATGTTGATGCGGGTTCCACTGTTTAGTGCGCCGTTCAAATTAGGGTCACGGGAGCCGCCATTGATGCTACCAGTTGTACGAGCTGCTCTATCAACAAACAATTTTTCCCGTGTTTGGAAGAGCGGGTAAAACGCAGCTAGCGACGTACCGCTCGATAGGAGTTGGTCTGTTCAAATTCTGGTGGCGGTAGAAAATTTTAGCAACAATGACATGTAGGAGAGGTTGTTACTGTTCACCAAACTGTGCATTAATAAGCTGAACTAAATCTCAGACCTCTCCAAAATGGATGAAATAGCGAAGGTATTTGTCGTCATTGATGACGAACCTTCCGTTATACTTCACGTAGATATCTGCACGATGCAGTTACTGATCAGACATCTCGCAGAGGATGGGGAAAGTCACTGGTCAAACACTTACTCTAAAAAACCTCTAAGAACACTGTGTAGTATGCCCCAGGTGTCCACAAGCTTAGCCATGAACACAAAAACTCACTCAGTGAGATAAAAAACAGAAAACCAGCCACAGAATAACCACCCTCAGGATTCAAACTAATTTTCCTGAAAATGACGCATAACTACTGCCTTAAATTTCATTTATATAAAATCGTAAAGAAATTGAACTGAATTTGAAGATGAAGTCATGAAACAAGGATGCATTTTCTTTCTTCTTATATAGGCATGTAAAAGAAACATCTGATTCTATAATAACGACCGTAACTGCGCACACCAGGAACCAGAAGATAAAGGCTTACCCAACAATGCTTTGTTAGCTGTGGACCATAGCTCTTCCTCGAGCTATAACTTACACTCATTCTTCTCGTACTGGTTCACAATGAGCCTCGTTTGTTTCTTGGTCTATTCAGAACTATTTTTGGAAATGTCACGTTCCTGGGTGTCTTAATTTGTGGTCCCCAATTCTTGAAGATCCCGTTCAACATCAGGATCAGCAACAGAATTTGTTTCTTTCCTCCACAAAATACGCAGATGTCTGCTTGGGTAGCGTATTTGGACTCATTTATTACTTATTTACCTATTGTTTATTATTATCCATTATTTATATTTATTTAATATTTAATTAATGATTCCAGAGAATCAGTTCTCCATTTGCGCATGGTGCATGCCACCTTTACCACGTCCAAGTACAGTTCGTTCATCAATCTGTCTTATCGGGTTTATGAACTTCTTTCAGTGTTTTCTTTCCTTGACTTCTAAATTCTCTTCCAGACGGTAACTACACATTTCCAGGCACTCTGCTGTGTCAGACTGACTGCACGATAGTGTCTCAGTTTCTCGGTAGGCATGGATCATATGTAGTACACCATTTCAATCCTCACAATCATAGATCTCAATGTTTATTTCTCAGCGATGTTCCGTTTTATCGGCGATCATAGGTTCTTCAACTTTTCTACCCACCGTACTGTACCTCATTTACATCTAACTCGACTGGCGCTGGCAAGATTTTAGCTATGCACTTCGTTTGCGCATTGATATGGAGGCTCTCATTGGTCGCTTTAGTTTCGAATGCATTGACTTCCTTTGTGAATGAATATAGGAATTCGGAAATATCGTAAAATCATCTGCGGAGCATAGGCAGTCGATTTTCAAGTCTATGCTTCCTAATAATGTATTTTTTATATTTAATAGTATTGTCTTTCATGACACCGAATCATTACAATTTCAGGTGAATCAAACTGTATTTTTATAAGATGTGAGAATTAATGGACAGGGCCACTGTTACATTTTTAGGAGAAAATAACATTAGAAAATGTGTGTACAAACTTTTGTGCGTAGTATCGAAACACAGAGAGAGTGTCTGTGTTATATTAAGCTTTCTATCTCTTGACATTCTTGTTACAGCACACACAAGGGATAGCCCCAGGAATTTGGCATGTGAGCAGTGCTCTTGCTTGAGTGCCATAGCTGTCTCACTGCACACCACATTCTCTGAGCGTGAGGAGGGTGGAGAAGGGGAAACAACAAACGAGCTGCATTTAGGTGGCAATGCAGTCGCACTACATACGGCTTGATTTAATATTTCTCAAAAACATAGGTCACAAACAAAACAAATTTTCAGTATTTTCGCTGGAAGCATAGTATAATTTTTATCTGATACAAATTCTCCGCATATGGCCAGACGCAGACAACTTCGCAGATTTTTACACTCATGTTGACACTTACTGTGGATTATTTAGTTTCACAATCGAAAACAGCCTTTCACACACAAAGCTGATTGAAATATTTTATCACGTTTGCAACCTTATTGTGGAGACGTGGAAACTCTTCCCAAGGAGAACACTGAACACTATTGGACACTTTTAACGTAAAAGAAGTTGTCTTTTAAACGAGAATTTCATCACAAGTCAAGCAGTTTCATATGCACATGCACATGCACAGGGGAGCTTGCAGTTGAAATAACGAATGTTCTCGAAAACACCTCGAAAATAGATGTAATATCGTCAGTGAGCTCAAAACAAAACAAAAAGAATGTTCAAATGTATGTGACATCTTATGGGACTTAACTGCTAAGGTCTTGAGTCCCTAAGCTTACACACTACCTAACCTAAATCATTCTAAGGACAAACACACACACCCATGCCCGAGGAAGGACTCGAACCTCCACCGGGACCAGCCGCACAGCCCATGACTGCAGCGCCTCAGACCGCTCGGCTAATCCCACGCGGCTAGCTCCAAAAAGATGAGAAAATTATCCTCATAATTCTTTCAAGGCACAATGGATTCATCAGACTCACGTTTTCTTCAACGAGCTGAGGGAAATGGACCGTGTTTCTTGTGACAATTTGTCCCTTACAGAATGCAATTTTCTTTTTAAATGCATGCCCATCAGCTCAGAAATACATTATTTTTCACCTTGCAATGTCTTACTGTGGGCAGCGTGCAGTCACGGTCACGTAAATTCTGAGGTCTGCAGTCCATTGTAGATGCTCTAATTTTCGTTCCTGTTTTCCTTTTTCTGTTGTAAATTCAACAATAGCGGGTTCTAAAGGCGTTCTAGGCATTCGTCTTGACATAACCGAGGTACTTTGCAGTAGTATTTGAAGTATCCATACTCTTCGTACAATTCCATCGAAAACTATTGCAGCTAACAAGGGAATAATGCGTGCGACTTCAGAAAATTCACTATTCGTACTAAAAATTTCATCACATACTCTATTCCCGCAAATTTAACACAAAGTGCTTCTTGATGCACAAATCAATGAATGCCGTCTGTCGATTATGGTAATTTTTCATTCTTTCATCGTCAACTAAGTCTTTAAAGTCTTTCTACATTGTGCTGTAATGTCGTACCGTAGCAGATTTGCGATACCCGTCGATTATGCCGTTGTATATCTATTATCCGACACTGAGAACTCTTATACGTCTTTTCTGTCATTATGATTCATTTTTAAAAACTTGTGACGTTGGATCTCTAGACTACCTCTTTTTGTGAAAGCAGACACTGAACCTAGCAACTTCCTTGGTTCAAATGGCTCTGAGCACTATGGGACTTAACTTCTGAGGTCATCAGTCCCCTAGAACTTGGAACTACTTAAACCTAACTAACTTAAGGACATCACACACATCAATGCCCGAGTCAGGATTCGAACCTGCGACCGTAGCGGTCGCGCGGCTCCAGACTAAAGCTCCTAGAACCGCTGGGCCATCTCGGCCGGCACTTCCTTGTTACCAAGAACAAATAGCTAATGATAAACAGCGCTGACACCACGATTCTCCCTAACTGATGAAAGTCGTGCCTATCGAAAAATGGCGTACCGCAATGAGAAATGAAATGTCGGCAGTACTGAGTACTCCCGGGAAGGACTGAGCAAAAGCTCGCACGTCGCGCTCGTGCAATTGGGCACGCCGTGGCCGATCCTCCATAGAGTTGCTCGGGGCCAACACTGTGAGTATAAACCACAAAGTAATTATAATGTCTTAAACTACGCGAGTTCCTTGAGTAGGCACACCATATCAAAAATATTTGACTTCTTGTTTTGCATACCAAAACGCAGGATCTTCGATTGTCTTATACCGGAACCTCTCCCCCTTCATTAATAGAGTCACGTACGACCAAAATTTTACCAGTAAAATGATCAAAACCAAGAAATACACACTCTAAGGGAAAAAAGACAACAACCGACGAACCACGAAAGAATTGCCCTAATGGGGCGGAAATCGGTAGATGTGAAGTACATGTACATACAGACCAATGATTACGTTTTCATAAAAATTGGATGGTTTATTCAAGAGAAAAGGCTTCACAAATTCATCAAGACAATAACGTGTTGGTCCATCTCTGGCCCTTATGCAAGTAGTTATTCGGCTTAGCACTGTTTGATAGAGTTGATGTATGGCCTCCTGAGGGATGTCATGGCCAAATTCTGTCCAACTGGCGCCTTCGATTGTCAAAATCCTGAGCTGGTTGGAGGGCTCTGCTCATAATCCTCCAAACGTTCTCTACTGCGGTGATATCTGGCGACTTTGCTGGACGAGGTAGGCTCTGGCAAGCGCGAAGATAAGCAGTAGAAACTTACCGTTTGCGTGCGTCATTATCTTGCTGAAATGTAAGCCCAGGATGGCTTACCGTAAAATGTAAATGTCGCGTGACTAGGGCCGCCCGTCGAGTAGGCCGTTCACCGGGTGCAAGGCTTTCGATTTGACGCCACTTCGGCGACTTGCGCGTCGATTGGGATGAAATGATGATGATTAGGACGAAACAACACCCACTCCCCGAGCGGAGAAAATTCCGACCCAGCCGGGAATCGAACCTGGGCCCTTAGGATTGACATTCTGTCGCGCTGCCCCCTTCCTTTTCACAAATTTAAGGGAACAGGGATGTTTTTTTTATTATTTTTTATTTTCAATAAAGATCACTCCGTTAAAATGAACATGTAGCTCATTTCATGGTATAGTATGTGCATTAAATATTGAATGGTGAGAGAAGCGTGAGGTTCATTATCAAATGTGCACACCGATTACACCCAGCACATCCCAACTGCGTGGTGGGTCGAGGAAGACTGTCTGAACATAGTTGGCAAAGGTTTTCCGATAGTGTGACCATCGATGAACCTCAGTGTGGGCTTGCTGCAAGAAATACCAAAAGTCAAGTCGCGACTTGGCAGCATCCCCATAGAGGTACGCGATTGTCCAACCTTTGACACAGATGGTAGACTGTGATTTAGTCGCCGGAAAGTAGTCACTCTCCGGATATAAGAAGGAAGCAGGTGTAACATGTTGCGGGGTCACACGGAGGTAGCAAGCCACCATCTATCTTCCTAGGAGCCAGACGTCCTCCACCGCGATACAAGTTAATCGGTGATGGTCGTCATCCACTTGGAGACATAGTGGAGTGTCCACTAGTCCAGTTGCATGGAGCCGTTGGTTGGTGTTGAACTTGCCACAGGCGACAGAGAAACACAGTGCCCGAACGAAGGTAGGAAGGAATTTTTGGTGCACATGTCTCCAAATCTTTGGCCAATGCAACCTGAGGTGTTTGAGTTCAATGACATTACGACTTATCCGTCGTAGAAGCCAAATAAAAATCTATCGCGCATGGCGGTCTCGTGCGCGGAAGCTCGTCTCTGATATAACTAAGTTCCACGATAAATGTTGATACATGCGCAAAATGTGGCGTAATGTTTCCCACCGCCACCGGAGGTATGACGGACGCTGGAACCAGGAGATCCAGTAGGCGGGATGTAAGGGAATCACCACCGCTACGCCATTGCTTGTACATTGTGGCTAGAAGGAGCGCCGTCGCTCGGCAGTGAACATTCGTAAGTCCGAGTCCCCCTTGTCCGTAGGGAGCGTGAGCGTTGCGTATCGCACCTTGAGGGGCGACCCAATCACCACAAAATAGCCTAGTGCTGATTGAAGTCGACATCCGAGCGTGAGTAGTAGGGGTAGGATCTGCGAAATATGCACCATTCGAGAAACCACAAGTGTTCAGATACTCGACTCGATGCAAAGGATCAAGGCACCGTTGGAGATGTCGTCGGACCATGGTACGTATTGTCTGTAAAATACGCCGGTAGTTAACTGCCGCAGTATGTTTTACAGATGAGGTAAAGTCTATAACGAGACAGTGGAATCGTTGCACATAAGGAAACGGACTGATTTCTTCCGGCGTAAGGCCCCTTCCAACCAGCATTGCCGCCGATTTCCCCTCAGCTACCGGGAGCGGATTGGCTTACCGTGAAGAGTGACAAAACAGAGCGTAGAATATCGTCGACGTATCGCTATGCTGTAATGGTGCCGGGGATGACAACCAAAGGGGTTCTGCTATGAAAAGAAATGGCAACCCAGACCTTCGCCCTGGCTGTTGCGCCGTATGGCGGGCGACAATCAGGTTAGTATCTCAGGGCTGTCCAGGACGCCTCCAGACACGTCATTGCTGGTCATCAGGGCACAGTTCGAAACCCCAATTATCACTGAAGACAGTTCTACTACAGTCAATGAGATTCCAGGCCGAAGACGTGTCTGGAGACGCATCGGACAGCGGTGGGATACCAACCCGACTGTCGCCGCCATATGGTGCGAGTGATAATCTCAGTTAGAATTCCTTTTTGGAGCAGGACCGTTTTGGTTGTTATACGCGGCACCCATACGGCTCGGAATTTGACGATCTAGCGTGCCAATTGGACAGAATTCGGCACAGTATCCCTAGGAAGACATCCAACTGCTCTATCAATTAATGTCAAGCCGAATAACTGCTTTCATAAGGGCCAGAGGTGGACCAACGCATTACTAGTTCAAATGGCTCCGAGCACTATGCGCTTAATAGATCATTAAATTTTACTCTTTATCCAAATAAATGGCACTTCATGCAACTGAATAAAATTCGACTAAATCACCGTACTCTTTCTAAGAGATCTTACTTTGCGTGGAGTACCGAATGGTGATATAGTCATAGGAAGGGAGATACAAAATGGTTAAAATGGATCTGAGCACTACTATGCGACTTAACTTCTGAGGTCATCAGTCGCCTAGAACTTAGAACTAATTAAACCTAACTAACCTAAGGACACCACACACATCCATGTCCGAGGCAGGATTCGAACCTGCGACCGTAGCGAAAGTGTTATTGACTTGATCAGTTTGTGAAGCTGTTTCTCTTGAATAAGTCATCACTTTTTTATGAAATTGTAATCATTTGTTTTCTGTACATGTCCCATTCGGACAATTCCTTCATGGTCCGTCGTTTTTTTTCTGTCTTAGATTGTACATGAAAACAATCAATTTGAGGTATAAAACACTTCAGTGTTGTAAATGTGACAGCCCACCTATCAAGAAGCATAGAAATATGACGATTTGTACGTAGCGCCAACTACAGAAGAAGTTGCTGTCCCTGTGGCACGGACGCTTCAAATAGTGTCTTAGATTTCAGAGAGGAGTAAATTTAGATGGAATTTTCGTCAGAAATCTGTAGACTGGCAACGTAACAGAAATAACCAACCGTGAGCTCCTCTGTCGGTGATCGTCATAACACCGGTCAAAATACAGCGATTCGGCCTGCATTTAGAAGGGTAAACGATTACGTTCATTTTGATACCAGTACCATCTATCTCCACCATAACAGCCAAAATGTCGCTTGTGTCTCTGAAATATACAGGTATGATCAGGTAACGCTGCTTTAAACATATAGCAACGTGTATAAAACGAAAATTTACATCCGCAGTGAGCTTCTGGTTAGCGTTAAACACTTGAAACTTAGTTAACAGATGAAATTGGTTTCTGTTGATCTTTTGACACACATACTGTCAGACATCGGGTTGTCTTGCACATACTAAGAAATAAACTATCCGAAAAAATACAGCTCTAAATTGTTTACGTTATTAAATGATGACGAGGTGATATGCTGTAATAGGGTTACGTTAATCCATAGGTGATTTCCTGGCAACAGCGCTAAGCACAGAGTGTAAAAGAATTGTTAATTAATAAAAATTAAAATAATCCGAACCCTTGAGTAGCAAATACTTAGTTTTGTTAACTAAGAATCTGTCATCAAGTGCGCTCTGTTTTTATTTGTTTCACCTAACAAAATCAGCCAACTGTGTGCTAACAGGATTTATTGAAAGCTACGCATACCGAACAAAAAATTACTCACCGTCAGTAAACATCAGGCTAATACCGTGTATCGCTCTATCTTGATTATTTCCTCACGGTGGCGAGGAGAAGAGTCCACAAATTTCTCTAAGCAACGGTATGTCTTAGCCAGCTGATGACTGGATCCTGTAGACCTACTAATCTGCGAGGGTATTGACTGCTACTTTCACCCGCTGTTCTAAATAAACATTTCCTGCGGGATTCACCGTTCCAGCGGGTAGGTGATAGCGTGCCTGACTTTTCATCAAACAATGAACGTAAGAGTGTGGCACTGTGAAGAAGGCTATTCTCATCTAAAAAGACAAGGGTGTCTACAGCATGCTCATCTTAAATCATAAAATCTGATTTGAAGAACATCCGCAACTGAGGATCACGTTAACTAAATTAAAAATCAGCTGCTGTTGGAAATAATGTATCTTTGTACACCTTTTACGGCTGCAGCGGATTTTTAATTCAATTATCATGCAAAAGAAAGTGCAACATATGATCACCAAGAATGATGAAGTAAGTATGCTGGTCCATGTTCGCTGTAAGCTAAACGAGTGGGCCCAAGTCATGGTACGAAAAGGAAGGAAGAAAGATAAGAATTTAACGTGCCGTCGACAACAAGGTCACTAGAGATGGAGAACAAGCTCGGCTTACGGAAGGAAATCGGCCATGCGCTTTCAAAGGAACTGTCCCGGCATTTGCCTGAAGCGATTTTGGGAAAGCACGGAAAACCTAAATTTGGAGGGGAGAACGGTGATTTGAAATGTCATCCTCCCGAATGCGAGTCCAGTTTGCTAACCAGTACACCACCTCATTCGTTCCTCATGGTACGAAATCCACTCACAAAGCATCACAGAATTACCTCTGGCTGAACTACAGCCTCCACACACTGTGGGTTAAACGCCTCAATGTCTAACACCATAAGCCGTCGGTCTAGTCGACACCTTGCATCACTTGGGAAAAAGGTTGGCCCGCTACGCTTCGAACCACATGACACTCCATCAGTCAGCTACGGCCCGATTATGTGTTGCCCATCAAAGACGTGAAGCTTTATGCGCTGATGTGAGGAATGGCCAGACTAAAAATTTCCATTGCATGCAGTTGCCTTGGCAACGTTCACTCGTGAGCGGATCCAGATGGTTCAAATGGCTCTGAGCACTATGGGACTTAACTTCTGAGGTTCAAAATGGTTCAAATGGCTCTGAGCACTATGGGACTTAACATCTGAGGTCATCAGTCCCCTAGAACGTAGAACTACTTAAATCCAAGTAACCTAAGGACATCACAAACATCCATGCCCGAGGCAGGATTCGAACCTGCGACCGTAGCGGTCGCGCGGTTCCAGACTGAAGCGCCTAGAACAGCTCATTCAGATCCAGATGGACCTGCATTGACTGACAGCACGAATTCCTGTCGTGTTCGAATCCGATTGTCAATGACAAGTCGAGACATTCACTTCCGATACCTGTCGGTTAGGATCTTTGTACGACCACTGTTCTTAAGCCGTGTTAGATGGCGGCGAGTGGTACGCCGTTCTTTTTGGACATGCTGGACAATCTGTTTTGATACATCAACAAATCGGCAAATTTATTCTACTTTGTGATCATGAGCACGTCTGCCATTGTGCAACGCTCCACGCCGGGACATAATACTGCGATGATTCCTTATAATCCACTGTCTCATACACACTACTTCACTGCCATCACTAACATGATTGATGGATGGTCACACAGGCGCCTGGCCTGGTATTAGTTTCGTACTATCTGCAGCGCTCCAAAGCGACAAGTGTGCTCTTTTAAGATGGGGGGGGGGGGGGGGGAGGGGGCCAAATGTTCTGCCTGGTAAGCTCATAAAGTAATGCAAAATGTAGCATTCACAAATTTGATTGAAATGATCGAAAATCATACAGAATCTCGATAAGCTGGCATGGAAGACCTCTGTCGTTGTTATCAATTATGAGTGTCACAGACCATCATGAGACAGTGATTTTTTTTAATCGAAGAATCTGTGTACTGTACATCAAGCCAAGAAAGCAAACGGGGCCGCGCAACTTAATACCTACAATTTAAACATTGGTCAGAAGATCCAGTGTGTCAATAATATAATACTACAGCTCATCCAACATCTGGATACTTGTACAACGTCGGAAAAACATCGACGTTAGATGTCTGAACCACAAACAGCAGTTGTTGGCGATGGAATGCATACAGACAAATATTTTAAAGTGTTTAAAATTCGTACAGTGGACGTTATTGAAACCAATGACAGTAGCTCGTGGTCTTGTGGTTGGCGTTGCTGACTCTCGACCACTTGGCACTGGGTTCAATTTCCGGCCGGGTCGGCGTGTGCGTGTTGTTTGTTCTCATCATCATTTCATCATCATCGACGCGGTAGTCTAGTGGCTGTCTAGTTGCTGTCTCTGGATCGTGGAGTCCCGGGTTCGATTCCTGCACGAGTTGGGGATTTTCTCTACCCAGGGACTGGCTGTTTGCGTTGTCCTCATCATTTCATCATCACCATTCGTGAAAGTGACTAAATTGGACTGGGAAAAAATTTGGACTGTGTATAAACGGGAACTTTGTACGGGCGCTGATGACCGCGAAGTTGATCGCCCCACCAACCAAACATCATCATCATCATCATCATCATCATCATCATCATCATCATCATCATCGACGCACAAGTCGTGGAAGTGGTATCAAGTAAAAAGACTTATAACAGATGGTCGAACATCCTGGCCAATAACGCCATACGTACGTTTCACTGTAACGAAAAATCACAAATTTCGACAATTGCCGGCTACAAACTTTCGCAAGGCGTCGTCGTGACACTACTTCCACAGGTACTGCGAGTGCGGTAGGTGAAACTATAACTTCGATTTTTCGAATTTTGTTATTAAACAACGGTGGGTCTTTTCCTTCCTTAATCCAGTTACTCGATTCATACTTTTCCAGAGCAAGCTTGTCAATTTAAACTTTGACCATAATTACTCTACATCCATCATATTACAACTACAAGTGCCCATTTATTTTCTAATGAGGACGCTAATGACTGCGTATCTGCTTTTTCCATCATAAAAATTCTCCTGGCTTTCTTGATGGATGTATGAATTTCAGTAAACATCGTTACTGTCATGAAATCGTGATCGCTAAACCCAGTCTCTATATTGACACTGCAGATAAGATCGGGCCTCTTTGCAGCTAGGAGGTCTAAAATATTTCCATTCCCGGATGTGTGGCTGGAAGACTTTTTGGGCATTAGAACATAATATGCTATGCTGGACGACGAGTATTCATCGCAGACAAAGGTACCGTTAGGACTGCCGCAAGGAAACGTGATTGGACAGCTCTTGTTCTCTTAATACATAAACAATATGACGGGTAGCATGAGCAGCAATATGCGACTGTTTGCTGATGATGCTGTAGTGTTTGGGAGAGTGTCGTCTTCGAGTGACTGTGGGAACATACAGGATGATTGGATAGAACTTATCGTTGGTGTGATGAATGGCAGGTTGCTGTAAATGCGTGAAATTTTACATGATTTTTTTCTTTTTTTTTCAGCTTCCGATCGGTTTCGAAATGGAAACTACAGTGAAAACCAAAAATGTTTTATTTCTAACATTTAGCAATACCTTCCACTACTTTTCAACTTAGTCGCCGCTCTGACTTAAACATTTGTCGTAGCGTGGTTTCAACTTCCCAGTAAACTCGTCATGGAAGGCAGCCGCCTGTGATTTCCGCCAATACCTTACGTTGGTCTGTAGCTCGTGGGCTGTGCCGCAATACTGTCCCCATAGCCAACGGTTCATGTTAACGAAGAGATGATAATCAGAGAGAGCCAAGTCCCGGTTCTATGATGGGTAATTAAACACATCCCACCGAAAACGCAGCAGGATCGTCTTCGTTGCACCCGCAGTGTGCGGCCGTGAATTGACCTGAAGAAGGGTGGAAAATGGTTCAATTGGCTCTAAGCACTATGGGACTTAACATCTGAGGACATCACACACATCCATGCCCGAGGCAGGATTAGATACCTGCGACCGCAGCAGCAGCGTAGTTCCGGACTGAAGCGCTTAGAACCGCCCGGTCACAGTGGCCGGCTTGAAGAAGGGAACGCATGAAAGTTATGTGTGCGGCATGAAATCAAGTGAAACTCCTAAGCGGGCACGCTACACTGGGGGAGGTGGCGGGGGGGGGGGGGGGGGGTTATTTTTGAATCAAATCATAGTCGCGACTGTTATGTTCAGTTATTGCTAAGATAGGGGGTTGGAACTTTAATAGTGGCAACTATTTATTTACAGCTCGTACAAAATAGATACGTGTTTCAAAGTTTTACTGACCTACAGAGTAGTCACCAGCATTGTGTATAACCAGATGCCAGCGATGTGGAAGTCGTAGGATACTCTTAGCAGTGCCAGTTGTGTTGACAGTCAGAGCGGCGCGGTCGATTACCCGACGAATTTGTAGTAGTTGTGACGCGAATGCCGTGAAGTGTTTACTTGTTTAGAAATCGAGTTGAACTCACGAGGGCTTAAGTCAGGGGAGTGCAATAGGTGGTATAGCACTTAGCAGCCCCATCAGTCAAACAAATTAGTAACAGCTTGCACTGTACGTGTTTGAGCATAGTCCGGCAAAATGATGGCTAGATCCTGCAGAAAGTGTCATCATTTCTGTCTCTAAGCTGGCAATAGGTTGTGTTCCAAAAATGAACAGCCTAGAGACTTAAGTGATGGAACCTGACCACCATTGTACAGGACAATGAAACGAGCTATACACAAAGCTGGTGACTACTTTGAGGGTCAGTAAAACTTTGAAACACGTATCTATTTTGTACGAGCTGTAAATAAATAGTTGCCACAGTTAAAGTTCCAATCCTCATACATCCATTTAAATATTACAAAGAAACTCACCGTAAGAAAGTTCTGATGAACAATGTGCAATTGGAGATAATTCGATAAATATTCGGTAGAAGCACCCAGCGGTTCTGTTTAGTTGCGAAGTACGAAATGAAATATACTATATGGTCCATTATGACCTTTAGACCGGACTGCTAAGACGCATACCGACTGACTGTAGCCCCATTCTGTGAAAAGGCTCTGTCTGAAGGTGCGCCGTCACTAGCTCAGCTTGAAACAAGATCCTCTCGAAAAGGTTAGCCTGACATTCCACTAGTAGGCCTTCAGGGCGAGTTCTCGCCCTTAGGAATCGCTCTGTGTTACGAGGCATACCGAAGTTAATAACGAATGAAATTTGATTGTGCCAACGAGGACTCTCAGTCCTTTTTCGGATAATAAACCGATATTTTGTGTCAAAACAAATACAGTTGAAAGTTAAATTATCACAAGTGACACGAATACGTAAATTCACGAAGATAATTACTGGGTGACCGATTTATATCGATAACAAGATAATCCGTTTCTAACGACGTCGATTAAATCATAATCTTCCTTCTCTGATAACAAAATGGAAAAAGAAATTTCCTTTGAAAAGAAAGAAATACTCTTTTATGCGTAAATATAAAACAAAATACCAATGTTCTGAAATAAGTACTTTTCTTTACAGAGCTGTACTCACTGTCCACAGAAGTATCTTATAGCTCTGACCGTAGTTACGCAAAACAACTCTTATTTCTGCTGGTAATTCTTGGCTGCTTAAGATTTCTTTCTGTTTGCCACCAGATAGGATGCAACTCTTTCCTCAATTCAGTGTTTCTATACCGCTTATGAAAAACAGTAGCACAAACACGACATCGCTGGAATTTTCTGTGTCTGCTTTTAAAATGCCTACCTTATAAATCTGTTCCCACAGTAAAATTTTGTCTGCATTAATCATACTCAAAGAGGCTGCAGCAAACGGAATTAAACTAATAAATATTAAAATAATGTAATAAAGAAGAATAGCGACGGAATCAATTTCATCCGTTGCGGTACGATATGTAACACTGCATCAGAAATTTTTTGAAATGAATGAAAACAGCCCAAGGAATATTGAGGGTATTCAGCCCAGTTGTCAGTCGTGTGATTATTGACACAACACGTTTCGGGGCAACATTATCCCGTTTTCAGGGGCTTAAAAAATTTGTAACTGTATCTCGGGAACGGTGGATGCATCGGCTTGTGATGTTTTTCGGTTTGGGTTGACAAAGCACGTGTGCCCCTTCTTTTTAGGTTTGACGAGGCCTAATGGACCGAAAAATGATGAGGCAATAATAACACGATTGATTTAATATTGCTTGAATAACAATTGTATGACGGCTTCACATCAGTAAACCAAGGAAGTAACTAACTACTGATGTTCTAAACGGTCTCCGTACGGTACTCGTTACTGCTAGAGTCTGGAGTGAGAAGCATACATATAGTGGCCGAATTCTGACTGACTCACCGAACGTCATCTGTACTACTTATTTCATTCTGTTATGGATTAATGAACTTTCTTTACGATATCGCTCTCATGTCGCACTTATTAAAGTAATGCTTGTGTTCAACAAGTACCTAGTTTGTTTTAGTTCTTTCCTGGACATCTCCATGGAGAGGTTGTGATCAAAAGTCAGTAGTGAATTCATGTAGCAGCTTTTGGTTATGCAATACATACCATGAATTCATATAAACTTATCAGTCAGTTTATTAAGTGTTGAATTTCCCCCCTTATCAAAAATCTTTACTACGAGAAAATACACTCTAAGAACAAGAAACGACGCACCACGAAATAATTATCGAAATGCGACGGAAATCGGCAGATGTGACGTACACGTACAAACAAATGATAACAATTTCAGAAAAATTATATGATTTATTCAAGAGAAAGAGCTTCACCAATTTAGCAATTATGCAAGCAGTTATTCGGCTAGGCATTGATCGATAGAGTTGTTGGAAGCCATCCTTATTAATATCATGCCTGACCCTGTCCAACTGATGTAACAGATTTTCAAAACCTCTAGGTGGTTGGAGGTCCCTGCCCGTAATGCTCCAAATGTTCTTATTTGGGGAGAGATCGGGCAACCTAGCTGGTCAAGGTAGGGTTTGGAAAGCACTAAGACGAGCAGTAGAAACCCTCGTAGTGCTGTAAGGGTGCTGCTGTGAAATTAAATGGGATCCCTGAAGCTTACTCCTGATTGTCGGGTCGCAGTGGGTGACAGTCACGTTGGTATCCTACCGCGGTCCGTAGTGTCCTCAGACACGTCCTCGCTGGTCATCAGGACATGGAATCTCACTGACTGGAATAGAATTGTCTTCAGTGATAACTGCCGCTTTGAAATAACTTCCTTCCCCATCCTTCCCTAATCCGATGGTACCGATGACCTCACTGTTTGGTCTCTTTCCCCAAGCAACCAGCCAACCATACAATCGCAGCACAGTCAGTAACAATAAAACCAAACAAGTATGCGCATTGTTTAAGTCGCGAGACTTGCATACACAGATTTCAGTTCACCTACGGACCCTGCAGACTTGGGCTTTCTGTGGTTTCTGTAAATTGATTGCGGAAAAATGTCTAGATGGATCCTTTGGAAAGGACACGCCTGATATTCTTCACCATGTTCGGCCAGTCGTTAGATAGCTCCTTGCTGATGTGACGTTGAACCGCACATCTCCATCTAAGTGACTACTCTGCAGTTCACAACTAAGGCCTGACACAGGGTTCATCGAACCATCTTCAAGCTACTTCTCTACCGTTCCACTCGAAAAACGTACGAGAAAAACGAACACCTAAGTTATTCCGCGTGAGCCCTGATTTCTCTTACTTTATTAGAATGATCATTACTTCCTATATAGGTGGGTGCGGACAAAATATTTTCGCATTCGGAGAAGAAAGTTGGTGATTGACATTTCTTGAAAACACCCTGCCACAACGAAAAACCTCTTTGTTTTAATGATTGCCACATCAACTCGCCTATCATATTCGTGATACTCTCGCCCCTGTTCTTTGAACCTTATCGATGTCATCCGGCCGGCCGTTGTAGCCGCGCGGTTCTAGGCGTTACAGTCCAGAACCGCGGGACCGCTACGGTCGCAGGTTCGAATCCTGCCTCGGGAATGGATGTGTGCGATGTCCTTAGGTTAGTTAGGTTTAATTAGTTCTAAGTTCTAGGAGACTGATGACCTCAGATGTTAAGTCCCATAGTGCTCCGAGCCAATTTTGATGTCATCCGTAAATCCTGTCTGATGCGGATCCCACACCGTGCAGCAATACTCCGTAGTTTAGGGAGGTTCTTTAGCAGACCTGCTGCATCTTGTAAGTGTTCAGCCAATAAATCACAGTCTCTGATTAGCTTCCCCCACGACATTATCTGTGTAATCGTTCCAGTTAAAGTTACTCGTAATTGTAATCCTTAACTATTTAGTCTAATCAACAGCTTCTAGATTTGTGTGATTTATAGTGCAACACTAATTTAGCAGATTCCTTTTAGTACTCATGTGGATGACTTCACACTTTTCATTATTTACAGTCTATTGCCACCTTTCGCATCATATAGATACCTAGCCAAAATCATCCTGCAATTGGTTCTGATCATCTGAAGACTTTTTGAGAGACAGTAAATGACATCATCATCTGCAAGTAATCTAAGAGAGTCGCTCAGATTGTCTCCTAAATCGTTTATATAGATTAGGAACAGCAAAGGGTCTATAACACTTCCATGGAGAACGCTACGTTACAGTACGCTTGTTCGCCCACTGCTTGAATACTGCTCAGCAGTGTGGGATCCGTACCAGACAGGGTTGATAGAAGAGATACAGAAGTTCCAACGGAGAGCAGCGCACTTCGTTACAGGATCATTTAGTAATCGCGAAAGCGTTACGAAGATGATAGATAAACTCCAGTGGAAGACTCTGCAGGAGAGACGCTCAGTAGCTCGGTACGGGATTTTGTTGAAGTTTCGAGAACATATCTTCACCGAGGAGTCAAGCAGTATATTGCTCCCTCCTACGTATATCTCGTGAAGAAACCATGAGGATAAAATCAGAGAGATTAGAGCCCACACAGAGGCATACCGACAATCCTTCTTTCTACGAACAATACGAGACTGGAATAGAAGGGAGAACCGATAGAGGTACTCAAGGTACCCTCCGCCACACACCGTCAGGTGGCTTGAGGAGTATAGATGTAGATGTAGATATCTCTTCTGTTTTACTTGATGACTTTACGTCAGTTACTACGAACTGCGGCTTTTCTGGCAGGAAATCACGAATCGAGTCGCAAACTGAGACGATACTCCGTGGGTACGCAATTAGGCTTGTGACGGATGATGTCACCTGTTATAGTTCTAGAAATATTGAATCAATTTTAGATCCCCTGTCGATAGCACTCATTGCTTTGTGTGAATAAAGGAACCAATCCGGAACTTGCCTGAAGCGATTTAGGGAAATCACGGAAAACCTAAATCAGGATGGCCGGACGCGGGTTTGAACCGTCGTCCTCTCAAATGTGAGTCCAGTATGCTAACCACAGCACCATCTCGCTCTTCGTTGAATGTTAAACTCTTAACTTAATAAAAAACACCATGACACCGTATACTAAATTTTATGTGTGTTGCTGTGCGTTTCTGAAGCTTACATGCATCTTAAGACGAAACGTTTTAACAGTCCACGTCTGTCAGCGATCTTTTTCGAAATTGGATAAATCTTCAGCACTTAGGTAACAACAAAACACCTCTGAATAAATTCTGTTTCAAGCTAAAATTCGCTTCTGATCTCCTCATCGTTATTTAGAAATTCCATGGTCTAAGTCACTTCTCAGAAATACTGCGATGGACTCATCAAAGGCCACGATTGATTTCTTATCTAACGTAGGATTCCCTCCGACTCCAATCACCTCGTGTGTCGATGAGAAGCACGACTGCAGCTTTCTGTTCTTCTTATATTCGCTAGGAAGAGTGCTGAGATTTTGGAGTTAAATGTTAACAGTTACTATATGGTCATTGAGCAAGCCAAAAATGAATCAATTACATCGCTGCGATTTACCATTCTACGTTACAATGGACGCAACTGCTCTGCTGGTGGGCAGCCAACGCTTGAAAATAAAGAGCTTTATCTGATTCTTCACCCGTTCCGTGACGCTTGTGTCTATAAAACACACGACTGTAAACGGTGTACTAAAACGCAATGCGGCAGTTCGCTTCCGAATAATACTTTTTAATATTTAATTACCAGCGGACAAATTATTATCTTGCATGTTCGTCAGGAAAGGAGGCCTCTCAAAGCTAGCAGATAGTATATTAGTCAAGCGTTGATCAAATATTTTCGGTATTGGATATTGTCATTCAGTTATTAACTTACTGCCGCTGACAATTTATTGCTCAAGACAATGATGGTAGTTAAAAGGTAACACAAATAGATCAAATATTCGACGAAGCGGATGTGTAATTCTACACGATGAACTGATCATGCGTAAGGGAGATAGGAAGTTCAGATGTTAACGTCCCTTCTACATGGGCGTCATGGGTGTGGACATTGCTGGTAAAAGCAAATATTGCAAAATTTCTAGGAGTAATCATCAAGAGGAAAAGCAGATGCCATGTTGAGTTTCATTGGAAGAATCTTAAGAAACTGTGATTCGTCCACAAAATAGTCCCCTACAAAACTATTGTCAGACCGATTCTTTAATAATGTTCATCAGTCTAGGAATCTCACCAGATCGTTTGAAATGTCGCTAGGGTATATTCCGGAAACAGTTGGGCAACATTTTACATCCTCCCTCATGTTGTTGTTGTTATGGACTTCAGTCCTGAGACTGGTTTGATGCAGCTCTCCATGCTACTCTATCTTGTGCAAGGTTCTTCATCTCCCAGTACCTACACCGACCTACATCCTTCTGAATCTGCTTAGTGTATTCATCTCCTGGTCTCCCTCTACGATTTTTACCCTCCACGCTGCCCTCCAATACTAAATTGGTGATCCCTTGATGCCTCAGAACATGTCCTACCAACCGATCCCTTCTTCTCATCAAGTTGTGCCACAAACTTCTCTTCTCACCAATCCTATGCAATACTTCCTCATTAGTTATGTGATCGACCCATCCAATCTTCAGCATTCTTCTGTAGCAGCACATTTCGAAAGCTTCTATTCTCTTCTTGTCCAAACTATTTATCGTCCATGTTTCACTTCCATACATGGCTACACTCCATACAAATACTTTCAGAAACGACTTCCTGACACGTAAATCTATACTCGATGTTAACAAATTTCTCTTCTTTAGAAACGCTTTCCTTGCCATTGCCAGTCTACATTTTATATCTTCTCTACTTCGACCATCATCAGTTATTTTGCTCTCCAAATAGCAAAACTCCTTTACTACTTTAAGTGTCTCACTTCCTAATCTAATTCCCTTAGCCTCACCCGACTTAATTCGACTACATTCCATTATCCTCGTTTTGCTTTTGTTGATGTTCATCTTATATCCTCCTTTCAAGACACTGTCCATTCCATTCAACTGCTCTTCCAAGTCCTTTGCTGTCTGTGACAGAATTACAGTGTCATCGGCGAACCTCAAAGTTTTTATTGCTTCTCCGTGGATTTCAATACCTACTCCGAATTCTTCTTTTGTTTCCTTTATTGCTTGCTCAATATACAGATTGAATAACATCGGGGAGAGGCTAGAACCCTCTCTCACTCTCTTCCGAACCACTGCTTCCCTTTCATGTCCCTCGACTCTTATAACTGCCATCTGGTTTCTGTACAAATTGTAAATAGCCTTTCGCTCCCTGTATTTTACCCCTGCCACCTTTAGAATTGGAAAGACAGTATTCCAGTCAACATTGTCAAAAGCTTTCTCTAAGTCTACAAATACTAGAAACTGTCACGAAATGATCACAGAGAGATAATCCGAGAAATTGGTGCTACTCGGGAGGTTTACCGATAATCATTCTTCCTATGTGCCATAGGCAAAGGGAAATTGAAAACGGGGAGGATAAATGTAGTGGTACCAGAAGTACCCCCCGCCACGCACCGTAGGGTGGTTTGCGGAGTATAAATGTAGATTAGATAGGAGCACTCGCTAGGTTCAATTAGCGAAGGATGGGGAGGAAATAGATGTTGGTCTTACTTAAGAGAACTGCTCAGAATTCATAAAACATGATATAACGCACGGAAATCCTCAAGTGAAAAAGCTGAACGGGGATGCGTGGATAAAACACTGCCCCACAGTATTTTAGCTTTTACTCGAAGAACAGTTAAATTCTTTGTAATTTGTTTTCATTCATGCGAACTTAAAATAACCGTTAGTTACCAGATTCCCTAATAGCTTGTGAAGCACACAGAAAGTAGCAGAGAGAGCCATGTGTATTGACCTTCAGAGGACAATACTGCCATCGATCGAGAGTGGCCGAGTTTCGGCTGCTAGGCCTCCAGACACTCTTGTGAGCGTTGCCTTCCTTTGAAACTGGAACTGAAGTCCTTTTACTTGCGGCAAACTGCTCCTAGAGCAGTAACCCCACATAAAGAAAGCGGCACGCGCGGACAGAGATGCGGGGTGGGAACAGTCTGTCCCCTCGTCAATTTTCTTTCTTTCCCCGCAGCAGTTTGGCTGCTAGTGGTGGCTCAGAATCGACAGTCCAACATCCTCCATATCACAAAACTTTTATTATCTTCTTGACTCTTCGTATTACCTTCTATTAATTTGTCCTTTTATATACATTTATATTCAGTTATAGCTGCAGTCAGACAACCGTTATCGCTCTCGAACATGTACGAAGAACAATTTAAATTCGTCTTGCATTTAATACATTTAATGCTACTCCAGACGGACATTTACACCGTAATTTCAGAGCTGTAAATAGGTGCTTTGACAAATGAAATGAACATTCAAGTTTAACATGTTACACTATTGCTGTACGAGCGCATGGCCAAAGAAGAAACCAGCGAACGGCCGGCCGGAGTGGCCGAGCGGTTCTAGGCGCTACAGTCTAGAACCGCGCGACCGCTACGATCGCAGATTTGAATCCTGCCTCGGGCATGGATGTGTGTGATGTCCTTAGGTTAGTTACCTTTAAGTAGTTCTAAGTTCTAGGGGACTGATGACCTCAGAAGTTAATTGCCATAGTGCTCAGAGCCATTTGAACCATTAATGTTTGGAAGTATGCGGATCCAAGTAATGTTTGGAAATTCTGATAACATACATAAACAACCAGGTGTAGAAAAGTAAGCCTTTAAGCTGCACTATAACATATGAGATCGACTTCGAGATCCTATCAGTATGCACACCCTCCAATATATGGTAATTGCTTTTTTCCGATTTTTCTACTGTTACTGTTGCATCCTCTCTTGTACGTAATTTCATAAATTGTGTTTTTCCTAAATTGCTTGAAAGCTATGTGGAGACACAAAGCGTATTTCTTCTGCCGGAAGCGAAAGCTTTACAAAATTATTACCGAGACACCACATTTCAATAACTCCCTTGTATGTTGTTTAAGAGTTTTCATACCGGACAGTCGTGTCAGAAACTGGTAATACGACAACTTGTTCTATGAAACGTTAGTCACGCTGTTCGCTTACTTGTACTGCCTCCGTCCGTCTGTCATCTCTAATGTACTAAATGTTTTCAAAACATTTAAAATCTTTGTTGAATTTCCATGAATGTTTTAAAAACTCGAAAACACTCTTTTGGTTCGAATTTTTCCGTTAGCAGTCTTCTTTTCTTCAAAGGCTGGCTAGTATCAACTTCTTTAAAGGTACGAAAGATAGTCTTATGTTTAAGACCTGATATCCTCACGTGAAGAACAGACAGCGATCTATATTATTCGTTACGAATTTTAATAGTCTTGATTAGAATACGTCCCAATATTAACCTATGTCAATAACCGGTTTCAGTTGATTAACAACCATATTCACATCTACGGAACAAACAGAAAAAATGCTTTCCATTTTCTTAGAACTGTCCGGAAGATTAGTAGCATATAGTTACATAAATATTAAAACATTAAATACAGTAAAACAATATAGCAAGTTTTCACTATAATTGGTGCTTGAGATATCGCTGTTAAACATCACAACATCGTTACTAATTGGCAAATGACGATAGTCTCGGGCAGGCACGTACAGTACTCAGTCTGTTTCTAAATTTATATGCCGATAAACGTGCTCTGACCACACTTTGGATATTTTTACAAACGTACAAAGAAACTTCGAGGAACTGATAGTTAACGCTCTTTGATGCCTTAGGACTGACTATACTGAAAGCATGGTACGCTGTTTTACTGTATCTAATTTCTTAATATTAAAAAATAGGCTTTTAAAAATATTTTCGAGGTTTTTACGTAAACGGAAAGACGTTTTACTGTTTTTCCATTAGATCTGAAGATGGATTTTAGTCAGCCGAAACTGTTCGTCGTCTATGTAGTACTGGATAGTACTGAGGTAAAGTCTATTACAATTTGTGGGAATAAATTTCATGTCATGGAAGATTGCGTACGAAGATTACATAGGAATAGGTGTGTTTAAATCCCAAGTCGAACTACGCATTATATTTTCCCGTAATACGCGCGTACGAGGAATATTTGTTCTTTGAAGCATTGAACGTAGGAGAATTAACTTCTCTATAGACTCTGACGACTTGTTCCTCAGCGAGAGTAGAAGTTAACCACTAAAATAAGCCGAAGAGCATGGTCTATATTTTAGAAAATAAGACATGAAGTGCGAAATAAAGTGACCTGTCGATGTTAGACTAAGTCACGGGGTTATCATGACAGCACAAGCAACTGAGAATATCATTATTTATCAACTAAATTGATTTTCAGTCTGAAATCGACTTTTTCGTGGACTTTATCTCCCACTAACAGATATATTAGAAAAAAGATAACCTAATGAAAACTGTAAACTTTGCTGAAGTGCATAAACAATTATTGGGTGCTGTTGACACTAAACTAGCTCAGTATTGGCATATATGAGTGTGGAGCCCCGAAAAGCAACATGTAGCTTTTCCGCATCAGACTAGCTGTCATGCATGAAATATGTGGTGGGAGATGCCTTCCAATATTCTTGTGGCTGAGGAATTCCGATGAAGATCGACAGGCAGTTGATATGGATGCTGCTCTCTGACTTATTCTTTGAGTCTTCAAAAATACACCGAAGTCGAACTATAGGTTACTGAAAGAAGGATGCTCCATATTTACCAGATTTAACATAGACACATTTACAAGCCTGCAGAGGTGTAATGTTGTTTGTTAGATGTTTCATTGCAGATGTAAGCGGTTGTAGTTATCATTTTGCAACGCTAGTGGAGATTTTTCAATAGTGGGAAGTGAATCGGTATGTGGTAGCAAAAAACATCTATGGTTGAATACAACCTTATAAAAAACTCCGATCAGTAACCACCATTTGCATTTTACGTCGTTTTCCGAAAGCGTTTGAAGTAAGTGAATAGGTACCTGTTCACTTAAAACCAAGGTATTTACCTCCTGTTTTTCTACTCAAGCGTCTAATCAAAATATTACCTTCAGATACGAGTAAATGGTAATTCTACGTCATACTTTTTTAAGGAAAATGTTGATACCTACAAGTTTCTTTCTTGGCCTCTTTCTTCTTAATTATACACCGACCTGTACAAAACAAAAATAGAAACCGTGCTTGTAACCTGATGCGAAGTTTCTGTGTACATTCTACAAATACATATGTGCTCCCCGAGCCACTTTGCAGTCCGCGGTGGTGGGTACTTCGTACTAGGATTATTGATTTCTTGTCCTATCTCCCCACCGTAATGAGCAAAGGAAAGATGACAGCCAGAACCCCTTACAAATTATAGGATGATAGCAGAATTGTTGTACACTTTTCCTCGAATACAGGAAAAGCTGCTTTTTTTTAGAGCCTTCCTGAACGTATTGTTACAGTTTCACGTTAGCACCTGCGACCTTCGACGTGTGACCTGTTTCTAGGAGCGCGTCTCTGAATCCCTTCTATTTCTTCCGTCAGTTGTACATCAGAAGGGTTTGAAACTATGGAGCAGTACAATAGAACTAATTGCCTTGTAAGCGATTTCCCTTATAGATGTAGGGGACTTAGTCACAATACTTCCAACAAATCACTTATTATGGATTTTACGTATTCATCCCATTTTATATTTAATGTCCCTATAGCGTAACTGACGATGGTAGAAGTAGAGTGGACATAACATGTATGTTGGCAATGGCAAAAAAAAAATGGTTCAACTGGCTCTGAGCACTATGGGACTTGACATCTTAGGTCATCAGTCCCCTAGAACTTAGAACTACTTAAACCTAACTAACCTAAGGACATCACACACATCCTTGCCCGAGGCAGGATTCGAACCTGCGACCGTAGCAGTCCCGCGGTTCTGGACTGCAGCGCCTAGAACCGCAAGACCACCGCGGCCGGCGCAATGGCAAGAAAAGCATTTCCGAAGAAGAGAAATTCGTTAACCTCGAATTCATATCTAAGTGCCAGGAAGTCTTTTCTGAAGATGTGTATGTGAAACGTAGGCGATAAGGAATTGAGACGCAAGAGAGAAGAAGCTTTTGAAATGTGGTGCTAGTAACTAATGAGGAGCTACTGTGGCAAAACTTGACTAATTGGCTTGGTTAATGGAACACGTCCTTATGTATGAAGGAACCGTCAGCTCGGTAATGGAGGACAGCGTGTGGAATGAAAGTTGCAGAGGGAGAACAATGGATGAATACAGGAAGTACGTGCAAAGTGGAGGTAGGTTGCAGAAGTTGTTTGGAGAACAGGTTTGCACAGGTTAGAGTAGCGTGGAGAGCTGCATCAAATCAGTCTTTGGACTGAAGGTCACAACAATAACAGTATTGCCCCTAAACATTTAAATTATGTGCCGTATATTCCACACATTCGTCACTAATATTGTAATGAGAAACCAGCGGTTCTTCTGTTTTTATAGGCATTATCTTGCATTTTTTTCACATCTAAAAAGACCTGTCGTTCACTAAGCGAAGTGGAAAGTCAAAGCCTTTCTGCAGTCCCTTACAATCGTCGAACGACGTTACTTTACTGCACGAAATATCTGATGGTGTTGCTGACCCTATCGCATAACTCGTTTATGTATATTGAGAAAATTAGAAGTTCTATTACGCTTCTTTGGAACAGACCCGACATTTCTTTCGTTTCTGATAAATATTCGCCGTTCAGTGCAATGCACTGAGTTCTTTTAGTGAAACATTCATCGAGCCTATCACGCCCCTGAGATCTGTAAATCCTGTCTCGGTTAGTAGCAGACGGTGTGGCTCAGTGAGGAATGTCTTTTGCAGGTATAGGAAGATGGACTCTACCATGTCACCTGGATCTTCCGTTTTCAAGGTATCGCGTGTGAATAAAGCTGTATCTCTCATTCTTGAATGTTTGCGGCGATCAAACATGGTAGTGCACGGACGAATTCACTCAAATGCGGTATTTACTGTTTCTGCCTTCAGTTTGCGGTATTCAGTTTCAGTACGAGACTGATGCACGAGAGATTGAACTGAAGGTTAGGACCCATTCATTGACTTTACATTTCACCAGAACTTCCAAGAATATTGTTTAGATCATTAGCCAGGACTGACTGTGGAAACTATTACACGCTTCACGCCTAGTCTCTTTTATGCATGGACTCAGCGTAAAAGATAGCTGAGATTTCAATTGCGCGTTCCTTTTTCTAAGGTTGCTATACACTTAGTGGCCAAAAGTTGTGGAAAGGCAGTGGATATGACGTTAACTGTGACTCTCGCCTCTGTGAAACTATAAAGTTGCAGTAAATACTAAATATTGAAATAGATATGAAGATATATTGGTCAACGTATTTTGAGGTCCTACCCAAAACTGTTCTCTGATTTTTGGTGCTAGGTTGCTCGAGCGTACATGGATATAGATATCATCCTATAAAGATTCGATTGGGTTACGGTCGGGCTATCTGAGGGCCATATCACGAATTCACAGGAGAATTCCTCGAGCCGACTGCGTGCAAGAAAAAGAGCGGTGACATGTCGCACTGACCTGGCATTTACATCACTGTACTCCAATGCTAGAAATGAATGAGGATGGTCAGCAAGCGTAGTCACATAAGTGCGCTTTTTATTGTTCAGTGCAGACGGACAGTGGGGCCTCATTGCGTCCACGTGAACACAGTTCAGATTATAACTGAGTCACCTCCTGTCTGGGCACAACAACCTCGTTGACAGGCAGGAGCAAAGCACCACAGGGCAAACGTGACACACCAAGGCGCCAATCATCTGAATTGATCGGACCGTGAGACGCCGCCATTGTTCCGTGGTCGAGTGACGGTGTTGCGAGCCTGTGGCAGTTCAGGAGCTCAGCGTAGAAGTGTCGGTAAAGGAACAAGAATCGTTTATCCGCTGCTCAAGCCTATGCGGTAATCTGTCTCTATTTAGTGCTGGGTTGGCTCTGCGGAACCGGCCAGTGTGGCAAGCGGTTCTAGGTGCTTCATTCTGGAACCGTACGACCGCTACGGTCGAATCCTGCCTCGGGCATGGATGTGTGTGATGTCCTTAGGTTAGTTAGGTTTAAGTAGTTCTAAGTTCTAAGGGACTGATGACCTCAGGTGTTAAGTCCCATAGTGCTCAGAGCCATTTGAACCATTTGAACCGGCCGGAGCGGCCGATCGGTTTTAGGCGCTTCAGTCTGGAACCACGCGACCGCTACGGTCGCAGGTTCGAATCCTGCCTCGGGCACGGATGTGTGTGATGTCCTTAGGTTACTTAGGTTTAAGTAGTTCTAAGTTCTTGCGGCGTGGATACATTCTCTGCGATACTGAAGAACCACCCTGAAAACTGTAGTCCTGAATTTGTGTGTATTCTCTGATATTCCTGACCCATGCCTCCTCCACTGCGTTCAAAACCGGTTAACTCTAGACATCGTGGCATGTTATGTACACAGCTGTCCATTATAGACTGCCAAGATGTCGTGTCTAAACTAGCATCTAGCTGCATCATTCGGGTGTCATACACGATACATCTTCAAGCACGACAATCCTTCCCAGGTATTTTGACTAATCAGTTAATTCCAAAGAAAGCAGACGTTGACAGAGGTGAAAATTACCGAACTATCAGTTTAATAAGTCACGGCTGCAAAATACTAACACGAATTCTTTACAGACGAATGGAGAAACTGGTAGAAGCTGATCTCGGGGAAGATCAGTTTGGATTCCATAGAAATATGGGAACATGTGAGGCAATACTGGCTTTACGACGTATCTTAGAAGCTAGATTAAGGAAAGGCAAACCTACGTTTCTAGCACTTGTAGACTTAGAGAAAGCTTTTGACAATGTTGACTGGAATACTGTCTTTCCAATTCTAAAGGTGGCAGGGGTAAAATACAGGGAGCGAAAGGCTATTTACAATTTGTACAGAAACCAGATGGCAGTTATAAGAGTCGAGGGACATGAAAGGGAAGCAGTGGTTCGGAAGAGAGTGAGAGAGGGTTCTAGCCTCTCCCCGATGTTATTCAATCTGTATATTGAGCAAGCAATAAAGGAAACAAAAGAAGAATTCGGAGTAGGTATTGAAATCCACGGAGAAGCAATAAAAACTTTGAGGTTCGCCGATGACATTGTAATTCTGTCACAGACAGCAAAGGACTTGGAAGAGCAGTTGAATGGAATGGACAGTGTCTTGAAAGGAGGATATAAGATGAACATCAACAAAAGCAAAACGAGGATAATGGAATGTAGTCGAATTAAGTCGGGTGAGGCTAAGGGAATTAGATTAGGAAGTGAGACACTTAAAGTAGTAAAGGAGTTTTGCTATTTGGAGAGCAAAATAACTGATGATGGTCGAAGTAGAGAGGAAATAAAATGTAGACTGGCAATGGTAAGGAAAGCGTTTCTGAAGAAGAGAAATTTGTTCACATCGAGTATAGATTTAAGTGTCAGGAATCGTTTCTGAAAGTATTTGTATGGAGTGTAGTCATGTATGGAATTGAAACATGGACGATTAACAGTTTGGACAAGAAGAGAATAGAAGCTTTCGAAATGTGGTGCTACAGAAAAATGCTGAAGATTAGATGGGTAGATCACATAACTAATGAGGAGGTATTGAATAGGATTGGGGAGAAGAGGAGTTTGTGGCACAACTTGACTAGAAGAAGATATCGGTTGGTAGGACACATTCTGAGGCATCAAGGGATCACCAATTTAGTGTTGGAGGGCAGCGTGGAGGATAAAAATCGTATAGGGAGACCAAGAGATGAATACACTAAACAGATTCAGAAGGATGTAGGCTGCAGTAGGTACTGGGAAATGAAGAAGCTTGCACAGGATAGAGTGGCATGGAGAGCTGCATCAAACCAGTCTCAGGACTGAAAACCACAACATCAACAAACAGTTAATTTATTCATTTTTTTCGTACATAATACGATATGTTCTTCCTGGTACAGTGGCACAATGAATAGTAGCAGAACGTCAAAATTACAGAAACATTAATTTCAAAAAAGGTTACCTTGCATAATTAGTTAAAATATGCGATATTTTTCAGAGAGTGTGATATAATATTTTCCGTCGTTTTGATATTACGTTCTTACTAGAACATTCCTTTCTGTCAAGATATTCAGATATACAGACGTATCCATGAAAAACTCAACGCAGATAGTTAATTGTTCTCCAGAAGACTGCGCAAGTTTCCAAACATTGTTCTCTATGAAGCATGTTCCGAGGGATGCACTCAGCAATTTTGTATAACAAAAAAGATATTAGGAGGGAAACAGTTAGTGGAATCTTTCAGGCACAAGCTCTCTAAATAGCGAACGTTGTTAAAAGAAAGCGACAGAGAGGACAACTGAGTGCGAACACTTCGTAAATCAAATCACTGTTCTGCTTACAGTGAGGTAACAGCATTAGTGGTGCAACAGTTACCTACAGAATGGAACTGTAATGGAGAGTGCTTTTACCTGATCCAACACTCAAACACACTCTCAATTTAGTTCAAGTGCGGCAGGGCCAGGTCCGATTACCTTTGCAGCGGCAAAATCATTAACACCCCATTAACTAAGAGCTTGGGCTATTAGTCTGAGTGATTCACGAGAAATAATTCACTTTGGTAGTAAACAGCGCAGCTGATCGAATTGCGATTCAGCCTGTTTCTTGGGATTATTGCCTACCCGTCTCTCCCTCTGTTCTGTTTATTTCTCTGTATCTTCCTCCGCCGGCCGGAGTGGCCGTGCGGTTCTAGGCGCTACAGTCTGGAGCCGAGCGACCAATACGGTCGCAGGTTCGAATCCTGCCTCGGGCATGGATGTGTGTAATGTCCTTAGGTTAGTTAGGTTTAATTAGTTCTAAGTTCTAGGCGACTGATGACCTCAGAAGTTAAGTCGCATTGTAGTGCTCAGAGCCATTTTAACCATTTTGTATCTCCCTCCCTATGACTATATCACCATTCGGTACTTCACGCAAAGTAATATCTCTTAGGAAGAGTACGGTGATTTAGTCGAATTTTATTCAGTTGCATGAAGTGCCATTTATTTGTTTAAAGAGTAAAATTTAATGATCTATTAATTTTGTTGCTGAAAGAAAAATTGGACACTGGGTATAGATTCGTTTTGTCTTCGGGGAAAAAGACAACACTGTATGTAACACTTGGATAGGAGCATATTTCTAAATTCTATAAACAGTTTTATTTAAGTAACCCGCTAACAACTGCTCCTCCTACTCAGCTACAACGGCTGTTGCTGTTGTTGTTCGAAGAATGGTTTAATACAGTTCTCCACGCTGGTCTATACTGTGCAACTCTCTTCATCTCTAATTACCACAACATACATGTGTTTGAACCTACTTACTGGATTCATTTCTTGATCTCTCTCTACAATTCTTACCCCCACGCTTCCCTTCATTATCATTACCAAATTAACGATTGCTTGATTCCTCAGCATGTGTCCCATCAACCGATCCCTTCTCTTAGCCAAGTTGTTCTATAAACTTCTTTTCTCCTCTATTTGATCCAGAGCCGCCTCATTAGTTCCTAGACCTAAGCACCTATTATTTAGCATTCTTCTGTAGCACTACATTCTTATAGCTTCTACTCTCTTTATCGTCCACGTTTCACTTATGCTTAAGATTACTTTTCAAACAAATACATTCAGGAAATATTGTTAATATTTCCTGACGATTTTATTGATATTATACGTTAACAGAATCTTCTTTGTCAGAAATAATTTTCCTGCTATAGGCAGCCTTCAGATTATATCCTCTCTACTTCGGGCATCATTAGTTATTTTGCTGTACAAATAGCAAAATTCACCTACTTTTTCTAGTTACTCATTTCCTTACCTAATAGCTTCAGCATAGCCTGATGTAATTCTACCACATTCCAAGCCCTTTGCTGTCTCTGATATAATTACAAAGTCATCAGGCAACCTCAAAGTTTTTATTTCTTCTCCCTGTACTTTAATTCCTTTTCCAAATTTTTCTTTGCCTTCCCTCACTGCTTGCTCAAGCTACAGCTCTGTCGCACTCACTCCTCAACCACTGCTTCCCTTTCATTTCCTTCGACTCTTATAACTGAAGTCTGGTTTCTCTAGAAGTTGTAAATAATTTTTCGCTCCCTGTATTTTACACCTGCTGTCATCAGAATTTCAAAGACTATTGTAGCTAGCATCGTCAAAAAACTTTCTCTAAATCTACAAGTGCTGTAAACGTTGTTTTCCTTTCTTTAACCTATGTTTTAAGATCAGTCGTTGGGTCAGTATTGCCTCGCGTTGTCCTACCTGAACTGATCTTCCCCAAGACCAGCTTCTTCTGTTTTCCACTCTTCTGTAAATAATTCTTGTCAATATTTTGCAACCACGGCTTATTAAACTAGTAGGTCGGTAATATTCTTATCTGCCAGCACCTGTCAGCTTCGAAATTTGAATTATGACAGGCTCATGAATGAACAGCACATTATTGTATGGGTATAATATAAATAATATTGTGCTTTTCATTTTTGTTTATCAAGAAGCAACGGAAGAATCAGTTAATATGACGTTCTTCTTGCCGACTGAGGGAATTTCGCCTGTCTTGTATATCTTGCACACCAGATGGAATAGTTTTTCATGGGTGGCTCTACCAAGCATCTCAATAATTCTGAGGTAACTTCGTCTACTGCAAGGGCTTTGTTTCGACTTAGTTGTTTCAGTGCTAGTACTGATGAAAAACAAAGAGAACGTTCATTCGGAACATCGTATAAGGAGTTTGAAGACACTGAGAACGTCTTGACAGACAAAATGCTGCACACTATCCTGTACGGAGAATCTTCTGCGGATGCAAAAGTTAATTTGGATGCGCGCCCGGTAAGGCATTGCTGTTCATGTTATAAATTAAGGACTTAGTGGTTGTCAGTAGTGGTCATCTTAGGTTTCCCGCTGATGACATAGTATTCTAGAAGGTATGCAGTTAACCGTCGACAAAGGAGCACCTCACATCCACTGAAGAGCTTACAAAATAATTTTGCAGCCTGTACTGGGATATTGCTCATGAGTGAGAGATTTGTATCAGGCTAAACTATCAAGGGACATAGGGCGTATACAACAAAGTGCAGCGTGAACAGTCATAACCTTACTTATTTTTAGAGAGATACAGTTACAAAAATGCTGATAAATCTTAGCTGACAGCCGTATTAATAGATACTCATAAAATCGCAAGAGAACCTACGTACGCATTTAACTTCAAGAGACGGTTTTCAGTGAGAATATTAAGAATATATTTTTGTTCGCAGCATATCATTCCACTCTAGAGTATAAAGATGAAATTAGATGAAAAGCAGAGGTCATAAACGCGCTAATCCCTCATTCTCCTCACTCTCCAACCGGAAATGGAACGAAACTAATCCGTGCTATAGCGTGAAATGAAATGTGCTTTCTTCCATGCTTTTATTGTGATTTGCAGGGTGTGTGAGTTAACGCAGAGTTACTATATTCGGCTCGATAATCCACATCAGTCACGAACCCCGATGTACATTTCTAAAACAGGGTAAAGTATCATGTGACACTAAGCCTTTCAGAACATAAGGCTGGAATCAAAATCGCAACCGGTCAACTTGGTGGATGTTACTGTGGTTAGCTCTGGAATTAGTTACTTCAGTAATTCTTCTTCCATCTTTGCGGACCTAGGATGTCGCTGGCATGACAAGCTAGCACAGCGTTCCACAAATCCTGGTGTTTAAGAAACTGTTACTTCTCTTAGTATATTCCACAGTTTTTAAAAGAGCTTCGAATGTCCTATGTTCTTATGTATGAATCACCCGAAACTGCACTTTCAAGCTAATTTTCTGATAATACAAGTATTTAAAACAATGTCATACATCTCTACACATTTGAAATATGTAAATCTGGTTTTGAAACGCTCTTGCTACGTGTTGAGAACAGAATACCGTTAGCGGTTTCTTACCTGTAGATCACCGAAGTTTAGGGTGTTTACTCGTATTTTTTGCAAAGTTAGTGGAAATAGTATGAGCGAACACGTTTCTCGTGAACGAGCACGTGAGCAAAATGTGGGTGAAACTCTTCAGTGGATGTAACGTGTTCGTTTGTCGATTGTTAACTGCATTCCCACTGTTCACCTATTAATCAATATTCGTAAATTATAACATGAAAAATATCCATACTCACGCCGGTGTTTCGATGGAACGCCACGTACATTTATGAACACTGGACATGTATTTTGATGTCGCTTCTCTGCAAACATGTTGTGCATTGTTAATTGCGGTCGCTTAAATGGGCCTATTGATTCACACAAGGAGACTTTCTTTACAATGAATTACCACAATTATTGAAAGAAGGCTCTTTGACTGTAAGACTGAGCACATTTTAATATCTTGAATACATGTACACTCCTGGAAATTGAAATAAGAACACCGTGAATTCACTGTCCCAGGAAGGGGAAACTTTATTGACACATTCCTGGGGTCAGATACATCACATGATCACACTGACAGAACCACAAGCGCATAGACACAGGCAACAGAGCATGCACAATGTCGGCACTAGTACAGTGTATATCCACCTTTCGCAGCAATGCAGGCTGCTATTCTCCCATGGAGACGATCGTAGAGATGCTGGATGTAGTCCTGTGGAACGGCTTGCCATGCCATTTCCACCTGGCGCCTCAGTTGGACCAGCGTTCGTGCTGGACGTACAGACCGCGTGAGACGACGCTTCATCCAGTCCCAAACATGCTCAATGGGGGACAGATCCGGAGATCTTGCTGGCCAGGGTAGTTGACTTACACCTTCTAGAGCATGTTGGGTGGCACGGGATACATGCGGACGTGCATTGTCCTGTTGGAACAGCAAGTTCCCTTGCCGGTCTAGGAATGGTAGAACGATGGGTTCGATGACGGTTTGGATGTACCGTGCACTATTCAGTGTCCACTCGACGATCACCAGAGGTGTACGGCCAGTGTAGGAGATCGCTCCCCACACCATGATGCCGGGTGTTGGCCCTGTGTGCCTCGGTCGTATGCAGTCCTGATTGTGGCGCTCACCTGCACGGCGCCAAACACGCATACGACCTTCATTGGCACCAAGGCAGAAGCGACTCTCATCGCTGAAGACGACACGTCTCCATTCGTCCCTCCATTCACGCCTGTCGCGACACCACTGGAGGTGGGCTGCACGATGTTGGGGCGTGAGCGGAAGACGGCCTAACGGTGTGCGGGACCGTAGCCCAGCTTCATGCAGACTGTTGCGAATGGTCCTCGCCGATACCCCAGGAGCAACTGTATCCCTAATTTGCTGGGAAGTGGCGGTGCGGTCCCCTACGGCACTGCGTAGGATCCTACGGTCTTGGCGTGCATCCATGCGTCGCTGCGGTCCGGTCCCAGGTCGACGGGCACGTGCACCTTCCGCCGACCACTGGCGACAACATCGATGTAGTGTGAAGACCTCACGCCCCACGTGTTGAGAAATTCGGCGGTACGTCCACCCGGCCTCCCGCATCCCCACTATACGCCCTCGCTCAAAGTCCGTTAACTGCACATACGGTTCACGCCCACGCTGTCGCAGCATGCTACCAGTGTTAAAGACTGCGATGGAGCTCCGTATGCCACAGCAAACTGGCTGACAGTGACGGCGGCGGTGCACAAATGCTGCGCAGCTAGCGCCATTCGACGGCCAACACCGCGGTTGCTGGTGTGTCCGCTGTGCCGTGGGTGTGATCATTGCTTGTACAGCCCTCTCGCAGTGTCCGGAGCAAGTATGGTGGGTCTGACACACCGGTGTTAATGTGTTCTTTTTTCCATTTCCAGGAGTGTATTAATGTTCCACAATAATATGTATTACTTCGTTATGAACCGGTTTTCGGCTTCTTAGTCCATCGTCAGATATGTTATATTCTTTCAAAGCGCGTTACTCATGTACACCATATCCATCACGTAACACGCCGTCTAAAGGAAAAATTCCCGTACAGATATAACGTCGCAATGGTCTGTTTTAACAGCCACCAAGATCACGGGATCATATTTCATAGTACTTTGTGTATGGGGATGGATGAAAAGTGAAATCTGCAGAGGGAAAAGGGAACAACTGCGTGTGCAGAGGGCATACATGTACCGTTACGAAGGAAACAGAAAAGTGCATTCAAGTCGTTGACAGCATTTTCACTATTAATTTTGTTGCTGAAATTATTAATTGCCATCGATAAACTGCTTCATTAAATAACTTGTGTGTACTTATCACTGTTGAGGATTTTATTTTATCCGTTACATTCAAAGAACTGTACATTTCCACCCATAGAAAATTGGATTTACTATTTTGTGAACTTAAATAATTGGAGTTGGCTATACCACTCCGTCGTGAAATACCTTGCATTTGTTTCTAAAAGCTCTGAGAACAGCCCTACCTTCGGCAAGGGAATGGAAAGATACTCCGTCAAGGTGGGCCAGCGTTGGCCCCGCGCCCCCACGTGCCGTCCTTGTGTACGAAACCGCGCTCTTCATTGGTTCAGCCGTCTTGGCACAGCTCCACGGAAAGTCTCACAACACAACAGATGCACTCTTTCGAGTGGTGGAGGGTACATAGTGCACCAATATCGTTTCCTCCCTGCCTATTCCACTCGTGCCGGCCGGAGTGGCCGAGCGGTTCTAGGCGCTATAGTTTGGAACCGCGCGACCAGTACGGTCGCAGGTTTAAATCCTGCCTCGGGCATGGATGTGTGTGATGTTCTTAGGTTCTAAACCTACATCTACATCTACATCTATACTCCGCAAACCACCTGACGGTGTGTGGCGGAGGGTACCTTGAGTACCTCTATCGGTTCTCCCTTCTATTCCAGTCTCGTATTGTTCGTGGAAAGAACGATTGCCGGTATGCCTCTGTGTGGGCTCGAATCTCTCTGAATTTATCCTCATGGTCTCTTCGCGAGATATACTTAGGAGGGAGCAATATACTACTTGACTCCTCGGTGAAAGTATGTTCTCGAAACTTCAACAAAAGACCGTAACGAACTACTGAGCGTCTCTCCTGCAGAGTCTTCCACTGGAGTTTATCTATCATCTCCGTAACGCTTTCTCGATTACTAAATGATCCTGTAACGAAGCGCGCTGCTCTCCGTTGGATCATCTCTATCTCTTCTATCAACCCTATCTGGTACGGATCCCACACTGCTGAGCAGTATTCAAGCAGTGGGGGAACAAGCGTACTGTAACCTACTTCCTTTGTTTTCGGATTGCATTTCCTTAGGATTCTTCCAATGAATCTCAGTCTGGCATCTGCTTTACCGACGATCAACTTTATATGATCATTCCATTTTAAATCACTCCTAATGGGTACTCCCAGATAATTTATGGAATTAACTGCTTCCAGTTGCTGACCTGCTATATTGTACCTAAATGATAAGGGATCTTTCTTTCTATGTATTCGTAGCACATTACACTTGTCTACATTGAGATTCAATTGCCATTGCCTGCACCATGCGTCAATTCGCTGCAGATCCTCCTGCATTTCGGTACAATTTTCCATTGTTACAACCTCTCGATATACCACAGCATCATCCGCAAAAAGCCTCAGTTAACTTCCGATTTCATCCACAAGGTCGTTTATGTATGTTGTGAATAGCAACGATCCTACGACACTCCCCTGCGGCTCACCTGTAATCACTCTTACTTCGGAAGACTTCTCTCCATTGAGAATGACATGCTGCTTTCTGTTATCTAGGAACTCTTCAACCACACAATTGGTCTGATAGTCCATATGCTCTTACTTTGCTCATTAAACGACTGTGGGGAACTGTACCGAACGCCTTGTGGAAGTCAAGAAACACGGCATCTACCTGTGAACCCGTGTCTATGGCCCTCAGAGTCTCGTGGACGAATAGCGCGAGCTGGGTTCCACACGACCGTCTTTTTCGAAACCCATGCTGATTCCTACAGAGTAGATTTCTAGTCTCCAGAAAAGTCATTATACTCGAACATAATACATGTTCCAGAATTCTGCAACTGATTGACGTTAGAGATATACGTCTATAGTTCTGCACATCTGTTCGACGTCCCTTCTTTAAAACGGGGATGACCTGTGCTCTTTTCCAATCCTTTGGAACGCTACGCTCTTCTAGAGACCTACAGTACACCGCTGCTAGAAGGGAGGCAAGTTCCTTCGCGTACTCGAACTGGTATCCCATCAGGTCCAGCGGCCTTTCCTCTTTTGAGCGATTTTAATTGTTTCTCTATCCCTCTGTCGTCTATTTCGGTATCTACCATTTTGTCATCTGTGCGATAATCTAGAGAAGGAACTACAGTGCAGTCTTCCTCTGTGAAACAGCTTTGGAAAAAGACATTTAGTATTTCGGCCTTTAGTCTGTCATCCTCTGTTTCAGTACCATTTTGGTCACAGAGTAACTGCACATTTTGTTTTGATCCACCTACCGCTTTGACATAAGACCAAAATTTCTTAAGTCCCATAGTGCTCAGAGCCATTTATTCCACTCGTAGGTAGCACTCGTGAAGGAATATTGTGGGTACCTATCCGCCTGAGTCTGATTTTCTCTCGTTTCCGAGTCTTCATCATTACGCGAAATAACACGGCTGAGGAAGCAATGTGTTTCTTGACGTATTATGGGACGCAGGCTGTCTGAATTGGCTTCCCGCGATGTGCAACATCTTTCTTGTTCTTACGTCTCTCACTGCAGGCCTTTCAGCACTTTTCACGCTGTCTCGAACCATACGTGAATCTTTTCGGCTTTGAATCTTTGCAGTCTCTTGCATTAATCCATGGCGGTAAGGATCCCCAATTGAATCAATCAAGAATTGGCCGTACAGTGATTCTGCAGGAGGCCTCTTTAGCGCGAAAATTATTTTCGCCTGCGCGAATGCTAAGCTTTAAGTTTCAGTAACTTGCCAGCAGCCATAAAAAGCTTAAGAAACAATGAAATTCAGTTTAAGAGAAGCCTAAAGGATTTATTGGTGGCCAAATCCTTGTACTCTATTGATGAATTTCTCAGTAGAACCAACTGATTTGCGTATATATATATATATATATATATATATATATATATATATATATATATATATATATATATATATATATGGCGTATTGTATCACAGCCGCCCACAATACGAGCACGAAGAGTCTCTACATTTGGTACCGGGGTTGCGTAGACAAGAGCTTTCAAATACCCCCATAAATGAAAGTCAAGAGGGTTGAGGTCAGGAGAGCGTGGAGGCCATGGATTGGTCCGCCTCTACCAATCCATCGGTCACCAAATCTGTTGTTGAGAAGCGTACGAACATTTCGACTGAAATGTGCAGGAGCTCCATCGTGCATGAACCACATGTTGTGTCGTACTTGTAAAGGCACATGTTCTAGCAGCACAGGTAGTGTATCTCGTATGAAATCATGATAACGTGCTCCATTGAGCGTAGGTGGAAGAACGAAACTAAAATGAGCTCTAACATGGAAATTAAGCGTTTCATGACACATGTCCACATAACATCTTTTCTTTATTTGTGTGTGAGGAATGTTTCCTGAAAGTTTGGCAGTACCTTTTTGTAACACCCTGTATGTAAGTACAATCTAACTTCCGAACCGTTTCAGGGAAGTCATGTGTTCATTGTAAATAAGGTATTGTAGTAGTTTTGTTATATGTTCATTACGTTATAAGTAAACAAAATTTTTAACTTTAAATTCAGGGCATTAATGAGATCTTAGTAAATGAGTGTTTGTAAAATTAATCATACATATGGTGTTCATTAAAAGAAAGACGATCATTCCACTTGGGACCTGTGGAAGGTACATTAGCTCATTTGTTTCAGTTGTAAATATTTGTCATGTATTATCGTTTTTCTGACATGTTCTACATCCCGGAGGACCTCCTCAGTACGGAACAATTGGAATGAAAGTAAATGTAATCTAACATATTATACAGTACTTAAACGTTTAGAACGCGAAACATTTACCAGTGCTGCTCAGAACACAACCTCATGTCAAACAACAACAAAAACAGTAGAAAATGGCGGATAATGCTTATGGCGGTCTTCAGTGAGCGTCCCTTCATGCAATTCTAAAGTTAGTCAATAGACTGAAGAACTAAACTATCGGGTGTTCCGAGGTCCACTATTCTCTAGGTATAATATTCGCTCCTAGTTATGTGGAGGACCTTACACTTTTTATACAGGTACAGATATATTGTATAAATCATTTTGTAATTTGTTTCGATCTTCTGTTGACTTTCCTAGAAGGTAAAGGACACCTTCATCTGCAAACAATCTAAGATTGCTGCTGAGATCGTGTATCTAGATTACGAACGGCAGAGGGCCTGTAACACATCCATGGGGAACGCCAAATATCACTTCTGTTTCTCTATATGACTTCACGTCAGTTACTACGAACTGTGGCCTTTCTGAGAGGAAATCACGAATCTAGTCGCACAAATCAGACGGTACTCCAAACACACACAATTTGATCTGAAGCTGCTTGTGAGGAACGATATCAAAAGCCTTCTGGAAATCTGGAATAAGGAATGAACCAGAGAAGAAGAAGAAGAAAAATAAGGAGAACGAGGAAGTGAAGAAGTACAATCGGGAAAACTGTATTTCATAATGTAACAAACATATGTAAAATCGCACGACTCGAGTATGGATCACAAAATTTCACTACATGTCATGAGGACAAACTGAATTGAATTTTCTGTTCGATATCACTTTCAGAGTAAGCGTATGAACGCAGAAACTTTTTTTGTGTGTATAAAATCTCACGTCAAGAGTAAGCACGTTTTTTGCCTAAAGCCCACTGAAGCCTTTGGCATAAATCCCGTAGGATCACTGTCAGTAATCCTCGCTGTGCGCCCAGATGATGAGAAAGCATAATGCTACATGTCATTACACCGGCTGGGTGGCTGGATATAGATGATACCGAATCGAGAGACTCATCTACAGGTTTGAAAATAGAGCGTCCTACGGAAAGAATAGATCCAGTTGAGAGATATATACCAAATAAATTAATAAGAAATGGTAATAATTCCCCATGATACAAAAACAGGTCAGAACACTGTTACAGAAGCGGAAAAAGCATACCAAATTGCAAACAACGCAAAATACCAAAGACAGGCGAAGTTTTACAGAAGCTCTAAACTTGGCAGAAAACCGAAAGAGATTCTTGTTACATGTAAAGCACACATGGCAAGACGCAATCAATACTTCCACTGCGCGATAACAATAGTGATATTATTGATGACAGCGTCATTAAATCAGAATTAGTAAACAAGGTTTTTCGAAATTCCTCCACAAAAGAAGACAAACAGATATTCCAGAATTCGAATCAAGAACTGCCAACATGGGTAGCTTAGAAGTGATATCCTAGATATAGCGAAGCAACTGAAAACAGTTAAGAGAGTCAAGGCCTCCCGTCCAGACTGTATACCAGTCAGGTCCCTTTCGGAGTATGCTGATTCAATAGCTCTGTGCTTAGCAATCAGTACAGAGGCTCGCTCGTAGAAAGATTCGTACGCAAAGGCTGGAAAGTTGCACTAGTCACACCAATATCTAAGAAAGGAAATAGGAGTAATCCGCTGAATTACAGGCCCAGATCACTAACGGCGATTTGCAGTAGGATTTTGGAACATATACTGTCCTCTAACATTATGAGTCGCCTCGAAGACAACGGTTTATTGACAAATAGCTAAAATGGATTCAGGAAATATCTTTGTTATGAAACACAACTACCTCTTTATTCTCAAGAAATAGTGGGTGCTATCGACAGGGGACATCAAATTGATTCCATATTTTTAGACTTCCAGATGACTTTTGACACCGCTCCTCACAAGAAACTTATAATTAAATTGCGTGCCTATGGAGTATCGTCTCAGTTATGTGAGTGAACCCGTGATTTCCTGTCACAATTCATAACAACTGACGGCAAGTCATCGAGTAAAACAGAAGTCATAGATTTAATATCTGGCGTTCCCCAAGGAAGTGTCCCTGCGCTATTCCTAACTTCTGTAAACAATTTAGGGGAGACTCTGAGCAGCCCTTTTAGATTGTTTGCAGATGAAGCAGTCATTTATCGTCTTGTACAGTGAACAGATGATCAAAACATATTGCAAAATAATTTAGACAAGATATTTGAATAGTGTAAGAGGTGGAAATTGACTCTAAATAATGAAAAGTGTGAAGTCATCCACATGGGTACTAAAAGGAATCCGCTAATTTTCAGTTAGACGATGAAGCATACAAATGTAAAGGCTGTAGACTCACATACGGATTACAATTACAGATTACTTATTTCGTAACGATCACACCGATATTGCTGTGGCGAAATCAAACCAAAGATTGTGATTTATTGGCAAAACACTTAGTCTTCTAAAGAGACTGTTTACACTAAGCTTGTCCGCCCTCTTCTGGAGTACTGCTCTGTGGGGTGTGATCCGCATCAGATATGACTGACAGTGGACATGGTAAAAGTCCGAAGAAGGGCGGCTCATTTTTTACTATCGAGGAATAAGAGAGAGAGTGCCACGGATATGATAGACGAGTTCGAGTGGCAGTCATTGAAACAAACGCGTTTTTCGATGCGGCAAGGCCTTCTCGTGAAATTTCAATCACGAACTTTCTCCTCTGAATGTGAAAAAAATTGTTGGAGCCCACCTACAGAGGGAAAAACGACCATCATAATAAAATAAGAGAAATCAGAGTTCCCGCGGGAAGATTTAAGTGTTAATTTTCCCGCGCGCTGTTCGAGAGTGGAACGGTAGAGAGGCAGCTGAAGTTGGTCTGATTAACTCTCTACCAGACACTTAATTGTGAATTGCAGAGTAATCATGTAGATGTAGACGTAAAAGGCACTTTAGTGAAACATGCTCTTCCTACTATCCCACGATGATATGCAGGCACCCAAACACAGACAGTTTTATTTTGGTTCACAATTGTTTACTGCGAAGGATACACTCTGTACATTAAACAACGTAGTTTGAAAATACACACATCAAAAAAAGTTTTTCATCACCCCGTTTCCCGAAACTCCTGAAGATAGACGTTCACTGTGGATATTGTATCACAGACACAGTCATTTGATTGATCAGACATGTCACTAAACCCACCCAAAGATGTAAACAAACATGCATGAGCAGCGCCTATTAGACGGAGGGTGTCCGACAGCCGATTAGTTCCAGTCATTCCGCCAGGAAGGAGGTACACGGCTCGTGTTGTCTATAGTTCAACCGGCGTAGACCGTCAATACCGCAGTTCGGCGCGTCCGAATTGTTGCTTTGTGCCAGGAAGGGCTCTCAACAAGCAAAGTGTCCAGGCGTCTCTGAGTGAACCAAAGCGACGATTTTTTAGACATGGAGGAGACAGGGAGAGACAGGATCTGTCGATGACATGCCTCGCTCAGACTGTCCAAGGGCTACTACTGAAGTGGATGACCGCTACCTACGAATTATGGCTCGGAGGAACCCTGACAGCAACGCCACCATGCTGAATTATGCTTTTAGTGCAGCCACAGGACGTCGTGTTACGACTCAAACTGTGCGCAATAGGCTGCATGATACGCAACTTCACTCCCGACGTCCATGGCGAGTTCCATCTTACATCCACCACACCATGCAGCGCGGTACAGATGGGGCCTACAACATGCCGAATGACTAGAGTGGCCAGAATGTTCTCCTGGTATGAACCCTATCGAACATGCCTGGGATAGATAGAAAAGGACTGCTTATGGATGACGTGACCCACCAACCACTCTGAGTGATCTACCCCGAATCACCTTTGAGAAGTAGGACAATCTGGACCAACAGTACCTTGATGAACTTGTGGATAGTATGCCACGACGAATACAGTCATGCATCAATGCAAGAGGCCGGGCTACTGGGTATTAGAGGTACCGATGTCTACAGCAATCTGGACCACCACCTCTGAAGGTTTCGCTATATGGTGGTACAACATTCAGTGTGTGGTTTTCATGAGCAATAAAAAGGGTGCAAATGATGTTTATGTTGATCTCTATTCCAGTTTTCTGTGCAGGTTCCGGAACTCTCGGAACCGAGGTGATGCAAAACGTTTTGTGATGTGTGTACTATGTTGCTACGAGTTTACAATTAATAAATGTTATTTGCACTTAACAAATCAATATTTTCTTTAAATCTAATACAAGCATTACCAATAACCAGTGGGAATAACTTTGAGTAATTGATTGTTATTGAAGAAATCAGAAAAAAAGTTTGTGACGTGAAACAACGCACAGAGATGCTCAGATTAAACTACATCACAGTCTCATAGTTTACCACAATTATTAATTACCGTTAAATATGACTGGAATTTGAGAAGGCAACAAATGAAGATGTTACTCACCTAGAAGTGACAGCAATCCGCAGAAGACCCATATCACAAAACTCATCCCTACAGAACCTGTACGAGTCACAAGGCCTGACGGAGACACAAAAATTCCAGAGCCTGAAAAAATATACAGCACTTCATTATTTTTTATTTGTATAATTTTTAAACTGAATATTTCATAATTTTTTATATTAACAGTATATTGATAAATGGGGTGACTGCAAAAGACCTAAACCTGTATGAATATATATATCTAAATGTTAGGCTTTATAAAAACTTTGCTTGTTCTGTACAACTGTTTTCATGAATGCAATAACACACGTCAGGCTGATAGATGTAGGATCATAGTGATTCAGTTCAGCAAAGCCAGATAACAATTATTTGTTACGTGTTAGGGATTTTATTAACTTCGAGTGAATTTCTCGTTTTTTACCGAAACGTATCTTGTAATATGTTATTCTCGTTTGACAACATATCGACAACAATTATATCGATTTTTCAACAAGCCCGTTTGTTACATTAAGGTTTCCGTTTCTCCTGCGTCCCGTTTACACATAGTTTTTCGGATCTCCGACTAAATGGAAAAACGCATTCAGTTTGCATGAACTAAAACAATAAGAGGAAAAAGTATTAGAAACATGATCAAATCATCCCCAGGCATCCTCCAATATACGATTTTTTAAAGATAGTACTAATTTCAAGAGTCACCTTTATTCTCAAATCTCGCAACAAGTGATGTAATTCTGGCTGAAGTTAATTTTTCACTTTAGCAAATTCAGTCAGCCTCGTTACCCACCATCAAGTTAATCAACATGAATAAAGCGCTACAAAAAAATAAAATGTAGTGTGTGGCGATGTGAAAACGGATCTACCGTCAATTTCTTTCGCGGGAAGTGGAAAATTCGTCGTTCCTTCCAAATGGTTAATAATTCAAATTTATTAAAAGAAATCTCTTCTGTCTGGACACAAACGCAGACCGTATTTTTTCGAGATACCCTAATCGTTTTATTAAACACCCATATGAACGTGCTAACTGTTAAAGTCCGTAGCGACGTTAATAATTCATCAGTATTAACGTGACAGCGGTCGTGCAGTTGTTTATTTTGGTGTTACGTCATCACAGCCACTTCTAGAACCGAGCCCATCATTCCCCCTCACGCGTCAGGCCCCTGTTGGATAGGCAACGCTGGGGAACACGTCAACTGCTCACTGTACGCTGCCGTGATCCCTAACGAATCTTAACATCTTACCAAAAACTTTCCCGTGATTTTCGATGTTAAGATACAACATTCCTTTTACAGAACTTTCACACGTTTACAATCATATGAATGCATGTAATAAAACTGTGACTCAAAATCAAGCGCAGCCGACTTCAACGAACGAAACAGAAGTATAATTTACAAATTCTGAAACAGTAGGTTTGGCAGCGTAAGTAGAGGCCAGTATTAGGTATTTGTCAAATTAAAATCTTAAAATTTCTGTCATACGTGACGCGATAATGGCTTGCTCTTTTCTTTTCAGCTTGTTATTGTTTGCCTTCTAAAGAAAGAAAGAAAGAAGATTTTAAAAATTGCCGACCATTACGGTTTGTGTTTCATAGCTGCTGAACGAAAACTAAAACGTTTCAAGTTTAACATCGTTTTAAGCATGTTATAAACTAAAACGACCAAGAATTATTAGAAGAAATGTTAATTAGAATTTTGTTTATTTCATAAATTTCACATTTTAAACACCGAATAAAATAAATATAACATAAGGTGACTTTCTAATTCAACCGTAGCGATCAGTAGCGTAACTTGTCTTATTGTTTGCTTTTAATTAATACAGTTAAGAGCAGACATCCTGGAAGGGGACTATGCAGCAAGCGGCAGATGTTAAATCAGAAATGTAAAAGGTACCACTGTTTTCATAGGTAGACAAGAGCAATTTACTTAAGCCACCAGGTGCTAAAACTACCATTACCTGGTGGCAAGTAAGATTACCTTGTCTTTTCTGAGAGGCGACTCAACGAAGTGCCAATTCAACTATACCATCGTTAAGTCCTGTGGAATATAGCATTTACTGTTGATTACTTATTTTAATAGTCTCAAAATTACTGTAATAATTTTCAGTTTCTGTCATATCGTATAATGGTTTTATTTGTTCCTGATTTTCGTTTGTAGGCTGTAGACCTGATTAATTCTCGATTTCGTACTAACTCTGTAGAGAGAATGAGATATTTCTCCGTAAAGAATTTCTATAAGGAGTAATTTTACGACACAACAACGCTCCTCAGAAATTTATTCAAAATTTCACTTCTCAGATACTGTGTTTGTTTCTTAATATTGTCTTTGTTCTTTGAGCAAAAAGACGCTGTGCTGTTATTTAGTATAGAAGGGTGAGAAGCGGAAAAAGAAGGTGACTCACCGATCATAGTCCCAACGATTAAAGCCACCCCACTGAAGAGTCCCACCCGTCTCTCGAGGTGAACAGTGTCATTCGCAGTTGGCGACGGCCTCTCCAGCTGGTCTCCCCCTGTGCCGGAAAGTTCGGACAGCGCGCCCGCTTCACCGTTGCTTGCAGATCCGTTGCTTGAGTTCCGCAACTGGAGTCCATCTTTGCCGGATACATTATTCTCTGTGAACAGAAACACCAACATGACAATGTTTTCGCAAGTAACTACTATTGGTCAAAAGCATTTTTATGCTTAAGTAAAACAATTTGAACAGGATGGGGCAAATAAAAGTGGCACGGACGAGGAGATACGATTGGACCTGAATCTATGCATATAACCACACCCTGTGACGTGCACACAACGTATGCGCCATCCACGTGATCCACACCGGTTCCTTAGAACACATTTACACAATCTTTACTCTTGACAGGGTTGTTAGCAGAGGTCAGTCTGGTTGCTGCCCCAGCTGGCCACACAGGTCACCAGATCTATCAGTATGCGATTACTTCTACATCTACATCTACATCCATACTCCGCAAGTCACCCTGACGGTGTGTGGCGGAGGGTACCTTGAGTACCTATATCGGTTCTCCCTTCTGTTCCAGTCTCGTATTGTTCGTGGAAAGCACGATTGTCGGTATGCCTCTGTGTGGGCTCTAATCTCTCTGATTTTATCCTCATGGTCTCTTCACGAGATATCTACATCTACATTTATACTCCACAAGCCACCCAACGGTGTGTGGCGGAGGGCACTTTACGTGCCACTGTCATTACCTCCCTTTTCTGTTCCAGTCGCGCATGGTTCGCGGGAAGAACGACTGTCTGAAAGCCTCCGTGCGCGCTTGAATCTCTCTGATTTTACATTCGTGATCTCCTCGGGAGGTATAAGTAGGGGGAAGCAATATAATCCATACCTCATCCAGAAACGCAACCTCTCGAAACCTGGCGAGCAAGCTACACCGCGATGCAGAGCAATAAAGGATCCTTCTTTCTATGTATTCGCAATACATTACATTTGTCTATGTTAAGGGTCAGTTGCCACTCCCTGCACCAAGTGCCTATCCGCTGCAGATCTTCCTGCATTTCGCTACAATTTTCTAATGTTGCAACTTCTCTGTATACTACAGCATCATCTGCGAAAAGCCGCATGGAACTTCCGACACTATCTACTAGGTCATTTATATATACTGTGAGAAGCAATGGTCCCATAACACTCCCCTGTGGCACGCCAGAGGTTACTTTAACGTCTGTAGACGTCTCTCCATTGATAACAACGTGCTGTGTTCAGTTTGCTAAAAACTCTTCAATCCAGCCACACACCTGGTCTGATATTCCGTAGGCTCTTACTTTGTTTATCAGGCAACAGTGCGGAACTGTATCGAACGCGGGAGGAGGGAGCAATATACTGCTTGACTCTTTGGTGAAGGTATTTTCTCGAAACTTTAACAAAACCCCGTACCGAGTTACTGAGCGTCTCTCCTGCAAAGTCTTCCACTGGAGTTTATCTATCATCTCTGTAACGCTTTCTCGATTGCTAAATGATCCTGTAACGAAGCGCACTGCTCTCCGTTGAATCTTCTCTATCTCCTCTGTCAACCATATCTGGTACGGATCCCACACTGCTGAGCAGTATTCAAGCAGTGGGGGAACAAGCGTATTGTAACTTACTTCCTTTGTTTTCGGATTGCATTTCCTTAGGATTCTTCCAGTGAATCTCAGTCTGGCATCTGCTTTACCAACGATCAACTATTCGAACGGTATCAAAAGTGAGTGACACTTCGACACGTAAATTAGTCTACTTTGCTTAGTTTCATTCACTTATGTCGTATGGTATTATGTTTTGGGGTAACTCTTCCCATTCTAGAAGGGTATTTTTGGCTCAGAAACAGGCGGTTATGGCAATAAGCGGTGTGAGTTCACGAACTTCTTGTCGACCTCTGTTCACGAGTCTGGGTATTTTGACATTGGCCTCTCAATATGTATAATCCTTATGGTCGTTTCTTGTTACCAAAATTAGTTTATTTCCAAGAATAAGCAGCTTTCACTCGGTTAATACTCGGCAGAAATCAAACCTCCATTTGGATCGGACTTCCTTAACCCTTGTGCAAAAAGGTGTGCAGTATACTGCTGCATCCATTTTCAATAAGCTGCCACTCGAATTCAAAAATCTTAGCAGTAATCCACGCCCTTTGGAATCGAAACTGAAGAGTTTCCTCATGGGTCACTCCTTCTATACTGTCAAGGAGTTCCTTGAAAAATTAAGCTAATTCTTATTGTATTGCTGATAGCGTTTACTTAAACTTATGCACTGACTTCTCATCAGGTTCGTGAACATTTATTTTTATCTGTTATTACTTTTATGTAGTAAGTTCATGTACTGACACGTTCCATGACCTTGGAGGTTTGCTCCTCAATTTGGCCCTACGGTACTTGACGTGTAAACAAATAAATAAATATGCTGTAGTCAGGTTAGTCCTGTATTTCCTTTCCTCCAATGTGTTATATGTGGCGTGGAACTCTGTTCTCCGGGTCACATTTTATTGGCCTCATCCTGTACAAGACATCACACTTCTTGAAACGACAAAAAAATGTCGTTTCATTATTCTGAGGAATCTCCACAGATACTAGCTACTGTTCTTAAGAACTTTCGACAACGGTTGTTTCCCATTGAGAAATCCCATTTGAATTTTGTCTGTGAGTGGACCGTGTTCTATTTCTTACAAGAAGCATACACGTCTATCATCACATGTCGAAGTCCGCAGATCGTGGTCGGGCGGTAGCGTCCTCGCTTCCCACGCCCGGGTTCCCGGGTTCGGTTCCCGGGTCAGGGATTTTCTCTGCCTCGTAATGACTGGGTGTTGTGTGCTGTCCTTAGGTTAGTTAGGTTTAAGTAGTTCTAGGGGACTGATGACCATAGATGTTAAGTCCCATAGTGCTCAGAGCCATTTGAACCATCACATGTCGAAGTTCAACAGCAGCAGGACCGTGAACTATAGAGATAACGGTTAAATTGTTCCGCGCTATTGCTGCTCGCGTTGTTCGGATTCCCACGACTGCCATGCCTATATGGAATCGATGGGTTTAGGACGGGCGTACTCGACGCCGTGGGAGATGTCAGTGGCTCCACGAAACTACTACCAGAGAGGGAAGTTTCACTGTACGCTCGGACGTACAGGAACGTGCGGTGACATCAGGTACGTTGAATCAAGAAGAGAGTTTGTTTGCGGCAAGACAAGTGCTTCCAGGTCTGGAACAAGAGGCACTATCAGCACGTCTACTGCCGCGGCTTCCCTGGAGGCGGCAAAAGAGGGAGGTGCACACACCAGTGACACCACGTTGTCTTTCCCGGTCCTGCATGTAGATAAACTATGCGCGTATTTGTTGGTGGAAACTCCGAGGAGAATGGAAGTTGCCATATTGCATTCGAACCCAGTAAATGGAGTAACTGTATGGGTATGCCATTCAGTTCACAACACGAACACCTCTGCTTTGCAAAGCCAGTAATCTGGACAGCGTCCGTTACATTTGTTGACGTGTGTGTCCTTACTCAGACCTCTCCGTGGTGTTCATCTACGTCTACATCTACATGGATTCTCTGCAAATCACATTTAAGTGCCCGGCAGAAGGTTCTTCGAACCACCTTCACAATTCTCTATTATTCCAATCTCGTATAGCGCGCGGAAAGAATGAATACCTATATCTTTCCGTACGAGCTCTTATTTCCCTTATTTTATCTTTGTGATCGTTCCTCCCTAAGTAAGTCGGTGTTAACAAAATATTTTCGCATTCGTAGGAGAAAGTTGGTGATTGGAATCATGTGAGAAGATTCCGTCGCAGCGAAAAACGCCTTTATTTTAATGATGTCCATCCCAAATCCGGTATCATTTCTGTGACACTCTCTCCCATATTTCGCGATAATACAAAACGTGCTGCCTTTCTTTTAACTTTTTCAATGTACTCAGTCAGTCCTATCTGGTAAGGATCCCACACCGCGCAGCAGTATTCTAAAAGAGGACGGACAAGCGTAGTGTATGCAGTCTCCTTAGTAGGTGTGTTACATTTTCTAAGTGTCTTGCCAATGATACGCAGTCTTTGTTTAGCCTTCCCCACAACATTTTCTGTGTGTTCCTTCCAATTTAAGTTGTTCGCAATTGTAATACCTAGGTATTTAGTTGAATTTACGGCTTTAAGATTAGACTGATTTATCGTGTAGCCGAAGTTTAACGCGTTCCTCTTAGCGCTCATGTGGATGACCTCACACTTTTCGTTATTTTAGGTCAACTGCCACTTTTCGTACCACACAGATATTTCTTCTAAATCGTTTTGCAATTTGTTTTGATCTTCTGATGACTTTATTAGTCGCTAAACGACAGCGTCATCTGCAAACAACCGAAGACGGCTGCTCAAATTGTCTCCCAAATAGTTTATATAGATAAGGAACAGCAAAGGGCCTATAACACTACCTTGGGGAACGCCAGAAATCACTTCTGTTTTACTCGATGTCTTTCCGTCAATTACAACAAACTGTGACCCCTCTGACAGGAAATCACAGATCCAGTTACATAACTGAGACGATATTCCATAAGCACGCATTTTCACTACGAGCCGCTTGTGTGGTACAGTGTCAAAAGCCTTCCGGAAATCCAGAAATACGGAATCGACCTGAAATCCCTTGTCAATAGCACTCAACACTTCATGTGAATAAAGAGCTAGTTGTGTTTCGCTGGAACGATGTTTTCTAAAACCTCGTTGACTGTGTGTCAATAGACCGTTTTCTTTGAGGTAATTCGTTCGAACACAATATATGTTCTAAAATCCTGCTGCATATCGACGTTAACGATATGGGCCTGTAATTTAGTGGATTACTCCTACTACCTTTCTTCAATATTGGTGTGACCGGTGCAACTTTCCAGTCTTTGGGTTCAGATTTTTCGTCGAGCGAACGCTTGTATATGATTGTTATTTTTCAACAAGGTATAACGCAAGATTGGATGTTGCCCGTTTCTCCTGAACCCTGACCCGCTGACAACATCTGGTCACGGTTTGTCGAGAGACTGATACGGAGCCAGTCGTTACCCACTACGACTGATCAAACAGGGCTTAAAGTTGAAGCAGCATCGAATGTCGTACTCCACTGTGGTCCAAGCTCAGTTAGACTCGTTGCCCAAATAGGTCTGTGACATTGTTGCCGCTAGAGGTGGCAACTCTGTCTCCTGAATTTATCACCCAGTACACCCCCAAATCACGTACAAATTTAATAATGTACTCTTTCTGATATGCAGTATCTACGCACAACAACAAGAATTTCTTCATTTTCTTTCTGCCTTGTGTTGCAGTTTTCATGGCCAGCGGTGTTCATCGACAGAAAAATAATTAGACTGCTCGCATTATTGAGGAACTATGTGTCACGGCTTGATCGTGACAGATTTGTTTTTTACGCTGATCCATGTCCTTTCGCTGTAACAAGTTTCAGCAAAGTCGATGAACTTTGTGGGCGAGCAATTTACTATCGATGTGTTTGTACTCTGGGCTATAACATGTATGGGAGTCGGATACAAAAGAAGCGATACTGACACTGAAAGTTCATGCATTTACCAGATGTGTTTCGTTATTGACGGTCGCCCTCAAAGTAGCACCAGCTGTTTGAGCCCCTACGTGTCCGTGTACATTCTTCCCAGTGATTGAAACATTTCTCCATTTCGTTTCTCTGCGGCTGCACAGGAGTTGCCTTTCTGCACAGCGAAAAAAACACTTTTGAAGTTATCTGCTCGAATACTGTCACTGTGATGGCACTTTTTATAAAACGTGTCACAGCATAAGGACACATTTCAAATTCGAGAAACAGTTACACACTAGCACGTCATGACAAATAGTTCCATAGTAACGCATGCAGTCTGTCTATTTTGTGTCAAGATGAAAACTCAAGGCACAGCTTCTGTTGTCTTTGTATTACCTTTTTAAAAATTGGCCAAAATATGTTAGTGCTTTAGTGAGCCAGTTTATTGGTGGAATCTGATCACTTCCATTTCCTTGTCCGAAGAATCAGCCAGTCTGTCACCACAAGAGGAATTTGGGTCCGATTCCCAGTATACCTCAAGAATTGTTATTTGGTAGCAGGACTGAAATTGGTCCTGGGAGATAACTGAGAATATACTTTAAAGATAAGTATCTGCGTGAAATTTTAATCGATTATGAATGTGGAACACTGTGACAGTGACGAATAAAGGTTTTCAGAAATGACTGCAAAGAGTCTTCTTTTGTGGTGATGAATTTTTATTTATAGTTTTTAGTATTCGCTCATAGATTGTGGAGGTGGTTTTGGAGAATTATTTCATTCCATAGATTACTCCTGGTGCACAAATTCTAAAGTGCATGGGAGTTGTTAACTATGCTAATGATGTGTATTTCTATGTATCTAACATAACTGACGAATATAAACATTTTCCGAAGAGATTTGTGCACCAGGAATAAACCTACGGAATCAAATAACTGTGTACAACAACCCCCACAATGATGCGAATGAATTGTAAGAACTGTATCACCTGATAATGAATTACTACGCTGAATACTGTCACGGCGATAGCGTGAGGGTTGTCTCTTTGCCCGAAGACTCGTACGTTATGTTCCGTTGACACCTGCACACCGGCCGCACCGTTTGCGATGATGCCTATAGCATAAGGACACGAAAAACTACGAGTAGGGTTGCATGTTGTTCTTGGACGAGATTGAAAAAGACAGCAATAAGGTCTTGATATTGGTCAAAAGCTGTCCTGATGGCAGACTCCATGCAAACCAAATTGTCAGCAGTGGAACAGCCTTGGCGAAAATCACCTTGGGACAGAGACTCAAGAAGACTCAAGGAGTCAACACAGCCGCCAGCTCAACATGTGTTTGAGCAACTTACAGAAAATATTGATGAGACTAATTGGGCGATATCTGTCCATCTCTAGGGCATGTTTACCCTGTTTCAGTACTGGGACGATGACGCTTTCCTGCCATTGAGATTGGGACTCACCCTCGGCACAGATATGGTTGACGATGGTAAGGCGATGGCACTAATAGTCCAGTGATAGGTGTTGGAGCATTTGGTTGTGGATGTGGTCTGGCCCTGTGGCTGTATCAAGGCAAAGGGCTATGGCACTGGAGAATTCCCACTCATTAAATGGAGCATTATAGGGCTCCAGGTGGCGTGCAGTGAAAGATAAATGCAATCGCTCATTCCACTGCTGAAGGAGATGAAAGGCAGGTTGATAGTTCTCAGGCCAAGAGGTTCGAACATAATGCAGAGCAAAACGATTGGCTATGGCGTTTAGATCAGCGAGAACAGCATTGCTCAAGGAAATATCTGTAGAGGACTTGTATCCACAGACTCATCTACTCCTCCCTCAAACCTGCAATGGAGATGAACATGGTCAAATGATTGAAACTTAAGGTTCCTAGCATTCTTGCTTTATTAAGTGACGGGACTGGGCATGGGGCTATTTAAAGGCAGTGAGGTGCTCGATTGAAGGACGCCACTTATGGCGTTCGAAAGCATGCCTATGATCTCTAATTGCCTTGGCAATTTTTGAGGGTCACCAAGGTACTTCTGTCCAACAAGGGGATCCCAAAGAACAGAAGACTGCTATGTCGGTTGCTGATAGAATGGGTGCTGTTGCATTTTGGACTGCCTCGTCACTGCTTCAATTTAGTTGGGAGCCATGAATGACTGCGGAGGTGAAAGCATGCCAGTCGGCATTTTGGAGAGCCCATCTAGATGCGTGCCCAGGGGAGTGACACTGGGGGAGTGATAGGAAGATTGGGAACTGGTTGCTACCACACAGGTCTTCGTGGACGCTCCAGTGAATGGTTGGGAGACTACTAGGGCTGCAGATAGAAAGATCAGTGGTTAAATAAGTTTAATATGCCACACTGAAGTGCATGGAGTCTCATTATTCAAGAGACAGAGGTCGGGATCTGCCAGTGAGTTTTCGATGTCCTTACTGGCTTACTGTGGTTCCACCCCAAAGAGGGTTATGAGAATTGAAGTCGCCCAAGATTAAGAATAGGTGGGGGAGCTGAGAAACCGATGCAGACAATATGTTGGGAGGTGCTCCACCATCAGAAGGGAGATAAACATTACAGATGGTAAAATCCTGAAATGCACTTATTCAAACAGCCTTAGACTCCAATGCTGTAGCAAGAGGGAAAGGTTCACTACATACAGAGTTCAGAACATATGTGCAAACTCCACCTGACAGCCTATCATCATCGGCATGATTCTTGAAATATCTCCAGTAGCCCACAAAGGGCAGGGGTCTGTGTTGCTAGAAACGAAGTTTCTAGAAGGACGATGCAGAAAGCGGGGTTGGAGCTTAAGAGATGTTGTAGCTCAGGTACTGAAAAAAACTGCTGCAATTCCACTGGAGAATCGTGCTGTCAGTAAACAATGAGGGTGTGACCAAAGAGGCAGGTTATGTCCCGGGGTCACCTGCTGCCACTGGTTGAGAGGGTATGGTACCAAGACACATAAGTTCTAAGAGATGTTGTGTGGTGCGATCTGGAGCCTCAGGGACCACCATCATCGCTGCTGCAGCCACAGTGTGGGATCGAGTGGCGTGGGGGCCACCGGAATTTCCTTCGTTCTGGAAGACTTTCTTCATCTTTCTTTTCCTTAGAGGGTTTGGTTGACTGTGAGGGCCTCCTTGAATTAGTTTCATGGACTGAAGAAGAACGTGAAGTCCTACGACCAGCAGCCTGTAGTTCCTTCAGCCACTGGCTGGTATCCGTTTGCAGACCGGCAGAAACCTTGGAGGGGAGTGTCCCCAGTGGCCCCTTCCTGTTTTGAGAGGCCAGACGAGGGTGATGCGTCTCCAGCTGACGGATGGGGATCAGCGCCCCCCAGTGGAGGGAGGGGGGAGCCATTGCTCCCAAAGTGTGGGTGGAAAAGAAGTAGCAGGAGGAGAGTCTCCCCAACCATCAGATGGTAAGGCATGGTTGAGTGGCCCTAAGGGCTCCCTGTAGGATACATAAGGGTGGGGGGGGGGGGGGGTTGGGAGTACTGTTGGCAGAGACGGCAACGTCGCCAAAGCTGTAGCGTACAACACTGTCATAAGTGCAAGATGTAGACACTTATACTTTTTCTTGGCCTCTTGGTGTCATATATACTTGTATTTTCTCCCTCTCAAAAGACAGTGCAGTCTGGTAAACAGGGAAAAGTTTCACGAACTGTCTTTAAATGATGACTCTAGGTATATACTACATCCTCCCACATATCACTCCCATACGGATCGTGAGAACAAGTTTCGATTAATTCACCGTCCGCAGAGGCCTATAAACAGACATTCTTCCCGCGCTCCATGCGTAAGTGGAACAAGGAAATGTCCTTATAACTGGTACAGTGAGACGTACCCTCTGCCATGCACTTCACAGCGGTTTGCAGATTATAGGCGTAGATGTAGATGACGAACTCCCTACCAATCCAGCCTTGTGGCCAGCATTAGAGCACGTTGCAGAGCGTGCTCTGCCGTCCGCGATCACTCACCCTGTTAAGAACCATGTTCCGCCTTCTGTAACCTCTAAGTAATCATCATAAATCGCGGTAACTGCAATGTGATTACTGCCTTTAAATGAAAGTATCATTTCTATTCGTATCATTGCATATTTGTTTCAGTTATCTCTTGTACTACACTGTAGCAGTTCTTTCTATATGTGGTCCAAATTTCATCAAACTATGTTACTTGGCTGTGACCCATCGCGCGAAAGTTACTTTAGTCCTTACGTTACACACTACTGTTCATTTTGGAGTCACTCAGCCAATAACACTACACAATTTTTGCTTCTATTTACTTTATTTTAATAAAGATTACCTCTTTCGCGGGACAGGATGTTACTGAACTTCGTAGTTAATGAAGGAATTCCGTAATAGCTACTGAATAAACCGAAATCTGATAATGTCGTAGCGAATTTGGTTAGAAATATAGGAAAATGAAGCCCTGAGGTGGTAGGAGGGGAAAAGAGGTTTTGCTTCTTGGCTGACCTGTTTGTAAGGCGGGATAGATGTATGGTTTTCATAGAATCAGTAAATCTGGTCATTCTTCCGAAGGATGATTTATGTGTTCCCTACACAGAATTCGTGCCTCATAAGTGTGGTGAAGAGAAGTTTCTAATAACAGTATCTACTGAATAAAGATATTCGCCCACAAATTGCTTGAACAAGAACGTGTCGTGGGTTTCAAGAAGTCGGAAACTGCTTTCGAGTACGCTGATGGACGTTTACAATTGTTAGATGGAGACGATTAATTTCAAATTACCTTTAAATACAAAATGAGACTTTCGTTTAACTTTTAATGGAAACGTAACGTCCTGAACGTCGTGTCTACTTAATTATTTAATTTGACATTTCACAGGTTTGGAAGGTTGCCTTGGCTCCCCTGCTACTTTGGCAGCGAAGCTTTCGAGGGACCGCATCATAATGATACAGTCATCGACAAGCTCAAATAATGTACTATACGAACACCTGCAACATTCTAACCACGAGTTGCAATCCATAACTTTAACATTGCTTATTAGTCAGGAAATGGAAACGAAAGCTAGAAAATACTGAAGTTTCGGCAGCATTTTATTACACGCTATATTATAAATCAATTCTAGAAAAATCAAATACGATGAAAACGTGTTACTAAATTAATAAAAAGGTTTAAAGCACTTCCGTAACCGAAATTAAAAAAGCCTAGAGGTAAAACTCTTCAGATAGCTTCTGTGCACTAAAAACAAGTTACACGATATAGGTACTTTCCAGGAAAATTCATTACACCACCACCTCCGTACCCATCTACAGAGATTCAGTGAAAACCTTTTTTTACTTTTACAAAATCGAATTTTTTATTGTTCAAAATGGCTCTGAGTCCAATGGAACTTAACTTCTAAGGTCGTCCGTCCCTTAGAACTTAGACCTACTTAAACCTAACTAACCTAAGGACATGACACAAATCCATGCCCGAGACAGGACTCGAACCTGCGACCGTAGCGGTCGCGCAGTTCCAGGCTGTAGCGCCTAGAACCGCTCGGCCACCCCGGCCGTCTTTTTATTGTTGCTTAATACACTGATCAGACAGAATATTATGACCGCCGACCTACAATCTACGCTCCTGGAAATTGAAATAAGAACACCGTGAATTCATTGTCCCAGGAAGGGGAAACTTTATTGACACATTCCTGGGGTCAGATACATCACATGATCACACTGACAGAACCACAGGCACATAGACACAGGCAACAGAGAATGCACAATGTCGGCACTAGTACAGTGTATATCCACCTTTCGCAGCAATGCAGGCTGCTATTCTCCCATGGAGACGATCGTAGAGATGCTGGATGTAGTCCTGTGGAACGGCTTGCCATGCCATTTCCACCTGGCGCCTCAGTTGGACCAGCGTTCGTGCTGGACGTGCAGACCGCGTGAGACGACGCTTCATCCAGTTCCAAACATGCTCAATGGCGGACAGATCCGGAGATCTTGCTGGCCAGGGTAGTTGACTTACACCTTCTAGAGCACGTTGGGTGTCACGGGATACATGCGGACGTGCATTGTCCTGTTGGAACAGCAAGTTCCCTCGCCGGTCTAGGAATGGTAGAACGATGGGTTCGATAACGGTTTGGATGTACCGTGCACTATACAGTGTCCCATCGACGATCACCAGAGGTGTACGGTCAGTGTAGGAGATCGCTCCCCACACCATGATGCCGGGTGTTGGCCCTGTGTGCCTCGGTCGTATGCAGTCCTGATTGTGGCGCTCACCTGCACGGCGCCAAACACGCATACGACCTTCATTGGCACCAAGGCAGAAGCGACTCTCATCGCTGAAGACGACACGTCTCCATTCGTCCCTCCATTCACGCCTGTCGCGACACCACTGGAGACGGGCTGCACGATGTTGGGGCGTGAGCGGAAGACGGCCTAACAGTGTGCGGGACCGTAGCCCAGCTTCATGGAGACGGTTGCGAATGGTCCTCGCCGATACCCCAGGAGCAACAGTGTCCCTAATTTGCTGGGAAGTGGCGGCGCGGTCCCCTACGGCACTGCGTAGGATCCTACGGTCTTGGCGTGCATCCGTGCGTCGCTGCGGTCCGGTCCCAGGTCGACGGGCACGTGCACCTTCCGCCGACCACTGGCGACAACATCGATGTACTGTGGAGACCTCACGCCCCACGTGTTGAGCAATTCGGCGGTACGTCCACCCGGCCTCCCGCATGCCCACTATACGCCCTCGCTCAAAGTCCGTCAACTGCACATACGGTTCACGTCCACGCTGTCGCGGCATGCTACCAGTGTTAAAGACTGCGATGGAGCTCCGTATGCCACGGCAAACTGGCTGACACTGACGGCGGCGGTGCAAAAATGCTGCGCAGCTAGCGCCATTCGACGGCCAACACCGCGGTTCCTGGTGTGTCCGCTGTGCCGTGCGTGTGATCATTGCTTGTACAGCCCTCTCGCAGTGTCCGGAGCAAGTATGGTGGGTCTGACATACCGGTGTCAATGTGTTCTTTTTTTCATTTCTAGGAGTGTATATAAACATGTCCAGGCGATAGCAGCGTCACCTGGCAAGGACTGACTGCTAGTCAGACAAACACACGGTGCCTGTAGGATCAGTGAGCATGATGTCTGTGTGGAGAATGGGGAAGGCGCACGACATATCTCAGTTTGATCGAGAACAGATTGTGATAACCCGGAGGCTCGGTACGGACAGTGCACTACTTGGTTGTTCGAGGAGTGATATGGTGAGTGTCTTCAGCATGTGACGAACCCAAGGTGAAACCACGTGCAGACATCGTCGGGTTGGGCGTACATCGTAGTCTACGGTAGACTGGTAAAACAGAGCAGGCTTTAATGCTGGTCGGAGTACAAGTGAATCTGAACACACAGTTCACCGAACACTCCTAACGATCGGCCTCCGCGCCGACCATCATGCATCTGCCAATGTTGACACCACGACATCGACAAGTACGACTGAAATGAGCACATGACCATTGACACTGGACTCTGCCACAGTGGTAGAGCGTTGCAAGGTCTGATGAATCCTGACAGCTTTTTCATCATGCCAGTGGGAGGGCGCGAATCCGCCGTCTTCCAGGAGAACATCTCCTTGACACCTGCACTGTGGGACGGAGACAAGTTGGCGGCTGCTCCATTATGCTGCGGCGAACATTCACACGGGCATCCGTGGGTCCAGTGGAGCTCGTGTAAGGCACCACTGGTTGCAGACCACGTTCACCCCTTCATGACGATCATGTTCCGCGATGGCAGTGGCATTTCTCAACAAGATAATTCGTCATGTCACAAGTCCAGGAGCATGATGGAGTGGTTCGAGAAAAACAGGCAGGATCCGAACCTGCGACCGTAGTGGTCGCGCGGTTTCAGACTGAAGCGCCTTGAACCGCTCGGCCACTCTAGGCCCTACAGTCTGGAACCGCGCGACCGCTACGGTCACAGGTGCGAATCCTGCTTCGGGTCTTCGGTTAGTTATGTTTAAGTAGTTCTACGTTCTAGGGGACTGATGACCTTAGACGTTTAAGTCCCATAGTGCTCAGAGCCATTTGAACCATTTTTTAAACCCCATTCTACTCATGACAGGCTCAAAAAAGCAGTATTTAAAGAGTCTAAAACTTTGATGTCTTTATTCCGTTCTCATAGTAACCTTTAATACAAATACTCCGTTTCATTTTTATAAAAATATAAATAATCGTCGATACTGTCCAACACGTGGTAACGTTTTGAAAGCTGAGAATAAACTAAATATTTGATTTGACCAACAATGTACAGATAATTTTCAGACATATTTATCAATAAAACGACGAGAAAATAGTATGAATGGGACTAATGCAACACAAGAAATTACAAAACTCCTGTTACTCAGTACGAAGAGAATTTCCACGTATTTCTAGTTGAATACTCTGTGCGCGGACGTTTTGTAACCATATAGCTTGTACCGCAAGCCCTCGTAACGAGCGACGGCGGGAGTGACGTCTGAACGGAAGCAGGGAACCTGGAACGGCGGTTTGGGCGCTCGGCTCAGAGTCACGGCTCACGGCTCACGTGAACGCTCTATTTTTAGCCCGCAGCGTTTCGTCACTGTAAATGGTTCTCGGTATTCTTCGAACTGCAGTCAGTGCGCTCGCGTCATAGGCCTCTGGTAACGTATGTTGACGAACACGTGAACTGGAGGACAGGCGTCGCGTCATTTCCTACGACCAATAGGATTTCTTTCCACATTCACGGTTTTTCTTCTGAGTATTCGCGCCAAAGAATGGCACATGCTGAATGAGTTGATCGTAACTCCACGTATCATAATATCCTAGATCTAAAGCCTTTTTTTATTTTGTTTCTGGGGTTGCATTAAGGTAAAAATATACAGTGAAGAGGTAGATATGAAACACGAACTGCTACATAGTGTGGTGTGCGTACTGTAAGACCTTCGGTACACACACCATCAGATTATTTGACCTGTCGCTCTAACGAAGTAGGCGAGTGTCAGCAATATGTCTCGTGGTCTTATCGTGGCGTGTTTATCTTCTGCCGTTAGGTCAGACGATAGAAATGCCACTTGCACGCTTAGAGTAGCAGATTGACGGTGACCAACTTTAAACAGAACTTGATTAATTTTCACACACATTTATTAAAATAATAAAAAGCATAGATATTACGTAACTGTATACAATTGACACTCTGGAGTTCCTTTGGTCTTGGTACGTTAATCTTATTTTCACACATCTCTGATACTTGACAAAGTGTCTACACATTTCTCTTCATGGCTATGTACAGGAATATGATAATCTTATTACGTTCAGACTGAAACTTGGCTGTAGACTGGTACAGACTAATGTAGACTGTTACAGACTGGTGAAGACAAATGCAGACTGACTAATCGCAGGTCTGTACACACTCTAATACCTCGCGCGTTCAGGTATCACTGCGCGAGTGTGATCCGCGAGGAGAAAAGGTTCTACGTTAGCAGCAATCTCATTGGCTGCGTTACATACTAATAAGCGGATCGGCGTTGTGCTTAGCGGGGCGCGCTCTAATGGGAAAGTTGCGTACGCGCTGACTACGCGGAACTATGTACACAACAAATAGCTTCTTCGATACCACTGCTGTCATAAAAGAATGTACGAGGGTAGTCCCAAAAGTAAGGTCTCCTATTTTTTTATAAGTACATAGTCCTGTTTATTTCTAAAATGGTTTACATCAGTTTACAGCTTGGACATGTAGCTATTTTTCGACATAATCGCCGTTTCTGTCGATGCATTTTTGTAGACGCTGTGGCTGTTTTTGTATGCCCAAGTCATACCAGCTATGAACCTCTTCTTTCACCTCGTCGTCGGAGCTGAATCGCTGGGACCACAATTAACGCTGACAGGTACTGCGAGACTCTGAAAAAACTCGAACGGGTGATTCAGAAACGGAGAAGAGGAATGTTGAGCAAGGGCGTACACATTCTCCGTGCGAACGCTTGCACACTCATCATTCGGCAAACCGTTGCTCTCCTGCAGCAGTTTCAGTGGAATATAATCACCCACCTACCCTATAGTCCTGACCTGGCCCAGAGTGACTATCACTTGTTCACTAGGTTAAAAGAAATAAACCAACGACGAGGTGAAAGAAGAGGTTCATAACTTTCTGAACAGCATGGCGGCGAGCTGGTATGACATGGGCATAGAAAACCTGCCACAGCGTCTACAGAAGTGCATCGACAGAAATGGTGATTACGTCAAAAAATAGCTAAATATTCAAGCTGTAAACTGATGTAAACCATTGTAGAAATAAACAGGTCTATGTAGTTATAAAAAGAAGGAGGCCTTACTTTTGGGATTACCCTCGTAGAAATCCACTCACGAAGATGTAGCCGCAGCTCTAACGGCCAGACCAAAAAGACAGATTTGAAAATGCGGAAATGTTTCTGCTGTACCAAAAAAATGGTTCAAATGGCTCTAAGCACTATGCGACTTAACTTCGGAGGTCATCAGTCCCCTAGAACTTAGAACTACTTAAACCTAATCAACCTAAGGACATCACACACATCCATGCCCGAGGCAGGATTCAAACCTGCGACCGTAGCAGTCGCTCGGCTCCAGACAGTAGCGCCTAGAACCGCACGGCCACTCCGGCCGGCCTGCTGTACCACTCATCAAGCTCATTTATCTGTATAACTTTGCATTTATCTACAATAGATGTTGAACGTTGACGTATGTAACGGCTGAAGAAGCACAAGTGGCTGAAGAAACAGTGCCGTCTAGCAGACAGCCATTACCACCAGATTAGAAAGCTCATAAATAAGCTGTTATTTGGCTAAAAGTAGCTCGAAACTATGTACGAGGATGACATGATCATGTGCAGTAGTACTTACAGAGTCATATTTCCCAAAATAGGAAGTTATTCCCTTACTAACCATTGAAACGCAAATACAGTTTCAATTAAGTGTCTAAAGTGCAGCAGAATGGAACAGTACCGGTATGCATACTTAATAACGAACGTGCTACATCATCCCCAACTCTTCCGCACTGCTTTAACCAATATCAAAAGCCTCAGCGTTCAATATATTCAGATTATTGCCACGAATTGTTCCAAACGCTGTGTTTTGTGCTGGATGACTGAAGCGATTCAGGGGAAACGCGGAAAGACTTACAGCAAGATGGCTTGGTTCAAATGGCTCTGAGCACTATGGGACTTAACTTCAGAGGTCATCAGGCCTCTAGAAGTAACTAACCTAAGGACAACACAAGCATCCATGCCCGGAGCAGGATTGGAACCTGCGACCGTAGCGGTCTCGCGGTTCCAGACTGTAGCGCCTAGAACCGCTCGGCCACCCCGGCCGGCTACAGCAAGATGGTCGTAATTTCGACCGGTTTTTCTCGAACACATCTTAATGGGTCAATACACAATTCCGACTCAGTCCGGCCCAAATAATGATTATTTCTAAGCAAAAAATGTATTCACACGCTGTAGTATGTCAGTGACGACACAGAAGTTATAAAAAACTGGCATAGTTAGGATTGCCCAGCGCCGGTGGGGCGCATAGACATTTAAGACACTAAAGTAGAACTAGCATTACAGGCATACGTCTAGTGTCTAAAATTAACAGTTTTTGGAAGTTTAGTGATTCATTACTAAAACACTGTTGATATTTCCTTTCAATTTGAAAACATATGAGTCACATATCTCCAATTATTCATGTAAACCCCATAGAGTCACTGTAATTTATGACCGCAATAGATATGAGGCCTGTCAAATCACATAAATTATTCACTACATCTCTATACAATGAAATATTCAATATTTGATGTGATTCTTTAGGAATAAATGTTGTTTCTTGGATATTTTCTTTACTACGTAGTCAAGTCGTATACACTTTATTATGAACTGCATTTTTGTTTTTAGCATATGTAAATTAGCACCTTGATTGCAAGAGTCACGTCTGCGATTATTCGTAAACGGTTTTAGAATAACTTTCAGAAGGAAAACGGCCGCTGCTTTTTCATCTGGCAGATTCCTGAAATTACAGCAACGGTTCATTATATATAATGAGTGAATCTTGATTCATTCTTACATGGACAGCTAATAAAACACTCATTCGTTACTGTATTCCTTCAGTCCAATTAAAAAAAAGTAAACAAGTCGGTTGAGGCACTTCCTAGTCTGTAACAGTGCGTGGACGAGGTGGGAAGAAGTAATCTTCTAAGTGAAAAAGTTTGAAACCTGTATTACTTTTACAAATAAGTTTGCAGCCGAAAGTACACAAAACACAAATTACTGTTGACTCGAGTAACCGCATCTGTTGGAAACTAGGATGGGTAGTGCATGCGGCAGGAAGAACTAACATTCAATGTGTGATAAAGGAACACTTAAGTGCGAGAGTGAATTATTTTGTGCGGCAACCTGAAGGAAGCGAAAGTACGGAGAAAGGGATTGGGACGGAGAGAGAGAGAGAGAGAGAGAGAGAGAGAGAGAGAGAGAGAGAGAGAGAGAGACGGACAGAGAAAGTAATGCATGAGAGGGGAAAGAGAGAGAGAAGAGGCTTGAGATAGGGAAAATCCATTTAAAACGTCATGTGACCTAGAATTTACTTTGATAAATTCATGTTACTCGGTTGTACAGTCATGCATGAACTGATAAAGTATGTTTTTGTCCCCGCATCTGCTGCAGTGAGGGAGAACTGAACATCAGGATTATGTCACTATATTTATCAGGACTTTTCTCTTACAATTGTTATAATTTTCGCCGCTTTGAGTAAATACTTAAGAAGGTGCGTAATGCCCTTGCTTTATATGGCTGCAGGACGATAATGGGAACTCGTGTGGAACACAATAACAGAAATGAAACAAAATGCCGATAAATGAAGCAGCACTAGGCGAACTTTGACCATAGTTACAGGATGAAGGAAGGAAGGGTAGTGCGTAACGTCCAGTCGACAATTAGGCTCAGCTCAGGCGGAGAACGGAATGGGCCATCACGGCATTTTCTTAAGCGACGGAAGACCTATACCTGGGTGGCAGGACGAGGATGTAAACCTCCGTTCCCACATGCGTATCCAGCGTCTTCACGCTTCGCCATCTCGTGCTCAGTTTTATTATTATTATTTTTTTTTTTTTTTGGCGATTCCTAAGCACTTTGACATATGGCTTACTGTCAGCGGGACTGTGGAACTGCATGATGTATACATTGCAAACGGTGAATTTGTTTAGTTAGGGATGATGTTGTTGTTATATTTCATTTCAGGCAAACAGCATGGTAGTTCAACCAAGCCGGCCGCTATGACCGAGGCGCTTCAGTCTGGAACCGCGCGACCGCTACGGTCGCAGGTTCGAATCTTACCTCGGGCATGGATGTGTGTGATGTCCTTAGGTTAGTTAGGTGTAAGTAGTTCTAGGTTCTAGGGGACTGATCACCTCAGATGTTAAATCCCATAGTGCTCAGAGCCATTTGAACCATTAAGTTCAAACAAAAAGGTCCCGGGTCTCCTACACCAACTTTTTGCAAAATGAGCTAGTGCTTCGTATATAATAATCAGATTATCGAAGAGACGCTAAACGTTAGAGAGATGGAAGCTTAGCTCAGTTGGCAAAAGAATTACCACAAGCCGCGCGGGATTAGCTGAGCGGTCTCAGGCGCTGCAGTCATGGACTGTGCGGCTGGTTCCGGCGGAGGTTCGAGTCCTCCCTCGGGCATGGGTGTGTATGTTTATCCTTAGGATAATTTAGGTTAAGTAGTGTGTAAGCTTAGGGACTGATGACATTAGCAGTTAGGTACTATAAGATTTCACACACGCACACACGTGTACACACACACACACACACACACACACACACACACACACACACACACACACACACATTACCACAAACTGAGTCTTACGGAAGTACCACAGAAAAAGTCAATATTTCGGGAAACGACACAGAGCTAAATCAAAATCACCGTTAGAAATCAGCTACTCCCGAACGAAAGTCTTTGAGGTAAGAGCGTAGGGGAGTGTGGTTATCACCTGCAGAAACAATACCAAACTAGCAGTAACGCTGAAAACACGCTGTTACCGAAACAGCAAGACTTTGAACGGTTTTCAAAAATAACTGCAACCTTAATAAGCGACTGCTCACAGTTATTCCTGAAAACTGTTATTCATCACAGTTGCAGTGTTCAACATCCATAATGGATAAAAGCTTTTTTTTTTTTTTTTTTTTTTTTTTAAAGACGAGTTTTTACGAAAGCGAATGATTGAACGTGATGTATTGCTGTCAACTGTTTGGACCTCGTGGGTAACCCAGTGAAATATTTTACCATTTACACATTTGGATTACGTCGACTGACACGAGGGAAATTACGGTTGCTGCCTGTGGGGACGTTCGGAAACAACAGATCAGAAACAGAGGTTTCTCCGCTCTGTTTCTGCTGGCAATCCCTCTGGCCGCGGCATTGGTAGCGAGCCAGCGAGTCTCGCACCGCACCATACTTCGATAAAAACATGTGAGAAAGGCGCTAGACTCGCCACCGCATATCTCCCCTGCCTCACGCTGCACTTCCAGTGTTGCCAAATGATTTTGCAACAACTCTCCATTATTCGTGCTGTTACTACAAAAACACTTTCCTTATACAACCACATCCGCCTACCGCCCAGTCTGTGGAATGAGGAAGAAGGAAAAGCTCGCGAAATGTAATAACAGGTTTACTACCGGCTTCATCATTGCTGCTCAACAGTTACAACGATCGCTCGAAAGATCGATCTGGGACAACACTGCTTGCGTCAGGAATAAGTTTCTCAATGCGACTCCGCCACGGTGACAGTGTAACGACCAAACTGGAACAAAACAGTTTCAAGTGGTTCAAATGGGTCTGAACACTATGCGACTTAACTTCTGCGGTCATCAGTCCCCTAGAACGTAGAACTACTTAAACCTAACTAACCTAAGGACATCACACACATCCATGCCCGAGGCAGGATTCGAACCTGCGACCGTAGCAGTCGCGCGGTTCCAGGCTGTAGCGCCTAGAACCGCTCGGCCACCCCGGCCGGCAAAACGGTATCGAACAATCCTCCTTCATTAAAGTTTTTTCAGAATCGTCATTATCTACCCTAAGGAACGGAAAAAAGAAAGTATACATAGAAAATAAGTACACTAACTTTTACACAAATTGCAACATCCATAAACAGTGATCCTAATGAATCCAAACACGAACTATTCGCAGAATAGTTTACGAGTGATAAGTGCCTAAGGCTGCAGAGAGATGGCAAGCCTCTAAGTTCCATCAGTGGCCCCTCTTGTGGTATCGAAAAGGTCACTTCAGCCAACGAACAGATGTCAAAGGAAATGAAATCGCGACACCGAGTACCGCTACGCATCGTCAACATCAAAAAGCTAAATATCAACATGTGGGTAAGTTTCAACGGGGCAGAATGGGATCGGTGTCCGTGAAACGGGCCGTCATGCCGTAAGAGCGCGTTTCGAACAGGGCATGTTGCTTCAGCAGTGAAGCTACGACGTAGTGGTGAACGGGTACTGGATTCTATTACTTTCCCTACTTTCGCATCCCAGTCCCCCATCACAATTAAATGTTCCTCTCCTTAGCTATCTGAGTAATATCTTTGCTTCCATCATGCAGTCTTTAAACTTCTTCATAATTTTCCGGGCCAGTCAGCATATAAACTTGTATTACTGTGGTGGCTGTTGGCTTATCTATGTAGGCTACACAAATGCGTTAACTGCGCTGTTTATAGAATCTTACTCTCGTTCCTACTTCGTTATTCATTAATGGACCTCTGGACCTACTCATGTATTGCCGCTACATGCTCCTGAGTAGTCCCCGTTTGGAGATCCAAAGGGGGACTATTTTACCTCCGGAATATTTTACCCAAGTGGATGCAATCATTATTTCATCATACAGAAGGGCTACATGCCATTGGTAAAATCATGGCTGCATTTTTCTCTTGTTTCCAGCCATTGGCGCTAACCAGCACAACAAGGCCAAAGTCACATGGCTCGATCAGTCGATCATCCAGACTGTTGCGCTGCAACTTCTGAAAAGTCTGCTGCCCATCTTCAGGAACCACGTGTCAGTCTGGCCTCTCCACAGATACCCCTGCGATGTGGTTACATCTACGGTACGGTTATCTGTACTGCTGAGACATGCAAGCCACCCAACTACAGCAAGCTCCATGATTTATGGGTGGAAATAAGTATTAGAGGACGAAACTGAAAGACTCAGATTTGTTGTATGCTTTTTGAGTAAGCGTAACTTATCAGCAAAGTAAGTCGCATACAATACGCCAGAACGACAGCGCCGGAGTATTGTTCCAGCCTTTGGAATCATTGTCAAGTAGACATGACAGCTAACATCGGACGAAATCCGACACGCGCTGTTAGGATCGTAACAGATTTGTGCAGCCCAAATGAAATGGTGGGGGAACTTAAAATGAGAATCTCTGGAAAAAAAGATGACATAGCTCTCACGAAACCTTGTTGGATAAATCTAGAGAACTGGTATTCCAGGAAAACTGCACGAGCATTCAGCTACCTTCATCATGTGTCTTATGCAAATTTCTTGAGAATAAGCTGAGAGAGATTAGGGCGCGTACACTCAATTTTCTGTCGCTCAGCACACGAATGATATAAGGCAGAAAGCCGCTAATGTTGTTACGAAGTATACTACGCCATGAGGAGTTACGAGGGCAACTGACAAAAGTGGCTGAAAAATTCATGGGAAAGGTTGATGCTACGACAGAAAAAAACATACATTTCACGACGACGGCTACTGTGTTTCCGTAAAGATGACAAAAAACTGCCTGTTGACGAAGAAGTTGTTAGGGATGGAACGGAAGCTCAGCTAGGACAAGGCTGGGATAGGAAATCGGTTGGGTCCTTTTCGATTTGCCATCCAGACAATTACCTCAGCTGATTTAGACTAATCGCAACAAACGTGAATTTGGATGGCCGGATGGGGCTTCAGCAGAACACGATGACGAAGTGAAAGAAACTGTCGGCTGTCGGTTGGACATACGTGACAAATTTATAAGACGCATTTATAGAAAAACTAATCGTACACCACTGTGAGTGTGCCGACAATGGAGACAATTTATTTTTCTTTTTTCCATTCGAAAACTATTTTGGAAATTTGTGGTAAGGTTCTATGGGACCAAACTGCTGTGGTCGTCGGTCCCTAGACTTACACACTGCTTAATCCAACTTAAACTATCTTACGCTAAGGACAACACACACACACACCCATGCCCCGAGGGAGGACTCGAATCTCTGACGGAGGAGGGGGGGGGGGAGGGAGCCGCTCGAACCGTGACAATGTGCCCAAAACCGAGCGGCAACCCCGCGTGGTTTTTCCATCCTGGTGTTGTGTACATAGTTCCGCGTAGTCAGCGCGTACACAACTTTCCCACTAGAGCGCACCCCGCTAAGCACAACAACGCAACAACCGCAATACGAGATGGCGCTGCCATAGAGACGGACCAAATTCTGCTTCCGCCGATCCGAGTGTTAATATGTATCGCAGCCAATGAGATTGCTGCTAACGTAGAACCTTTTCTCCTCGCGGATAACACTCGCGCAGTGATACCTGAACGCGCGAGGTATTATAACGAGTGTACAGACTTCCGATTAGTCAGTCTGCATTAGTCTGTATTTGTCTGTAGTCAAGTTTCAGTCTGCGCCTAATAAGATTATCATATTCCTGTACATAGCCATGAAGAGAAATGTGTAGACATTTTTTCAAGTATCAGAGATATGTGAGAATAAGATTAACGTACCAAGACCAAAGGAACTTCAGAGTGTCAATTGTAAACAGTTACGTAATATCTATGCTTTTTATTATTTTAATAAATGTGTGTGAAAATTAATCAAGTTCTGTTTAAAGTTGGTCACCGTCAATCTGCTACTCTAAGCGTGCAAGTGGCATTTCTATCGTCTGACCTAACGGCAGAACATAAACACGCCACGATAAGACCACGAGACATATTTCTGACACTGACCTACTTCGTTAGAGCGACAAGTCAAATAATCTGATGGTGTGTGTACCGAAGGTCCTACAGTACGCACACCACCCTGGTCACCCCCTTAAATTAAAAAATTACGAATTTTGGTATAAGATCACAAGATCTTACGTTCATATGCCGTATAATATACATATATCCAAATCTTTAAACTGGTCCAGTTGTCTGTAAGAGATCTTGTAACATATCATTTTTCTTATAAAAATAGTAAACAGTCGGTACGGACCCTCGATGGATGCGTGCACCACCGAAAAAATAAAAATCCAATTGTGAAAGACAAATCACGCAGGGTAAATTTTATAGATGATTGTACGACAACCACATTTGTCGCAAAATATTATTCCTTTACGAATAGGTGTTGACGACGACATCACACTTCGCGCGGCAAACGTGGAGGGCTATAGCGCGATCTGTGAAGCCGGCGCGGCCCAAAATAAAAGCGGTCTGGAACAAAGCCCAAGGCGAGGAGGCGCCGCGGTCACGTTGTTGGAAAGACTTTCCTAACCTGAGGCGGCTTGCACTGCACGCGCCCTTCGCTGCCCGCTTCGCCACGCGCGCCAGTTGCGCGAGTCCCAGCAGCACGAGCGCAACCACCGGACCTTCGTTTTACCTGCTTCAGCCTTACAATCAGTCGGTTCTCCACAACTGTTTGCCGATAGGTCAGACTTATCTGTGGGTCTTGCCGAAACTCGCCTATTGATAAATGTAATACGCGTGTGCATTTCCAGTTCGTTCGGCTGTGGAATTGGAACACTGGGCCGGCCGGAGTGGCCGTGGGGTTCTAGGCGCTTCAGTCTGGAACAGCGTGACCGCTACCGTCGCAGATTCGAATCCTGCCTCGGGCATGGATGTGTGTGATGTCCTTATGTTAGTTAGGTTTGAGTAGTTCTAAGTTCTAGGGGGCTGATGACCACAGATGTTAATTCCCATAGTGCTGAGAGCCATTTGATCCATTTTTGGAACACTGGTTCTACTACCGATAGGAAATGGCCGAAGACCGAAAATGGCAAATCATATCCACTAGATCATAACATTGTGAGCATTTAGATCTCCTCTAATGCCCATCTCATCCAATGATAGAACGCTACTACTTTTTTATTTTAATTTCCAAGTGACACGAATTACACTCGTTAAATGGCTCTAAGCACTACGGGACTAAACATCTGAGGTCATCAGTCCCCTAGACTTAGAACTACTTAAACCTAACTGACCGGAGGACATCACTAACATCCATGCCAGACTAAAACTGAAGTGATATTAGGTGTTCCCCAGGGAAGCGTCCTGGGACCTCTGCTGTTCCTGATCTATATAAATGACCTGGGTGACAATCTGAGCAGTTCTCTTAGGTTGTTCGCAGATGATGCTGTAATTTACCCTCTAGTAAGGTCATCCGATTTAGAAAAGATTGCTGTATGGTGTGGCAGGTGGCAGTTGACGCTAAATAACGAAAAGTGTGAGGTGATCCACATGAGTTCCAAAAGAAATCCGTTGGAATTCGATTACTCGATAAATAGTACAATTCTCAAGGCTGTCAATTCAACTAAGTACCTGGGTGTTAAAATTACGAACAACTTCAGTTGGAAAGACCACATAGATAATATTGTGGGGAAGGCGAGCCAAATGTTGCGTTTCATTGGCAGGACACTTAGAAGATGCAACAAGTCTACTAAAGAGACAGCTTACACTACACTCGTTCGTCCTCTGTTAGAATATTGCTGCGCGGTGTGGGATCCTTACCAGGTGGGATTGACGGAGGACATCGAAAGGGTGCAAAAAAAGCCAGCTCGTTTTGTATTATCGCAAAATATGGGAGAGAGTGTCACAGAAATTATACAGGATAGGGGTGAGAGTGTGGCAGATATGATACGCGAATTGGGATGGAAGTCATTAAAGCAAAGACGTTTTTCGTCGCGGCGAGATCTATTTACGAAATTTCAGTCACCAACTTTCCCTTCCGAATGCGAAAATATTTTGTTGAGCCCAACCTACATAGTTAGGAATGATCATCAAAATAAAATAGGAGAAATCAAAGCTCGAACAGAAAGGTTTAGGTGTTCGTTTTTCCCTTACGATGTTCGGGAGTGGAATGGTAGAGAGACAGTATGATTGTGGTTCGACGAACCCTCTGCCAAGCACTTAAATGTGAATTAAAGAGTAATCATGTAGATGTAGAGAGGCAGTATTGGAACCTGCGACCGTAGCAACCGCGTGGTTCTGGACTGAAGCGCCTAGAACCGCTCGTTACCGCGGCCGGCCAATTACATTCGTCACTAGTCAGTACTTGATGACGTTACAATTAATTTTATTCGCGGAGATTAGCAATGGTCAATTCATTTAATGTCGTCCACTTCACCATCGCCCGCAATTACGCTATGGTATTTTCAGTTCACGTAAGGTCTTTCTGTATTTGAGCCAATTTTCCGTCATCGGCGCGTTCGCACATTATGCCAACAGGCCCATCATATTCGTGCAGGTATAAATGATCGGAATGATTTCTTTGTGTGTTTGTCGTACTTCCTCTGTTTCCGCAACATAGCAGCATTTCTACTAGTCCCAGTCAAGAGTGCTAATGCCACGCGGGATTAGCCGAGCGGTCTCAGGCGCTGCAGTCATGGACTGAGCAGCTGATCCCAGTGGAGGTTCAAGTCCTCCCACGGGCATGGGTGTGTGTGTTTGTCCTCAGGATAATTTAGGTTAAGTAGTGTGTAAGCTTAGCGACTGATGACCTTAGAAGTTAAGTCCCACAAGATTTCGCACACATTTTGAAGAGTGCTACTACTTCACATGAACATAGGAAAGAACGGAATGTCTGTCTAAAACATTCAAATAATAATACTGTCCTGAATATAATGCGCGAATGAGCTTGGTATTGATTGAACAATCTACTTGAATAACTGAAAACTGACTCGTATTGTTCGAAACACTTAGTGTGAAGCAAACGATAAAATATCAGTATATGCAGGGCAATCTGTCTTAAACTTTGCAGTACTTTACATGAAAGTTATCTGAATTCATGGCCAATCGCTTGAGTGCTAACACAAAGTTTTTTCGGCATACGAAAAGTCGCCAAGAATTTGTCAAAGTGATTTGAATGGAGTACAGTCGTCAGCTTGCTATGTGTTACTACAGCCAACGATAAGCTGGCAGCACGACAGACTGGATCAATGGAAGTTCCGACTTTGCGTCTACCTGAATGTTTGAACTCCTTACTAACCAACCAACTAACTTTATCTATTCCTAAAACGACGCGTGCATCTCTTCGGTTAAGGAATAATTAAAATAAATCTACTGCAGTACCAACAACATAAACGGCCCAAAGGAAATCTTTCAATCATAAATTTGATCGTGTTTCTTCCTCTGTAAAGAATACCTGTCTAAAAACCTCGGAAACTGATTAACAGTATAACGTCCATACCAAATCAAGAAGCGTTATCTGTTATACTTACCTGAAGTGAGGACCTAGAGAAATAAATCTGTTAAGTAACATTCACGTTTAATTAATGAAATAGTGCTAACAATAAATTATGTCATTAAAAATGTCTAAGTATTAACTTTATCACGAACTGATACATAATTACATCGAAACATAAAAGAATGATGGCATAGGTATCAAGTATATGTTATTCCCCAAACAAATCAGGGATTGTATGAAGATGGTATCTGTTCTTTCGGATATGTCCGAAAGAACAGATACCATCTTCATATAGTTAAGTCTAACCGGCCATTGACCTTCTTCTTCTGTGCTGGATGCACACGTATTGCCCGAACTCTTAGGGGACAAGGTAAGATTGTCTGCCGCGAGGAATGAGTGTAATATGCAGGGGCACTACGAATATAGTGTGTGGAATTAAGATGGGAATGTGGGTCTCACGGTGAGCGTGCAAGGGATAAATCCCTGCAGTCGCACTATCCTTTGTGCCCTCGGTGGCTGAAATGGATAGAGCGTCTGTCATGTAAGCAGGAGATCCCGGGTTTGAGTCCCGGTCGGGGCACAGATTTTCAACTGTCCCCGTTGATATATGTCAACGCCTGTCGACAGCTTAGGGTCTTGATTTAATTATCATTTCAAATCACTAATTGTTGTCCCAAATTATAATTTACGTAGGGCGTCAAGCTATACAGTAGCTGACCTTTGCTGAAGCTACGTTTGATGAAACTATTACGTTAGCCATCTCTTTCGATGCGGATAGACTGCACAAACCGCAAACAGTATACTGTCGTTTGATCATCACACGGAGTCCCGCATGGATGACATACTTATCAGCATACCTAGCGTAGAGAAAAACTGAAAGAGTTCAAGCGAGTCGGCAGGTCCGGATGGCATTCCAATTCGCCTTTACGGAGAGTACTCTGTGGCCTTGGCCTCATACTTAACTCACGTTTATCGCGAATCTCTCGCCCATCGTAAAGTGTCAAGCGTCTGGAAAAAATGCAGGTGACGCCCGTATATGAGAAGGGTAAAAGAACAGAGCCGCAAAATTACAGACCAATATCCTTAACATCGATTTGGTGCAGAATTGTAGAACACATTCTGAGTTCGAATATAGTAGTAATAAATTTCGTAGAGACCGAAAAGCTTATGTCCACGAATCAGCAAGTGTTAAGAAAGCATGGTTCGCGTGAAACTCTGCTTGCCCTTTTCTCACATGATATACTGAAGGGTTGCCGGCCGCTGTGGCCGAGAGTTCTGGGCGCTTCAGTCCGGAACCGCGTGATTGCTAAGGTCGCAGGTTCGAATCCTGCCTCGGGCGTGGATGTGTGTGATGTCCTTAGGTTAGTTAGGTTTAAGTAGTTCTAAGTTCTAGGGAACTGATGACAGATGTTAAGTCCCATAGTGCTCAGAGCCATTTGAACCAGCATTTGACACGGTGCCTCACTGTAGAGTGCTAATAAAGGTAGGAGCGTACGGAATAGGTTCCCAGATATGTGAGTGGCTCGAAGAGTACGCAAGCAATATAACTCGGCATTTTATCCTCGACGGCGAGTGTTCGTTAGAGACAAGCTTATCGTCAGGTGTGGTAGGACCATTATTATTTTCTGTTTATACAAATGATTTGGCGGACAGGTTGGGTAGCAATCTTCGCTTGTTTTTCGATGATGCTGTGATGCACGGGAAGGTGTCGAAGTTGAGTGACTGTAGGGTGACACAAGATGACTTTCTAGTTGATGTGATGAATGGCAGTCGGCTCTAAATGTGTAAAAATGTAAGTTAATGTGGATGAGTCGGAAGAACAAACCTGTAATGTTCGGATACAGTATTACTAGTGTCCTACTTGACGCAGTCACCTCGTTTAAACATCTGGGGTAACACTGCAAAGCGATATGAAATGGAACAAGCATGTGAGAACTTTTGTATCCCGCCTGGATAGGCGGTGTGTGGGTCTGCTCCTGTGATCTGCTTCTGCAATATAGGCCGGGAGTGAAGGAAGCGAGTAGGAGCAGGAGACGTGAAGCACTTCGGTACTGCATGTAACTTCGACACTTTTAATAGAGTCAAAAACTCAAGTAAATATCAAATGCTTACATAACTTTGGCTAGGATGAGCGCGTAGGTGTGAAGCCGTGGTCCATGTCTAATCCTGTGAAGTTAGAATGACTGTTCTATATAATCTCAAAACTAACAAATACTTGTTACTGTCCAAACTATAACTGAACGTAGCTAATACAAAGTCTCAATAGCGAGCTAGCCCACTCGGTAGTAGAAGCGATATTTCCGGGCCGTCTGCTCTTGATGAAACGGGCCGAAATCATGACGGCACTCCCTGTGCGTCGGCCAGAGGGCGCTGTGGTCGGCGTAGTTACATCTACATCTACATGGATACTCTGCAAATCACATTTAAGTGCCTGGCAGAGGGTTCATCGAACCATCTTCACAATTTTCTATTATTCCAACCTCGTATAGCGTGTGGGAAGAATGAACACCTATAATTATTCTTCTCTCGTAGTGCCAACTTACGAGAGCGTGCACCTACCTTGCGGCATCATAACTATCGACGACACAGAACTGTGGTAGGGAAGGGGAAAGGCCGACTTCGGTTTATTGGGAGAATTTTAGGAAAGAGTGGTTGACCAGTAAAGGAGGCCGCATATAGGTCACTAGTATGACCTATTCTTGAGTGCTGCTCGTGTGCTTTGGTTCCGCACCAGGTCGGATTAAAGGAAGACATCGAAGCAACTCAGAGGCGGTCCGCTAGATTTGTTGTCGGTAGGTTCGAGAAACAGCAAGTGTTATGGAGGTGCTTCGGGAACTCAAACGGGAAGGTGACATACTTTTCGAAGAAGAGTACTGAGAAAATTTAGAGAACAGGCGTTGAAGGTGACTGCAGAACGATCCTACTGCCGCCAACATACGAGGGTCGGTCAAAAAGTAATGCCTCCCATTTTTTTCTACTTAAAAAAATTAAGTTAAGTGAAAAATTTGAATTTGGCGCCATTCCTCAAACCTTCTTCTGCAATCCACTGCAGTAGTAACTTTCTGTGTCAACAGGTGGCAGCACAGCAGAAGTTTGTAAGATGGCCGACATCGATGTTCGTTTGAGACAGCGTTGTGTGATTGAATTCTTGAATGCAGAAGGTGAAACGCCCATACGCATTCATGAAAGACTGAAGAAGGTGTATGGTGTTGTGACAGTGGATGTCAGCACTGTTAGACGATGGGTTCGTCGTTGTAAGGAAGCTGAAGGGCAAACACCGTTGACTGACGAAAAGTGGAGCGGCAGGCCGGTGAGTGCAGTGACTCCACACAACATTCAGCAAGTTGATGACATCATTCGTGGTGACCGTCGGGTGACTGCAGATGAAGTGTGTCGCATTATTTCTCTTAGTAAAGGCAGTGTGATCACGATTATTAAACAATTGGGGTACTCAAAAGTTTGTGCACGGTGGGTTCCAAGAATGTTAACCGATCAGAATAAAGAGGCAAGGAAAACAATAGCCTCCCAACACTTGCAGCGCTTCCGTTTGGAGGGAGATGAGTTTCTGAAAAAAATTGTGACCGGGGACGAAACATGGGTGCATTTTTTTGAACCCGAATCAAAGAGGCAGTCAATGGAGTGGCGTCACACAAGCTCGCCGAGGAAGAAAAAATTAAAAATTTTCGATCGGCAGGGAAAGTTATGGCAACAGTTTTCTGGGATACAGAGGGTGTGATTCTGGTTGATTTTTTGGAGCAGGGATGCACAATAAATTCTGTTCAATACGTCACAACCCTCAAAAAACTTAAAGCACGTCTTCAGCGAGTTCGCCCAACAAAATCAATGGCAGATGTTCTTTTTTTGCATGACAATGCAAGACCACACACCAGTCGTCACACCTCTGACGAGATTGTCAAAATTGGATGGGAAGTTTTGCCTCATCCCCCATACAGCCCTGACCTGGCACCATCAGACTTCCATCTGTTCGGGCCACTAAAAGAAGCTCATCGTGGGATTCATTTTGAAGATGAGGAGGCCGTCAAAACATCCGTGCGTCAATGGCTTAGGAAGCAGAGCTGTGATTTTTACCGTGCTGGGATACATGCCCTTGTTCAAAGATGGACCAAAACTGTAGAGATGGGCGGAGATTACATTGAAAAATGACAAAATGATCCTCAATGTTGTGGTTTTCAACCTATGTAATTGCATTTAAATTTCTTGACAATTTAACGTAGAAAAAAAATAGGAGGCATTACTTTTTGACTGACCCTCGTACATTTCGCCTAGGGACCACGAAGATAAGATACTAGAAATTTGGACTTATACGGAGGCATACAGACAATCGTTTTTCCCTCGCTCTGTCTGCGAGTGGAACAGCAAAGGAAATGCCAAGTAGTGGTACGGGATATCTTCCGTCACGCACCGTAATTTGGCTTGCTGAGTATGTGGATGCAGAAATGACAAAACGCCTAACTTTAAACTTCTGTATGCTGAGAACTGAAGAATTATTACAATCTGTCTTTACTTTTATCCAGGTTTTCTCTTTATATGTGACACAGCAGTAAATGTGCTTTAATCAGGTTATTTATAAGGAACTATTCCGAATAAGACATGTTTTAGAACATGTATCGTAATACATTCAATGTCCCATTGAGTAAGCTGTGTTATGAGAGTGTTTTGCATCTTACGAAATTTCATTTCGAGCTTGCAGTTTTGTGGTCTATTACTTCAACACCAATTTGACGTTGGGTACATATTTTGAGACTCACTAAGCTGCATAAAAGTAAGCATTTCTTTTTATTTGACTTCAATGTTAAAAAACGGCTCATATGAAATGTTTATTGCCACCAAGTGCTCTCAGAAAAATTGTGAATTCCCACACAGACTGTACCATTCTTTCGCAGCTAGAGAAGAGAGATCTACCAACGACAGACTTGTACACATACTAACGGTACTTGACAGAGTGTGTGCAAAATTTATTAATTTTGTGTCTTATCTGTCTGAGCCGAGCGTTCCTCTCCCGCCGGCGGACGTAACCCGACGGTTGCTACGATGATCTCGAGTTCAGGAGTTCACTGTTTGCCTCTGTTTAGAGGTGATCCTCGTTGACATTATGTCGCCTCAAAAGCTCAGGGATTACTGTCGGTCAATCTTGACGTTAGAATCCTCTTCGTGCGTTTAGAACTCATACGTAGACATAGCCAGATTCACACAATGCGAAACTGAATTCGGAGTTGATGACCGCCATGTTGAGGGGCCATTATACATGTTGAGGGCCATTATACATGTTGAGGGCCATTATACATGTTGAGGGCCATTATACAGACAACAATAATAATGACAACGACAACGACGAGAAGTACATTTACTCGAGAGTATAGAAAAAATGATATTTATTGGCGTCAATGACAATGTGACAAACTTTTGCAGTAATTTATTGTGGGTTCTGACATGATTGTGGATTTATCTAGTCGCAGTTGGAGTCAGATGAAGGAGAATTCTAATTCTCTGTTTCACATGAGGATTTAGTATTAGTCGATAACGTGTGTGGTGAAATGGAAAACTTAAATTTGGACGTACTATGTGAGTTCCAAATTAATGGTAGGTGCACATCGTTTTGCAGTCTACGCTATGTGTAATTAATGGGTGTGGAATAATTACTAAAGTGGATAAAAAAATGGCTCTGTGCACTATGCGACTTAACTTCTGAGGTCATCAGTCGCTTAGAACTTAGAGCTAATTAAACCTAACTAACCTAAGGACATCACACACATCCATGCCCGAGGCAGGATTCGAGCCTGCGACCGTAGCGGTGGCTCGGTTCTAGACTGTAGCGCCTAGAACCGCACGGCCACTCCGGCCGGCTATCGTGGATCAGCAGGAGCTCCTAAACATATGCGAAGAATAACAGCAGATACGATAAACAGCGTGAGAGGTTCACAAAAATGTCTAGCAATCTACGTTTGCATAGCCTTTAAGAATTACACTAATTAGATCTCAAAAATTCGTATGAAAAATATATAAACGTGGGGAACTAAGGTTATTCTACAGTCCTCTGCGTACTATTCGTGAACATATGTTAGAAACACAATTGGTTTTAGCAGCAGCTGCAACATAGCTTTCGCTCATCCTATGCCTCATTTATGATCGTTTCTGTAAAATAATTTAGTTGAAGCTGACATTCGATCAGATATTGACAGGTTTGAGTCCTTTAATGTGGCGAAAAGACAGAATTCGTATCGATTCAGCAATGAGTTACAGTAATCTTTTTGTTTGTTTAGATGTGGGCGGTGACTTTTGAGCTTAAGTTAAGCTGAAGTGGGTAATGTTTCGCGTTTTTAATTTTCAGTACTCAGCGGAAAATTGGATATATTTGTGCCTCACAGGCAGATTATAAATTAACCTTACTGTACATCAGAACGAATGAAAGCTCGAAACACGTAGTTTACACCTAAGCAATATTCCAGATTCTGATGCAATCCTTTGCTACATTTTCTGTGTTAAGAAAATTTCGGTCAGCGGTGCACGCAGAATCGTTGGCAAAGTACAGACACATTAAAGCAGTTTTTAATCAACTGCTATCATTGTGGACGAAGCACATGGACGATGTGTGCTCGAAATTTTAAATCCGTTCGACGAAAGGCGCGGCTTAAGTTACAGGGGAGGGTTCTAGACATCAGCTTCATTTGCACCCTACGGTGTTCCATTCACAGTCCATTAATGTGGCGAAAAGACAGAATTCGTATCGATTCAGCAATGAGTTACAGTAGTCTTTTGGTTTGTTTAGATGTGGGTGGTGAGTTTTGAGCTTGTAGTTAGGCTGAAGCGCGTAATGTTTCGTGGTTTTCAATCTGAGCACTCGACGGAAAAATGGATTTATATTCTGCCTCACAGGCAGATTATAAATTAACTTTACTGTACATCACAACGAATGAAAGCTCGAAACACGGAGTTTACACCTAAGCAAGGTTCCAGATTCTGATGCAATTCTTTGCTACATTTTCTGTGGTGAGGAAAGTTCCGTCTGCCGTGCACGCAGAATCGTTTACAGAGTACAGACACATTAAAGGAGTTTTTAGTCCACGGCTATCATTGCGGACGAAGCACATGGACGATATGTGCTCGACATTTTAAATCCGTTTGACGAAAGGCGCGGCTTAAGTTACAGGGGAGGGTTCTCGGCATCAGTTTCATCAGCACCCTACGGTGTTCCATTCGCAGATAATTCGAAGAACATTGTTAGACGCGCCCGAGACGAGGCAGATTTGTTGTTGCGGCTACGATGCAAAGGAAGAGAGAGGTACCTGTGTAAACCGCGTGCCGGGAGCTACACAGCAGGTTCCACAGCTTGCCTCTCATGTCCCGCGCTCGCGGCTCCCTGGCTCATACTGGCTGCTGCGGCCGCGGGAGCGCCGCACGCGAATAGCTTTGCGCCCCACCATGCCGCTTTAACGTGTCACGTATGCGGCGGCGCAGAACGTCCTCTTTAAAAGGCGCCGCGGACGCTTTCGGTGCAGCCTCACGCGCCGACCGCCATCTTCCGACGCCGGTTATCTCCAAAATGCACTCAAGCACCACCCGCCGGATTCGCTCCATCGGCTCGAGTCGTCTGCAGACCGCGTCTAGACGAGTCGGCCTTGCCGCCGCTGGTTCTCACCGAACGCTAGACTTCAGCAGCCGGAACGCGTGCCGCTCAGGCGGGGGGGGGGGGGGGGGGGGGGGGCAACAATCACTACGTTTAAACTGCAGATCTCGTCGCACGCAACGTCTGCATTCTGACAAGGGAACCTCCCCATCGCACCCCTCTCAGATTTAGTTCCAAGTTCGCACAGTGGATAGGCCTTGAAAAACTGAACACAGATCAATCGAGGAAAGAGGAAGAAGTTGTGTGGAACTATGAAAAAATAAGCAAAATTTACAAACTGAGTAGTCCATGCCCAAGATAGGCAACATCAAGGACAATCTGAGCTTAGGACGCCGTGGTCCCGTGGTTAGCGTGAGTATGTGTGGGACAATAGGTTAGCCGGCACGGTAGCTCAGCGTGTTCGAACAGCATGTTACGCGCCCTCTGTAATAAAAAAACTGAGTCAATCGATCAAAAACGAACATAAGTGGATGTCTTACGAAGTCCGCCCCGACCAGATGCAGCGAACAAAATGAGAATTAAAAAAAAAGAAAAGAGAGGTCCATGGTTCAAGTCTCTCCTCGATTGAAAATTTTATTTTCGCAAAGTTATGATCTCTCCGGTGTTTTTTTTTTTCGTCGGTCGTTATATGAGGGCTATCCACAAAGTACATTACGTTTTGGAATTAAAAAAAATAAAGTATTGGAATTTTTTTAAATATATACAGATGCAAGCCACACTTAAATACTACTTTTCTACATAGTTGCCATTTAAATTAAGGCACTTATCGTAGCGATGGACGAGCTTGGAAATTCCTTCGTCGTAAAATTCGGCCGCCTGCGCCTTCAACCACGTGGTTACCTCTTCTTGAAGCTGTGCGTCGTTATCAAAACGCTGCACAGCCAACCACCTCTTCATTGCTCGGAATAAGTGGGAGTCGCTCGGTGCCAGGTCGGGACTGTACGGCGGATGAAGAAACAACTCCCACTTAAAAGATTCGAGAACTTCACAAGTGGCATTTGCCGTGTGGACCCGGGCGTTGGCGTGAATCAGCAAGATCTTTGAGCCCAACTTTCCCCTGCGCTTGTTTTGTATTGCTCTTCTGGGGTTGTGCAGAGTTTGGCAATACCTTTGAGAGTTTATTGTGGTGCCTCTTTCCAGAAAATCCACAAAAATCACACCTTTTCCGTCCCAAAAGACAGTCATTACGTGGTTGAAGGCGCAGGCGACCGAATTTTACGACGAAGGAATTTCCAAGCTCGTCCATCGCTACGATAAGTGCCTTAATTTAAATGGCAACTATGTAGAAAAGTAGTATTTAAGTGTGGCTTTCATCTGTATATAATAAAAAAATTCCAATACTTTATTTATATTTAATTCCAAAACGTAATGTACTTTTTGGATAGTCCTCGTATCTGCTCTGGGCGGACGTCGAAAGACACCCGTTTCAGTTCGTTGTTGATCCATTAACTCAGTTCTTTTTAATACAGAGGGCAGCTAGCCCTCTGACCGAACACGATCCGTTCGTTCATTAACGTCTCTGTTCACTGTAATAAGTTTAGTGTCTGTGTTTTGCGACCGCACCGCAAAACCGTGCGATTAGTAGACGAAAGGACGTGCCTCTCCAATGGGAACCGAAAACATTTGACCGCAAGGTCATAGGTCAACCGATTCCTCCACAGGAAAACACGTCTGAAATACTATATACGACACTAGTGACGGCATGTCCGTCACATGACAGGAATATGTTGCCGACCCACCTAAATTGTACACTTGGCGGATGGGTAAAAAGATTCTTCTACCTTGGCCGACTTAGGTTTTCTTGTGGATGTGATAATCACTCCCAAAAATGTGATGAAAACATAATAGTTTGTCACATAAACTGCAACAAATGAATGCAACAGTTTCACAGTCGCACGGTTTTCTCTGTGCTCTGTCAAAACGCATGTTTTTAACATTTTCAAATTTTTCCGTGTGTAGACCGTTAAATCCTAAATATGTCCAAGCAAATCTGAACATGTCCTGGAATTTTGGAGAGAGAAGTTGATTATGCGTGAGTGCCTGAACTTTGATAATTGTCTGAAAATAAAAAATTAAACTTTTCACTCGAAGGTACACTTTAATCTAGGACCTCTCGCTCCGCAGCTGCTCACGCTAACCACGGAACCACGGCGCTCCTGAGCTCACATTGTCCTTGATGTTGCCTATCTTGCATATGGACTACTCAGTTTGTATATTTTGCTTATTTTTTTCATAGTTCCACACAACTTCTTCCTGTTTTCTCGATTGATCTGTGTTCAGTTTTTCAAGGCCTATCCACTGTGCCAACTTACAACAAAATCTGAGGGGGGTGCGATTGGGAGGTTCCCTTGTGAGTAACATTCAAAACGAAATACGCCAGTTGGCACCTATCAATGAGTGCTCGGCTGTTGCGCATGCGCAGTTGTGCACCGACGCGGGCTTCCAGACAAGGCGAGCTATTTGGCTTACAACGCAGCGCGATTCCGCGAATATCGCAGATAGACTAGTAGCGAAGGTGAGACCTCGCGTATATTAACCCCTCTTCCATTTCGCACGGCTGCCCGCAGATCAACAGAGAAGCATCGGAAGTATCAGTCAACGGTGCCAGCGAATGTGTTGCGCACCTGGCGCCTGCGCCAGAACGCGAGCGTGTGCGCATGCGTAGATACCGCGCGCGGCGCGCAGTCAGCAGTCGAGTGGCTGCGGGTCATCAAACAATGAGACAGCAATAGGTGCTGACGTCGTGCGCGACAGAGTACAAGGGCCAATAATGTTGCAGAAAAAGTTTCAGTAATGTATTTTGTTTCGCGAGTCGTACTTGGCTGGGCTGATGTCAATGTCCCCTCGGCCAGTATGTGTACACAAAACTTTTAATCGAGCACACCTGCTCCACGTCATCAGCCTGTTGCATTCCCAAGTGCAATTGCGCATGCACAACACTCGTTGTACTGCGGAGGTCTGCGCCACGACAATTTCTTTCGCCGGCCGCAGTGGTCTCGCGGTTCTAGGCGCGCAGTCCGGAACCGTGCGACTGCTACGGTCGCAGGTTCGAATCCTGCCTCGGGCATGGATGTGTGTGATGTCCTTAGGTTAGTTAGGTTTAAGTAGTTCTAAGTTCTAGGGGACTGATGACCACAGCAGTTGAGTCCCATAGTGCTCAGAGCCATTTTGAAAATTTCTTTCACGATTAATGAAACTGGAATGCGCTTTCGCGTCTTATCTGGTACATAGGACGCTGGTCGATAATGTTGTAATGTGTCAAAAGAATTGCAGTTGAAACCTACTGTGAGCTGCAGTTGTCTGGGGTAGCGTTGTTGGCTCGTACACGGGAAGCAGTGGGTTAGAATCTACCTCGAATATGGATTTAGTTTCTAAATCTGCCGTTCTTATTTAATATACAGACGGGTCCAAAAAATGTATACACTGTTTAAAAGTCCATAAGTGGCAAACTATCTGACGGAGTTGTCTCATCTTTGGTGAAACTGTAGCTTAAAGTCCATCTTAAAGATATCACTGTAGGTGTTCGAAATGGTCACCAGTAACATCCACACACAAACGATGCCGCCCAACTGCAGCACGAACTTCTGGATATTTGCACATGAATGTACGATGGAATCTCGAAGTTCGTCCAATGTGCGTGGCTTTTGTCGTTAAACGACGTCCTTTAGTGTTCCCCACTGGTAAAAGTCCAGAGGAGTTAGGTCTGGGGTATAAACCTCATATACTTAAACAGTATTCCAGTATGGACTGTACACCCCATCAATCCAAAAAGTATCGAACTAGATTAATAAAAAACAAAAAATTTAAAAGTTGATTTTAATGCACAGGTGTTCTACATAGTCATCCCCACTTTAGTACAACGCTCAAAAGGTTCATACCATCATGCGAAACTGTCACAAAAGTCCTTTTTTGGAATGTTGTTCGTCTCTCGCGTCACACTGGCTCGAACGTCGGTTATGCCGCCAAAGCGTTGACCCTTCGCGTGAATTTCTGTACTTCTTTGTTTTTCGTTAGGTTCATATTCATAACAACGAGGCTCGTCAGTCGTGATTTTTTTTTCAGAAAAGAATTGTCCCCATTTTGCATTTCCGTCAAGTCGCGGCAGGTATCCACATGACGTTGTTATTGCTCGGGAGTCAGAGTGTGTGGGACAGAATTTACACTCACTTTTCTCCAAAACATTGTAGATAATTTCTTGCAGACTTGATTTAGAGATGCTGCTCAATTGCGATTTGTGAAAACAACGTTGACGCGCTACGGCTGCATGTCACTACTTAACACTATCTGCACTCAGTTACTTGTCGAATACACGTCTGTTGTTTACATTTCTTAGTTCAAGCTGCTACTGTTGTTACTGCACTGACGTCGCTTATACGCCAGGAATAAAATCGGCTCCGGCACTTTCAGGACTCTCTTTTATGGGAAACTGCGTTTTACAAGTATCCGACTAGGAAATAAAAACCCGCAGATACCAATGCTTACAACTGTGCTTATGTCATCAGTCCATTTCCTATACCAGTTAATTGCTATTTCAGCGAATTTGTGAAACATGACTGATTTCTAGTTGTGTAGTACATTTTCACGTAGTAGGTAGTTGCCAGTCTCCGCAAAACTTTATATTTGTGTACATTGGAGGTATTTGGCAGTCTCGCACCAAACTAATACATTGACAAGGATTTACAAGATATAACTATATTCTTTATCAGAAAGTCAAATGGTTCAAATGTGTCTGAGCACTATGGGACTTAACTGCTGTGGTCATCAGTCCCCTAGAACTTAGAACTACTTAAACCTAACTAACCTAAGGACATCACACACATCCATGCCTGAGGCAGAATTCGAACTAGCGATCGTAGCGGTCGTGCAGTTCCAGACTGTAGCGCCTAGAACCGCTCGGCCACACCGGCCGGCTCTTTATCAGAGTACACCTTTCCATAGAGGAACATATCTGCTATGAAAATTCTGAGTCTGCAAGCGGCAGTATCCGCTATAGGGTAAACAGTCTTGAGGTAAGACAGCTATCACTTCTGTGTATATAGGAATTTTTGAATGTAGAATAACGTGTTGCGCTCTACAAGTCAATTTACTTGAAGAATTATAGGAATATGTAGTGCATCTACAATGGAGACTACATACAAAACAGAACAAGATTCACACGAGAACCGTACGGACGAGATGAAAAAGATTAAAGCGAGTTCGGAGGCGTGTAGACATTTTTACCACTCCCTCCGTACACGAATGAAATACTGAAGCACCTATCACTATGCACTTACAGTGAATACGTTGCGTCCAACTTAAACGTTGACACTCCTAGTACGTTATAAATGTTTCAGGCTGCCGTTATAAATTTATAGTGAGCGATAGTACAGCAACGAGCTAGTATTTATTCCGCGAGGTTGAGGCAAATTTTTTATCTACCTAGGATTTGGACCAGCTCTGTTTTTTATGTAAAAATGTATCGGAAGATGGCGATACCTACTCGTATGTTAAGTGCAGATGCAGAAAAGACCACTGCAAGCGTACGATGATCAATATTTGTACCCTCATGAACTTATCTGTGTATCAGTTGACGTGGTATTCATGACAGTTAAATGAACTAGATAATATGCAACGAGTTCCTGTATTACGCTATGATTTCATTACTTGATGTGCGCTGTTAGTATAAACTTATCACTTTACTATAACCCACACTAATTCGCACAGACGAGAGAACTCACAGAGTGAGTAAAGTTTTGCTTTGACTGGATTCTCCCTTTCTTTTTAAGCCTTTCACGACTATAGCGACAAGATTTCGATAGACCTCGACGTTACACAGTCGGTGGTCTGGCTATTTGCCCCGACCTGTGTAAAAGACGGGAACTTCCGGTAGCCTAGTTCGTAGAGGGCTGCAAGGTTGCCGCAAAGGGGTAGCGAAGGCGATGACCTCTCCCCTCCTGAACTGCAGAGAGAACCAACAGTTCGATAATCACGGCTGCGGGGTGTTCCTGCTGTCAATAACAATTCCTCAAAGGTTCTTCCTAAGCAGAATTTCCTAATTACAAACCGAAATTTCCATTTTCCGTTCTAAACAGAAATCTGGATTTGGAAATAGAAATTCACAATTTACGTGAAAATCTCAAATTTTCGCAGTTTCGCTGATGACGTAAAGAACAATGCTCAGAAGTAAGTGCCAGGCTACGAACCTCAAGGTCTCTTGTTTGATCCCTAACTGGCCTTCGGATTCTCCTTTATTAGTGCTTTAGTAATGCGGTAAGTGCCAAATTGCAACTTGGTTCGGAGACGACCTTAAACAACAGATGTCCCTGTAGTTCTCTGTTTAAATCAGCTCAAAGTTCAGAGAAAGGCAACGGTATAATTTGAGACGTTGTGATTATTCATCATAAATAACTGTGGTGTCCAATCCAACCTTTGTTTTGATGACAGCTTTCCCTCTGTTACATAATTTGAGCGTTATCAAAAAATAACGCAACAAATTATTCGTGGTAGGCAATAGAAATAATGTAAGCATCAAATTAATAACATTTCACTATTAACAAGAAACAGGTATTCTGTGATGCAATCTCGAGCTGCAGTAATACTTTTAAACTTTCGTTCACACGCCCTGCATGGTCGCGAATGGAAAACTGATTCGAAAATGTAGAATAAATTTCTTTATATCACAATATTTGTGATCATAGACGTGAAATAAAGAAATTTATTTTGAACTTTCCGGCAGGTTAAAACTGTGTGCCACTCTGAAAACGGAAATGTGATCCTTGCAATCGTCTTATTGTCACCCAGGCGTGCTTTATTACTAGAATAAAATTTCAGTATGCCAGCATCATTATCCTTCAATGTCTTGAACCGAGCCGGGCAGAATGTCTGGATAGTTCTGTCAGAAAGATCACTGACAGTTAAAGCCAAGACTCTGGGTTACATCTCAAGTTTGTCACAGAAGCTTAACCTCTTACAAATTTTCGTTGCAATGCACGCACGACAGCTACACGACGAGCACCAGAGAAAAACAACTCCACGGCGTTTGATAACGCATCTGAACTTTGACTGCACACGTTTCTGTGTGTAGAAGACATCATTACAAACATTCCTGCCACAGCAAGCCACGCAAGTCGGGCAGGTCTGGCACGTTACCCAAAGCGGTCGCAAAGATTTTCGTTGAGATTCCAGTCCGAGAAATTTGCGGGCCAGTGAATACGTGTCCTGCTTCTGAAGTTTCTTACGTCATGTAGTCACAATTTTGGTCCAGTACACGTGGAGGTACAGTAGCGAGAGTACCAATTTCCGTTTCCTCGTTAGTAACTTTCCTTTGCCGGATATGTTTCCGATGCGTTAAAGACCCAGTTGTTCTCAATTTATACGAAGTTCTCGTGTCTGTCTTCCAATCTCTTTCTGGAAATTTATTTGCAGTTTCTAATTTTCTTTAACCTTTCCTTTTTTATGCTTATGATGAAAATATTAATAAATACAATACATTGCACATCATTTCGGTGTATTTGCTGTGTTAGTAAGGTAACAATTTAAAATATAAAATAGGAGAAGGTTCCACATAGAGACTCGACCCCACGATCCTCCGTTATGATTTTGTACTTTTTCCGCTGCGCTAACCGTTGCCTCAAACCTGCCTGAACAAGAAAAGCTGATGCCTCGACCGACCTGCGCCAAAAATGATATTTTTCTATACGTTTGGCCAGCTGGATGTCCCACTTCTGTCACTTTCATTCCTGGCGAAGCCCTACATATACCATAAAACTGTACAGAATCGGTGATAAGGAGTAGGCGGGGTCCACTTGATAGGCATAAGACATGGCCGGCAGCCAGCCACCCAAGAGACTAAATCCGGGTCGTTCACTCAAGGCGCTTATAAAAGTGGTCGCCCTCACCCATTCTAAGCCCGGCTATCTGCACCATCTGGCAACACTAGGATACAGAAGTGTGGTGTGCTCAAGATGTTTAAACCGCATTTCGGCTGTCTGTTAAAGATATCACTACGATGGAACGTCAAAGGTAACTTGAGTCACTTTCTAACAGGCCAATAAGAGCAAAACCTCCCAGAAACATTGCCACCAAAGAGTTTGTGGCTGCGTCAAGATCAGAACAATTTACGCTCGAGAGTTTCCTCGCTCTACAGCGGTCACTGACCATTCGCGGCCGGGCTCTTTGCACCAGCCGCCATCCGACCAGGTGACTGCGGCACGATGCACTTCGGCACGTTTCAGCTCTTGCATTGTTAGCGTAAAATTGCTTTTTAGTACAGTGTGATTTTCCGCTCGAAACACCTTCCATAAATCGAATGAGCACTATGCAGTTACACAAGACGCGTAGGTTGCTATGAGTGTATTTATCAACTATCATTTTCTTATTTGAAGCTCTACTGGAACAGGTGAGGCAATACTGACCCTACGACTTATCTTAGAAGAAAGATTAAGGAAAGGCAAACCTACGTTTCTAGCACTTGTAGACTTAGAGAAAGCATTTGACAATGTTGACTGGAATACTCTCTTTCAAATTCTAAAGGTGGAAGGGGTAAAATACAGGGAGCGAAAGGCTATTTACAATTTGTACAGAAACCAAATGACGGTTATCAGAGTCGAGGGGTATGAAAGGGAAGCAGCAGTTGGGAAGGGAGTGAGACCGGGTTGTAGCCTCTCCCCGTTGCTATTCAATCTGTATATTGAGTAAGCAGTAAAGGAAACGAAAGAAAAGTTCGGACTAGGTATTAAAATCCATGGAGAAGAAATAAAAACTTTGAGGTTCGCCGATGACATTGTAATTCTGTCAGAGACAGCAAAGGACTTGGAAGAGCAGTTCAACGGAATGGTCAGTGTCTTGAAAGGAGGGTATAAGATGAACATCAACAAAAGCAAAACGAGGATAATGGAATGCAGTCGAATTAAGTCGGGTGATGCTGCGGGAATTAGATTAGAAAATGAGACACTTAAAGTAGTAAAGGAGTTTTGCTATTTGGGGAGCAAAATAACTGGTGATGGTCGAAGTAGAGAGGATATAAAATGTAGACTGTCAATGGCAAGGAAAGCGTTTCTGCAGAAGAGAAATTTGTTAACATCCAGTATTGATTTAAGTGTCAGGGAGTCATTTCTGAAAGTAGTTGTATGGAGTGTTGTGGTGTCACCGACAGACACCACACTTGCTAGGTGGTAGACTTTAAATCGGCCGCGGTCCGGTAGTATACGTCGGACCCGCGTGTCGCCACTATCAATAATTGCATACCGAGCGCTGCCACACGGCAGGTCTAGAGAGACTTCCTAGCACTCGCCCCAGTTGTACAGCCGACTTTGCTAGCGATGGTTCACTGACAAATTACGCTCTCACTTGCCGAGACGATAGTTAGCATAGCCTTCAGCTACGTTATTTGCTACGACCTAGCAAGGCGCCAGCATCCGTACTATTGATATTGTGAATCATGTACCATAAAAGAGCGACGTTCTCCATGAATGGATTAAAGTTAAGTATTCCACAAGCTACGTCCGTTTTTCTCAATTCTAATTCCCTTGTCATGTTCCAGACCTCACGCCAGCCTGCGTGAGCTAGAACGCGTGCATTTCGGCCTCCTTTAGAAAAACACGGTTGGCTCTCGTAGCCATGTATTGAAGTGTAACGTGGACGATAAATAGTTTAGACAAGAAGATAATAGAAGCTTTAGGAATGTGGTGCTACAGAAGAATTCTGAAGATTAGATGGGTAGATCACATAACTAATGAGGAGGTATTGAATAGAATTGGGGAGAAGAGGAGTTTGTGGCACAACTTGACTAGAAGAAGGGATCGGTTTGTAGGACATGTTCTGAGGCATCAAGGGATCACCAATTTAGTACTGGAGGGCAGCGTGGAGGGTAAAAATCGTAGAGGGAGACCAAGAGATGAATACACTAAACAGATTCAGAAGGATGTAGGTTGCAGTAGGTACTGGGAGACGAAGAAGCTTGCACAGGATAGAGTGGCATGGAGAGCTACATCAAACCAGTCTCAGGACTGAAGACCACAACAACAACAACTATTTTCCGTGCAGTTACGTATTGTATTTTGCATACTTCAGTCTTATAACAGTTTCTTAAGCGTATAACACAGATTCGCAATAGAAAAATATCTAACATTTGCGGCGTATTGTTTCCTTTAGTTTTAATGGAATAGTGCAGGCACTGGAAGCAACTAGAAACATTTCTATCAAGTGGGGGTGAGTGTTATCGGACAAATCACACCAGGAAAGGACTTTTTTAATGTTTTGTTTCAAGAAAATGAATAATCTTCAACTTTCAGGAAGTCTCGAGAATATGTGATGAACTGTGACATTTGCATTTAGCAGGCTACGTAGATGTAGGAGTTCTGCACATACTAATTCAAAGCAAGAAAAATGAAAGCACACTATCTTTTTGCTTGAACGTCACAGTTCGCTCATTGGGCATTCCTATGTAGTATTGTTACTGATGACAAGTTATGAAGTCCTTACGTTAACTTCTTCAGAAGAAATTAATGGCTGAGACCTAATAAAAGACATTTTCACGAGCACTGGATTCGTGTGGAGGAATTCGGAATGCACAACACCCTTTTTGTGCCACTAGATGCAAAATATTGTCTGTTCACACTAATCATTTGGTCGCGGTTATGTGTTCTGTTAGGGTTCATCCATTAATTCACTCTTAAGAAGTTAACGCAAAAGTATCGTAAAATGCCACCAGTAACAAAATTGCATAGAAATTTTCAATGAGCGAACAGATGACGTTCAAGCATAAATTTAGTAATAGTCTCCCCTTTTATTTTTGTCACTTTGAATTATAACACACAATACTCATACACCAAAACTCTGTACCTAGCCTATTGGATGCAAATGCAGTTCCTCATACATGTCAATTTTCGAGACTTCCTGAATGTGGAAAACCATTCATGCCAGAACGATTGTCCTTGAAACAGAAAAAGCCTTTCCAGTCATGATTCGCTCGATGGCACTTACCCAACATACGATACAAATGTTTCGAGCTGCTTCCGCCTCCTGCACGACTCCATTAATCCCAAAACCAACAATATGTTGGATTCAAATGGTTCAAATGGCTCTGAGCACTATGCGACTTAACTTCTGAGGTCACCAGTCGCCTAGAACTTAGAACTAGTTAAACCTAACTAACCTAAGGACTTTACACACATCCATGCCCGAGGCTGGATTCGAACCTGCGACCGTAGTGGTCGCTCGGCTCCAGACTGTAGCGCCTAGAACCGCACGGCCACTCCGGCCGGCCAATACGTTGGAAATGTTAAACTTTTTCCATTTGTGACTCTACTGTATAACGCTTAAACAACTGTCCTAAGGCCGAAGTACGCAAAATCCAATGCGTAACTGCACGGCGAATACTAGGAGTGCGACTAATAAAAGAGTTGAGCAATACGCTTGTGGGAACCTATGCGTCTTGTATAACTGTTCCTGATTTACATAAATGATCTAGGTGATAATCTGAGCAGCCCCCTTAGATTGTTTGCAGATGACGCTGTAATTTACCGTCTAGTAAAATCAACAGATGATCAATTCCAATTACAAAATGATCTAGAGAGAATTTCTGTATGGTGCGAAAAGTGGAGATTGGCACTAAACAAAGAAAAGTGCACATGGGTACTACCAGAAATCCGATAAATTTTGAGTATACCATAAATCGTACAAATCGAAGGGCTGTCAATTCGACTAAATACCTAGGAATTACAATTACGAGCAACTTAATTTGGAAGACTACACTTGTCCGTCCTCTGCTGGAATATTGCTGCGCGGTATGGGATCCTTACCAGGTAGGATTGACGGAGGACATCGAAAAAGTGCAAAGAAGGGCAGCTCGTTTCGTGTTATCGCGCAATAGGGGTGGAGTGTCACTGATATGATACGCGAGTTGGGTTGGCAGTCACTGAAACAAAGGCGGTTTTCTTTGCGGCGAGATCCGTTTACGAAATTTCAATCGCCAACTTTCTGTACCTAATTCGAAAATATTTTGTTGACGCCCACCCACGTAGGGAGAAAAGATGACCATAAAATAAGAGAAATCAGATCTCGAACGGAAAGCTTTAGGTGTTCCTTTTTCCCACTCGCCATTCGAGAGTTGGTTCAAATGGCTCTGAGCACCATGGGACTTAACATCTAAGGTCATCAGTCCCCTAGAACTTAGAACTACTTAAACCTAACTAACCTAAGGACATCACACACATCCATGCCCGAGGCAGGATTCGAACCTGCGACAGTAGCGGTCGTGCGGTTCCAGACTCAAGCGCCTAGAACCGATCGGCCATTCGAGAGTGGAATGGTAGAGGAGTAGTATGAAAATGGTTCGATGAACCCTTTGCCAGGCACGTAAGTGTGAATTATCGTTTGAAAACGACAGTTCGCAGTGCAATGAACAACAGGGCGACGTTCTGTCACCTCCTGAGGGCTTTTCATATCGATTCTGAGAGGTGGTGCTTTTGAAAGGTTTTCCTCGACCACCGATAAGAGAACTGCTTGATTTCAACGCTGAATTCGCGATTCTGATCTCCATCGCAAGGACGTTAAAAGTAGTGTTCCATTGTGGGTAATAAGGGTTGTGACAACTTTTCCATCGTGTCGCACGTCCACAGTGGCAATAGGCAGAATTGTGGTGAAATTTGGTGCCAATGTGACTTCATTAACCCACCCTACTGCTCGTGTACTTCTGGAAAAGTGGAAGTGGAGATTGGCATGTGCAGAAACCTTGCTATTAGAAGCATCACCGAGCCAGAGTGTGACGTCGCAGGGCACCCCGCTTTTGCATCATTACGGAAGAACATTGTAGGCACCTTTAAGCCGAATTTCAAACTTGTTGAAGACAATTACGGCGTTTCGAAGAAGTTACATTTTTTGTGCGGGGTATAAATTGTGAAATACTGTGGTTTCCCTTGGGATACGCTCGAAATTACTTTTACTTCTGAAGACTTCTCTTTGTTATGGATAACATCCTGGTACTGTTTGCTAGGAACTTCATGAGATACAGTACTTTACAGCGTATACGTATTGAAGCTGTCATTAGATAACCAGTGCAGGTGTACTGTAACAATTCCAAACCTGGCACAAAAAGCATTCTTAGCCACGCGTTGTGGCACACATACTTTCGTTTCTGGCCTCACTTGATTCTCTTTCGGCCGTAGTACTGGCGCAGATATCTTGTGAGCTGAAATGCTTGTGATTCCTGGTAAACTTGAAGCCCAGTCGCTCTATTACACATGTGAAATTTGCCACATACTTCACCGGATGAAATTTGGAACATTCGATACTTCGTCATATCGACATTGAACCCCTAGTTAAACTCGGCGAAAGAGACAGCAATTGCGCCACATGATCTCCGCGGACACGCTAAACACTAATCTACACTCCCCATGCAATTACCTTCCACTCTACATTGTTTTACGCCGTATGCAAGAGCCTCGATTTAGCTTTGACTGGTAGGTGCCTAATGTTTTGACTGGTGAACTTCTGAAATTATACACAAACATGTCTTACAGCCTCTTATTCCTCATCTTCACTTTACCGTTGAATACTCGATAAACACAGAGAGATAAATTTGGTCATATCATCTTGCCGAATATTATACTCTAGAAAGGAATCTTCTAAATGTCGTACTATGAATATCAGCCACGGAGACTATAGAAAGAGTGCTTCGTACGTGCCAGAGCTGTTAATGCGCTTGTACAAATTGCGATGCTTGAATCTGGATCAGTGCCAAAACTGCAGCCTCAGTTGCACCTCGTAAACAGTGATATGTCTGGCCACTTCTCACACATTACGGTCCCTCAGCTGTGTTGACTATACATACACAGATACATTACAGCCCTTTAAAAAATTCAATTAACGCTTCTGTTGTTTGCCACAAATCACTGCGTTACGTATTTGATTGTTTAGACAGTTTTCTCATGTCAGCCAGATCGTTACCGTCAGTAACAATTACGTTCTTTTCGCACTTCTACTCCGTTACTACTTGCTGACAAATAACACTGTGTCAGGCTATTTCGTAATACGTACTGTACCTCAGAAACGATAACTTAGTTTTCCGATCCTCAGAACCTATCAAATACAATATGGCCATAGGAAAGTGAATATCTTTTCAGGACACGGGAATTCGCAAAAGAATTTTTTCAATGTCATTACGGAAGGAAATGATCAAAAACGTTTTTATCTAAGACAACTTTTCAATATGTTTAGGCGAATAATTCGCAGGATGTGTAGTAGTATCTTATTAATTTTATTCATAAACCGGTAAATCATGCGGTTATTGCAGTACGAACAAGCAACATCTCTACTTTATGGTGATCAAACTAAACTGGATTCATGATGTTTAAGGCCGGCCGCGGTGGTCTAGCGGTTCTAGGCGCTCAGTCCGGAACCGCGCTACTGCTACGGTCGCAGGTTCGAATCCTGCCTCGGGCATGGATATATGTGATGTCCTTAGGTTAGTTAGGTTTAAGTAGGTCTAAGTTCTAGAGGACTGATGACCACAGATGTTAAGTCCCATAGTGCTCAGAGCCATTTGAACCATGTTGTTTAATTTCTGACGACAACACTCTCGCGGAGATGCGAAACTCAACTTGACCTTTTCTCGAACATCCTGCGAGCCAGAGATGAATGGCAAGAAGCAGAGTCCGTATTCCTAGATTTCCGGATAGATTTTGACACAGAGTCCTACTGCAGACTGTTGACGAAGGTCCGTGCATTCGGATTAGATTCTCAGATACGTGAGCGGCTTGAAGATTATTAGTTAATTTAGTTATGTCATGTTCCGTAGATAATTTTCACGATTATTTTATCGATACGATTACAAGATTAGAAGATATATAGACACACACATCAATAGTTCTAATATTAACATTACTGAAATTTTTACTTTTACACATGCAACTACATTTAGAGGTCAATTTTTTTACCAGCTCTAAAACAGAAACTCGTCCATGGAATAGAAGGAGTCATCCAAAAGAAATGATTTTAAGCTAGATTTAAAACTTGTTCTGCTACCTGCCAGACACTTTATGTTGTTGGGCAAATGATCAAAGATTTCTGTTGCTGAATAATGTACTCCTTTTTGAGCAACTGACAGCTTCAATAACGGATAGGAAAGGTCATTTTTCTCTCTAGTGTTGCCGGCCATAGTGGCCGAGCGGTTATAGGCGCTACAGTGGAACCGCGCTACCGCTGCAGTCGCAGGTTCGAATCCTGCCTCGGACATGGATGTGTGTGATGTCCTTAGGTTAGTTAGGTTTAAGTAGTTCTAAGTTCTAGGGGACTGATGACCTCAGCAGTTAAGTCCCATAGCGCTCAGAGCCATTTGAACCACTTCTAGTGTTGTACGTATGAACATCACTATTCTTCGCGAATTGAGATGGATTATTTATAACGAACTTCATTAGCGAATATATGTACTGTGATGGTGCAATGAAAATAGCTAACTCCTTGAATAGGTGCCTACATGACGTTCTTGGGTGAACACCAATAATTGTTCTCACAGCTCTCTTTAGTTTCCATTTTATTGTCCACCCTTCTACATACTTTGCAAGGCATCATGCGGTGAATAGCGGAGGGTACCATGAACCACTGGTAATAATGCCCTTTCCTGTCTGCGTTGCAAATGGATCGAGGCGAAAATGACTCTATGTTTCGGCACGACTCGTGAGTCTCTTACCTTGTCTTCTCAGTCCTTAGGCGAGATATTTGTTTGTGGCAGTAGGTTTGTTGTGGAGTCTGCCGCAAATGCTCCTTCTCTAAACTTTCCAAATAGTGTTTCGGGAAGAAAACATCATCTTCAATCCAGGGAATCGCATTTGAGATCACGAGAAATCTCCGTATTACTCGCATGTTGATCGAACCTACAGGTAACAAATCTAGTAGTACGCCTCTCAATTACTTCGATGTCTTGCTTTAACCTGACCTGTTTGGGATCCCAAGTACTTAAGCAGTACTTAAAAATTGGTCGGACAAGTTTTCTATACGCGGTCTCCTTTATAGATCAGGCGTCTCTCGCAATATACCGAAATCGACTATTCGCCTTCCCTCCAACAGACCTTCTGTGCTCGTTCCATTTCGTATCGCTTCGCAACGTCACACCCAGATACTTACTTGCCGCGACAGTGTCGAGCAGGACACCACTAACACTTATTCATGCAGTACAGGATTGTTTCCCGCACTCATCTGCATAAGTGTCATCAGCGAACAGCCACAGCTTGCTGTTCACCCTATCCGTCAGGGAACAAGAGGGGTTCTACTCACTTCCGTGGAACACTGTTGACGATACCCTTGTCTCTGATGAACACGCATCGTCCAAAAGAACGCACTGAGTTCTATTACAGGCTCCTAACGTACATTGCATATTTCCACTCAATAATGTCTTATGGAATTGTTTTCTGGGGTAACTCACCACTTAGACATAAAGCCAAAATGGCCGCATAATACAGTACTGGCCATTAAAATTGCTACACCACGAAGATGACGTGCTACAGACACGAAACTTAACCGACAGGAAGAATATGCTGTGATATGCAAATGATTAGCTTTTCAGAGCAATCACACAAGGTTGGCGCCGGTGGCGACACCTACAACGTGCTGACACGAGGAAAGTTTCCAACCGATTTCTCATACACAAACAGCAGTTGACCGGCGTTGCCTGGTTTGTTGTGATGCCTTGTATAAGGAGGAGAAATGCGTACCATCACGTTTCCGACATTGATAAAGATCGGATTGTATCCTATCGCGATTACGGTTTATCGTATCGCAACATTCCTGCTCGCGTTGATCGAGATCCAATGACTGTTAGCAGAATATGGACTCGGCGGGTTGAGGAGGGTAATACGGAGCGCCGTGCTGGATCCCAACTAGCAGTCGAGATAACAGGCATCTTATCCGCATGGCTGTAACGGATCGTGGAGCCACGTTTCGATCCCTGAGTCAAAAGATGAGGGACGTTTGCAATACAACAACCATCTGCACGAACACTTCGACGACGTTTGCAGCAGCATGGACTATCAGCTCGGAAACCATGGCTGCGGTTACCCTTGACGCTGCATCGCAGACAGGAGCGCCTGCGATGGTGTACTCAACGACGAACCTGGGTGCACGAATGGCAAACTGTCGTTTTTTTTTCGGATGAATCCAGGTTCTGTTTACAGCATCATGATGGTCGCATCCGTGTTTGGTGACATCGCGGTGAACGCATATTCGAAGAGTGTATTCGCCATTGCCATACTGGCGTATCACCCGGCTTGATAGTATGGGGTGCCATTGGTTACACGCCTCGATCACCTCTTGTTCGCATTGACGGCACTTTGAACAGTGGACGTTACATTTCAGAGTGTTACGAACCGTGCCTCTACCCTACATTCGATCACTGGGAAACCCTACATTTCAGCAGGATAATTAACAACTGCATGTTGCAGGTCCTGTACGCGCCTTTCTGGATACAAAAAATGTTCGACTGCTGCCTTGGCTACCACATTCTCCAGATCTCTCACCAATTGAAAACGTCTTGTCAATGGTGGCCGAGCAACTGGCTCGTCACAATACGCCAGTCACTACTCTTGTTGAACTGTGGTATCGTGTTGAAGCTGCATGGGCAGCTGTACTGTACACGCCATCCAAGCTCGGTTTGACTCAATGCCCAGGCGCATCAAAGCCTTTATTACGGCCAGAGGTGGTTGTTCTGGCTACTGATGTCTCAGGATCTATGCACCCAAATTACGTGAAAATGTAATCACATGTCAGTTCTAGTATAATATATTTGTCGAATGAATACCAGTTTATCAAATGGCTCTGAGCAATATGGGACATCTGTGATCATCAGTCCCCTAGAACTTAGAACTACTTAAACCCAACTAACCTAAGGACATCACACACATCCATGCCCGAGGCAGGATTCGAACCTGCGACCATAGCAGTCGCGCGGTTGCGGACTGAGCGCCTAGAACTGCTAGACCACCGCGGCCGGCTACGCGTTTATCATCTGCATTTCTTCTTGGTGTAACAATTTTAATGGCCAGTATTGTACTTGGTAGTAATGCTACCTCTCAATACAACGATGGAACCGATGAAATACCACGCTATGGTTGCCCAAATCAACGGACCTCCACCATGTTTCACTTTCGGTATGTTAACCAGGCCAGGAGTTGGAAAAAAGGTGCAACAAGACTCATCCAACCAAATGTCTCACTCCCATTTCTCCATAGCCCAGGTTTTATGCCGCCGGCATCACGTTTTCCTGTTACGGGCATTTGCATCACTGATGAGTGGTTTTGTAATTCCAGCTCACCCTGCAGTTCCCCACTTCGGGAGCTCCCTTCGTTTCCTTTTGGTGATGACCGGGTTCAGGAGGGCGACACTGTTCTACAGAGATTTTTGCAGCTGTCATCCCCTTACATTCAGCCACTATTCTCTTCAATGATCGTATGTTACTCTCACTCAACATACTCTTTCGCGCGCTTAGTGGATGATTTGTTTCCTGTTTCCCTGTATACAATCTGATTTTCGATACGGTGTCTCTCGAAACATCGAATACTTCGGCTACATTAGATACAGAAACACCCATCATACAAGCGTCAATAATTTGACCATGTTGGAATTTGGTTATCTCCGACATAATGCACATAAAACTACGCAAGACACTGTTTTCACAACGATTAACACTTGCAGTGTATTGAGGGCACAGATCAAGCGGTGTTCGTGGTCAGTTAAAACTACGTAGGTTCGAATTCTGCCTGCGGCATGGATGTGTGTGATGTCCTTAGGTTAGTTAGGTTTAAGTAGTTCTAAGGGACAGATGACCTCAGAAGTTAAGTCCCGTAGTGCTCAGAGCCATTTGAACCATTTTAAAACAGCGCCCCTTGCAGGATTCACTACCATCTGCATTTGTGTTCAAGCAAGTGTTTCTCGCGGTGTTTACGTATTTTTGTCCAACTCCTGTATGTAGATGCAGAAGTAGAATACGTGCAACTTCTTGTTGTAAAAATGGTTCAGGATGAAAATAACAAGCCTCGCTTCTCACAAGAAGGAACATTGCCGTTAGAAAGAGTTCTAGATGAGATGTGCAGGTGCACCACATGTCTCCGAACAGACGATGGTACGGATATGAGCACACCAAAGCAGTTCACAGAACTTTGTAAAACCATTTTGTAGAAGGGAGGCTTCTATTGGATGCTCCATGTCCCAGCTGTTTAGCAGGTGGGAAAACTTGGGAATGGTGCCGTCACATGCGCAAGGCGTATGGCGATGAAGCGTACCACGGTATTTTTTCAGGACTAACAGCTTCTAGGTACGGCTCGGATGTCGTTGCGTTGAAAATTGTGGAATTGCGTCCCCCTCACCTCTCCTACCCTTTCCCTTCCGTATGTGACAAACAAGGTAAAAGGGAGACTATTTCTCACCCAAGAAGACATACTAAGAGCGTAGAAAAGTAAGTGCGAATAACCGCGCGACCACTACAGTCGCAGGTTCGAATCCTGCCTGGGGCATGGATGTGTGTGATGTCCTTAGGTTAGTTAGGTTTAAGTAGTTCTAAGTTCTAGGGGACTGATGACCTCAGAAGTTAAGTCCTATAGTGCTCAGAGGCATTTGAACTATTTCAAGTGCTAATAACTTAGTGAAGAAATCAATTTTGGTTCGAGGACTGGTTGTGTAGGAATCAAAAGTGTATGTTGCGCATTGAAAAGCATTTTGAAAAAAGCTGCGGAAGTTAAAGGTGCGACGTAGAAAGTTTTTGTTCTATTTTATCTTAAGAGCTTTCAGGCAAAGTCATTATTCACCTTAAATGCAATAGGTCACCGACAGTTTGTTAGCGCCGTGCTAGTGACATCTGAGAAACCAAGCTCTTTGGCAGTGGCTTCCTTCGTGCTAACAGTCCCTAGCTGGTACTCGCTGGGAGGAGAAAGGTTATGTAGCCCGATTTCGACTTGATCTACGGAATACAATATCTGTGATTCGGATAGTTCACAATTCATTTATTTCGTTGTTTACTTGCATGACAAATTCTGAGAAAAATGGAGAAAAATGTCATCCAACTGCCGGCCGTTGTGGCCGAGCGGTTCTAGGCACTACAGTCTGGAAGCGCGCGACCGTTATCGTCGCCGGTTCGAATACTGCCTCGAGCATGGATGTGTGTGATGTTCTTAGGTTAACTAACCTTCTAAAGTAGTTCTAATTTCTAGGGGACTGATGACCTCAGCTGTTAAGTCCCCTAGTGGTCTGAGCCATTTGAACCATTTGTCATCCAACTACATTAGCTCTTTAACATTCGTCAATTATAGTCATGTAGATCTCTTTAAGTATTTAAACCATTACATCTAGATCGCTCTTTAGCACAATAAGTAATTATGTGAATATATATATATATATATATATATATATATATATATATATATATATATATATATATATACTTCCTTATATACTTCCTAGCACTTGCCCCAGCCTGCGTGAGCTAAACGCGTGTTACAAAAAGGTACGGCCAAACTTTCAGGAAACACTCCTCACACACAAAGAAATAAAATATGTTATGTGGACATGTGTCTGGAAACGCTTATTTTCCATGTTAGAGCTCATTTTACTACTTCTCTTCAAATCACATTAATCATGGAATGGAAACACACAGCAACAGAACGTACCAGCGTGACTTCAAACACTTTGTTACAGGAAATGCTCAAAATGTACTCCGTTAGCGAGGATACATGCATCCACCCTCCGTCGCATGGAATCCCTGTTGCGCTTATGCAGCCCTGGAGAATGGCGTATTTTATCACAGCCGTCCACATTACGAGCTCGAAGAGTCTCTACATTTGGTACCGGGGTTGCGTAGACAAGAGCTTTCAAATGACCCCATAAATGAAAGTCAAGAGGGTTGAGGTCAGGAGAGCGTGGAGGCCATGGAAATGGTCCGCCTCTACCAATCCATCGGTCACCGAATCTGTTGTTGAGAAGCGTACGAACACTTCGACTGAAATGTGCAGGAGCTCCATCGTCCATGAACCACATCTTGTGTCGTACTTGTAAAGGCACATGTTCTAGCAGGTAGAGTATCCCGTATGAAATCATGATAACGTGCTCCATTGAGCGTAGGTGGAAGAACATACTGACGAAACTAAAATGAGCTCTAACATGGAAATTAAGCGTTTCGGGCACATGTCCACCTAACATCTTTTCTTTATTTGTGTGTGACGAATGCTTCCTGAAAGTTTGGCCGTACCTTTTGGTAACACCCTGTATATGGATTATTCGGAAAGTAAGGTCCGATCTGTCGTGAAATAAAAACCACAGTGAAAATTAAAAATGTTTCGTTTTTAACAGCAACACATTCCAGGTACGTCTGAACATAGTTGCCCCTCCGACTGAGAAATTTGTCATAGCAATCTACCAACTTTCCAATATCCTTGTTAGAGAAGTCAACCTCCAGTAATTTCTGCCAATTCTCTGCTGTGATCTACAGCTTGTTGTTTGTGCCCAAATGTTGTTTTCGTAGCTAGCGACTCATGTGAGTAGGAATGAAAGTCGGGGGAGCCAAGTTCTGACTGTGCGGTGGATGATCAAACACTTCCAATCGAAAACGCTGCAGGAGCGTCCTCATAGTCCCAGCAGTGAGTGGCTGGGAATTATCACGAAGAATGAAATCAGGCGAAATCTCTCACAGGCTCTTATATTTGGCGAGAGACACTATTTTCTAGGCATCCTTACGCGCTCACTGTGTGTTCTGAATTCAAAAGGGCGACGCGACGAGATCTATGGGCATACTAGGGACAGTGTCCAACACATCTGTGCAAAGCTTCATCGGATTTTCACTATGGTTTCTATTTGACGATCGAACGGACCTTACCTTCAGATTCATTGCTGCTAGAAAACTGAAATTTATTAAAGAACATCTTCTAAACAAATAGACATTCTTCCTACGCCAGTGTCTGAATTAAAAGAAAAAGGCGAATATTGGAAATTATTTAACTTTAAATTCAGAACACTGGCATAGATAGAATTTCAATCTGTTTAGAAGATGTCTCTTACTAAAATTCAATCTTCTAACAGCAGTGGAAAAGTCTTAAATTTCAAGTTACATGTTAAAGCAATTGAAATCGGTGACAGTGTTTCAACACATGTCCAACAATTAATCCTTCACAAATTCTAGCAGAGTCTCGACAGGCACTCTGATACACTTGAAATACGTAGCAGTGGAAGCTTATCGAGCCTGACTTTACTTGGCGGGTCGCTATCTCAAATGGCGTAGCTATTGACTACCTCTGTGGAGTAATCGTATAAAGTAGCTCATCTTTCAGATTACGCCTAAAGTCTCTCATTCTGCACCGTTTATCATTATAAAGCATGGCTCATCTTTATCGTCTGTCTTCAAGATGCTCTGTCCTGAGCTATGTGTGGATTACATCGCTCATCTCCTCCAGGTTCTTTATCGGTTTCATTCACATTTTCCCCTCGCGCTCACATTTACATGCTGGGGTAGACTGAAGGTCCTTTCCCATAACGTGGTTAAATCATCTCAACGAGTTCTCTCGCTTTTGTCGGCTTACTGTCTGGTAGATATGGCATTAATTTTTAACCAGTGTTTTTAGGCCACTTACAGCCCAGAATTAAAGCTTTATCTTCTTAACGTGCAATTTCTGTGCAGTGTAATTTGTCAATTTGCCCTACTCTCAGGCGTCCAACGCTATACATCCTCTATCCCACTCGTTCGACCTATACTTGAGTATTGCTCATCAGTGTGGGATCCTTACCAGGTCGGGTTGACAGAGAAGATAGAGAAGATTCAAAGAAGACCGGCGCGTTTCGTCACGGGGTTATTTGGTAAGCGTGATAGCGCTACGGAGATGTTTAGCAAACTCAAGTGACAGACTGCAAGAGAGGCGCTCTGCATCAC